>NW_005353538.1:9151315-9196064 GCF_000412655.1 Myotis brandtii | reverse complement strand
CTCTTCTCAGGTGTTGTGCAGCTGTCGTGCATAAGTAAATTCCCATACTTTAGAGTTAGGCCTGATTTTGAACTCTTATTTTCACAGTTCATGGCCACGTGACCTTGGGCAATGCCTCTCTCTAAACTCCACCTTTTTTTTAATCCATAAATATTGATACTTGATACTAATATCCATCTCATAGGCTGCTTATGAGGACTAAGTGAGATATAAGGCCCATCCAATAGCAATATTTAAAATGTTCTTCCCCATTCCTTCAGACTGAGTAGGCAATCACTATAAAGGATTTTCTGATAAAAAAAATATATATATATCACCTTCTGAAATTCTGAAGACAGAAAAGTCTGTAGGGAAGGTAATGAATGTATTAAACCATACCATCTGTTGGTACTTATTTAGAATGAGTTTCTTTACACTTTTTCAATATGATAAACTAAAAATATCTCCCTACAAAATAAAACTCATTATATGCATATGATTTAATGGGATGGGGGTGGACATTTGGGGTGGGCTTGAACAACAAGAAGCAGTATCAAGTCCCAGCAGAGGTATGAGGAGAACCTGCCAAAGGGACAAGTACCCTAAAAAGTGAAGAGAAATATGAGAGGCTTGGAGGTTATTTTGCCTGTTATCACAGGGCACACAAAAGAGTCTTAAAAATAATAGCAGGTTGAATATTTGCATGTTTATTCTTATGCGTCTACCTGGTGGAACACATGAGGTTTTACATTTGTTTTATTCATCTCTATGTCTCTAGTATCTACCATACACCTGCACATAGTGCACATTTAATAAGTTTTTACTGAATAAATAAATACACAATAAACTTCTAGTCATTAGGCACCATTAAGTGCCTACCTCTGTGTTAATTGCTCTATCAAAAGTCTCATTTAATCTTTATAGCTGCCCTTTAATGCAGGCATTGCCTTTGTTTACAAATGAAGGCACTGAGGCTACAAAAAAATGTTAGAACTTTAAACAAGGTTACATAACTGATAAGCAAAGGGATCAAGATTCAAACCCAGATCTATCCAGCTCTACTCCCTCTTTTTTGCATTGTGCCTTATTGGACAAATATATTTAAGCTATGTGTTTCCATTGTAGATGCTATGAGATCACTGCTCATAACCCCTCAAAAATAACTTCTCAATAATGAAATTGTCTTACTGCAATTACTTAAGGGCTGTTTTTATTTTTCTGGCTGAGGGAGCATCCTTGGCCTACAGGCAAAGCAAGCTGGAAGTACCAGAAAATTGATGTCCCAGCAAGCAGCCATCAAATCAATGACAGACTGAGGATTCCCAACTTTTTTACCCTTTTGTTGGGTAACTGATATGTATTCTATAGTGTCTTCTATGAGTCCCCAGAGGGATTGATCCCAGTTGTTCACAGGAGTTACTTACAAAATAACTCACATCTTACTGATGTCTTCCCTTTTCCAATTCACTAGCTTATTTCCCTCCTGGAACTGCCAAGAACCACATCCTAAAAAAAACATCTTATGAAGATGGTGGCCAGGAGGATGGCAGTGAGGCAAAGAGTGTGAGTGAGTGAGGGAGCGAATGAGTGTGTGGACATGTGGTGTGTGTGTGTGTGTGTGTGTGTGTGTGTGTGTGTGTGTGTGTAAGAGGGACAGTTAGATCCTGCAGGACCTTCGAGGGCTGGCAGACCAGGCTGGTCTAGCCAGGCAGCCTCTGCTACTGCTGTAAGTACTCCCGGGGCAGCCAGCTCTGCCTCAGAGGCCACACCATCTGAGCTGCTGTGGCTGGGAGCCCAGCCACACCTCACCCAGGGAGCCCTGAAACACCACCTGGGATCATATAGCCACTCGGCCAGGGACCTGCTGCCTCGGCTGCAGACCCACGAGCACCCGGCCTCCAGCCTCCCCGGCTGTGGGCTCCTGTGAGTTCTGGAGCGCACTCCCCTCCTGCCGCCTGAAGCTTTAGCCCTGGGGACTACCACCTTGCCAGCGGCTGCTGCAGTGACCACCCGAGGAGCAGCCCCTGCTGCTAACGACTGAGTAGCACCTGCAACAACACGAGCAACCTCGCGAGCGGCCCTGTGGGCAGTCACTGCAACCACAGCCCAAGGAGCAGCCGCCGCAGCAACCACAGGAACAGCTGCGCAAGCAGCCGACTACGAACAGCCACGCGAGCGGCTGCATGGACAGCCATCGCCACCATGACCACACCAGCAACACCGCTAGCAGCCACCATCATGAACTCACAAGGAGCAACCACTGCCTGAGGAACAGCCGCCACTTCTAGGACTATAGTCCAAGATACGGGAAACACCAATCCGAAAGGATATATGCATCCCTATGTTCATAGCAGCACAATTTACCATAGCTAAGATTTGGAAACAGCCTAAGTGCCCACCAGCAGATGAGTGGATTAAGAAGTAGTGGTACATCTACACAATGGAACACTATGCTACTGTAAAAAAGAAGGAACCCCTACCACTCACAACAGCTTGGATGGACCTGGAGGGCATTATGCTAAGTGAAATCATCCAGTCGGAGAAAGATATATATCACATGATCTCAGTCATTTGTGGAATATAATTAACAACATCAACTGATAAACAAAAATAGATCCAGAAACATAGAAGCATGGAACAGACCATCAAACCTCAGAGGGTGGAGGGAGGGGGTATAGATTAACCAAAGGACTTGTATGCATGCATATAAGCATAACCCATGGACACAGACAGTAGGGGTGTGAGGGCATGTGCTGGGGGCTGGGAGTTGCTGGGGAGAGGTCAATGGGGGGAAAAGGAGACATGTGTAATACTTTAAACAATAAAGAATTTAAATAAAAAAATTTGGGGGGTATAAAATATTATTTCTAGGATTTAGAAAACATTTTCACTAGGTCTTTATTTTTCACTGGCCTCAGATTTTACATGAATTTAGAGTGACCTCACTGCACTCATAAATAGTTATTGGCTCAGTTAAATAAAATTGTGGTGCAGTAATGGGCCACTATTTTCCTCTTTAACTCTGATTTCCTCTTAGTTATGGAAATGCTGATGTCTTCATAATGATTCTGCTGCCAGACTGACCTCAGACTCTAAAATGTTTTGCTAATGACAAATATCACATTTTTTAAACAAATGTTCTTCCTTTAACTACGTTTCTAAAGCCCTTTAAGCTTCTTCTGAAATTGATTAGAAATGGTAGGCCGGGCTGTTTTAAATTGGTTCGTCATATAAAGCAGTCATACTGCATGATAGCTACCCAGGTGACTGGCAGCTGAAGAAATGGCAGCAGAATTCGTCACCAAATGCCCATCTTTTGCACACTGGCCCCAGATGCCATGACTCAGGAAGACTGGGAATTCCGATGGAGAGGCTGCCGGCTTCTGTCCCTGGGATTCTCTTCTGGACTCTGCTCCATCCCAAGCCTTAGCTCCCTTTTGGTCTGACCATGATGATACTGTGTCCTGTCCTTCTCTGCCCTTTCATAGCATTTGATGTGTTCATGCCTTATGATGAATAACAATGTTGACTTTATGAGCCACTGATTCACATAGTTGCTTTAACTCTCCTATCATTTGTTATTTGAGAACTGCTGATCTTTGTATGTGTGTGCTAGATTCGATTTTAAGTTTCTAAACTTTTACAAGCATGCCTTGAATATTATAAAGGCTCAATAAATGTTTGTTAAATGCATGAATTTCCCAGGCTGTATATTCTCTGGATTCTGGTTTTTGTTAGGGTAAAAAATTATGTAAATTTTGTCAAAGACGGGGCCAGTAAAGCAGATAAAGTAGGTGCTCAATAGATATTTGCTTGGCGACTAAATGGATGGGACATTCATGTGTCCCATGGAGATGCTTCAATTAGAGGAAGCCTCATTTAAATGTGCAGAAGATAGGAAGCAGCTTCCTGACAAACTTTGACAGGCTTTTAGGAATTGGAAAGACCAGCCTTGGCCAGTGAGGCTCAGTTGGTTGGGTCTCATCCCATGCACCAAAACTTTGCCTGTTCCATTCTGGCTCATGGCACATGCCCAGATTTCGGGCTCCGGTAGAGGGCATGTGGAAGGCAGCAGATCGATGTTTCACTCTCACATTGATGTTTCTCTTTCTCTCCCTCTCCCTTCCTCTCTCTCTCTGAAGAACAACTGTTTAAAAAACCTGTGACCTCTGTTGGGAGAATAAGCATGTCTATTGTTCTACAACATTAAAAAAAATGGGGAAGACCTGCTGCCAGCATCTATGTGCAGAAGTGACAGAACAGCACTGAAACAAAAAAAAAAGTGTAATAAAATGCTTCTTCTTAATTCAGCAACATTTTATTTTGCCCCTCTGCTCATTAGGCCTTTACTTTCATGGTAAACTTTAATTTGTGTGCATATGAACTATGGAATTCTAAATGAAAGTGATTATTTAAAATCATATTAAATTTACATGCCTTAAAATGCACCACAAAAGTTTATAAGGCAGTGGCTATCTCAGATTACACATGAGAGATGTTTTCAGATCAGAGCTAATTACATAAAGCTTTCATGCTTAGTGTGCATCAGGCCCTGCGATAATTTGAAAGAATATGTGGCACAACAAGTGTGACATATATGCACAATAAAACCGCAATTTACTAGAATACTCTAAACTGCTTTTCTTATCATTAACTTAGTGATATGAGTAACTGAGAACTAAGCAGAAATATTTTTTTCCTCTGGAATCACTGAATGTTTCAATTATAATTTACTGTATCAGAGGCCTCCTAACTGGTCCACTTGTCTTCCACTCTTGCCCCTCTACCATCCATATGCTTCACAACAGCCATTGATACTTTTAAGACCTAACACAGATCATGTTGCTTCTCACTCCAGTAAAGTCAAAATTCAAAGTTTTTACTGTGGGAAATAACTAAGAGTGATCACCATAACTACAGGTCATGCTAAATGGTTCTTAACTGGGGCTGCACATGGAATCACCTGGGGAGAGTCAACCCATTCTGATGCTGGGGTCCCCCTTCCAGAGATAGCTCTTCATGAATTGGCCTGGGTTGGGGCACAAGCATGGGCGCATGTAATAGCTTCCCAGCTGAAGTCAATGTGCAGCCAGTGTTGAGGACCACTGTGCTAGCGAGTTTGTCCCTCATTCTGAGAGAGAGTGGGCAACCATCCATGGGCTTTAAACAGTGAAGTAACAGGATCAGGATTCGTTGAGAGAATGATACAACTTTCAAAAGTTACCCCTTACATATAATTTTACTTTGCAAACAGAGAGAGAGAGAGAGTGGCACTCACCACCTCTTTTGTTAATATTTGAGTCATTTTAACTCATTTTAATAGAGATAGCAATTCATCCAGAATTTATAAGATTAATGAAGTTATTCAATAAGCATGTATCAATGACCACTGCTCTCTATCACTAAGATGACACAGCACATTGTTAAAACAAACCATTCATTCATTGATTCAGCAATATGTTCTATGTTTTTACTATATGCCAGGCACAATCCTACAGATGAGAAACAGTAAAATAAACACTCACAGTTCTACTTATCAGTAGGTTCACTCTTCCTCAGGAAGACAGAAAAATGCATGACTAATTCAGTGAGAGAGTACGAAATTCCATTGGAGCAAAGATAAGGGAAAAATAATGCACTTTGAAAATCCAAAGAAGGGTAAGTTATAGAAACCTTAGATAAAAGGTTCCATTTGCTCCGGGACTTAAAAGACTTTTGGAGATTGACTAAGCAGAGAGGAGAAGCTGTCTTTTAATGTCAGGCAATGGTAACAGGTATGGGTTGTAGGAAACATGAGAGGGTGTGGTCTGTTGAAGACTTAATGAGCTATTAAGGACATAGAGCAGTAATTTTCACTGATGTGACTGGCGTGCCACAATAATTTTTAAAACATGCAATACCTGACATGTCAGGGGCACTGGCCTCCTTTCCCTTAGGCTGTCAAATAAAAAAATGACAACAGCCAACACAACAATAGCCATCCAGGTGAATGCCCTGTCTTGAACCATAAACGTGTAAGTCATGTAATAGAATTGCATCTTATTGGTCACATCAAATAATAAGGTTGCATCTGATTGGTTAATTCTTGATTCCAGAAAACCTTATATACAAATTTAGGTGCCTGATTTTTTTAAAGTAAGTTTGGAGCAAAAAGGGTGGGTATTTACTATTATTTTTTTTGGTAAATCAATCAAAATTGTACCAATTTTATCAAATCAGTAAAACTATAATGTATTTTCGGTGTGCCACAGAACTTTAGTAATTAGTTTATGCATGCCATGAGATGGAAAAAGTTGAAAATTGCTGACATAGAATATCGGGTGTGCTGGGAGGGATCGTGCAGATAATAATAGGAAAGTAATTCACATTATCTCAATCCCTTAGGAACTTTACTTTCATACAATTATTGATATTTAGAGAAAAAGACTTTATAAGTTTTGCTTGGTGATGTTTCCAATATATAAATTATGTATTGTTAAGCTCCTTGGATATAACATGGAATGGCTCTGGGTACCAGCTATATTGCTAGCCGTTTCCCTCTAGGTGAACAGTGAATCTATATGGCAGCACATGCAAATAAAAGTCGTTCTCATTGTACATAGGGAGTGCCCATAATATCAGTCTGTCCAAATGCATTCTGCATTGGCCTAAAATTTCTGTCTGTTCTAGGGAACATAAAATACTTCCTGTGAGCCAAATTTAGCCCATTGCCTGTTTTCGAAAATAAACTTTCACTGGAACAGGGCCATTCTCATTTATTTATATATTGTCTATGCACACTTTCACCTGTAATGGTAGAGATGAGTATTTGAGACAGAGACCATATGGGGTGAAAAAATTTACTTCCTGAAGCTTTACAGAAAAAAATATTGCCGACCAGTGATCTAATCTGTGAGTAAAGGTCCAATTAAAATGAAAATTGGTTAGCTGAGTTGGGTAATTCCTTAAGGCACAGTCACTGTTGAACACGTCAGCACACAGTTTTGTGTGGCCAGTAAGGGCACAGCTCTCAAGCCATCCATGCTGCATTCAAAGCCAAGCTCTGCCACTTACCAGCTGTGCAAAAAATTTGGGGAGGCTCATAAACTTTCCTAAGTCCTAGGCAGGGTCACAGGATTCAGCTGTGAAGACCATGTGCTATTTAACTCCAGGGCAACATTCATTTAATAGTCTATATGATGGATGACCATGGAATTACACAGAATAAAATCTGTATGCCTCTATGCGTTCTACTCATCTTCTAGTGAGGCCAATAATTACATCTTTCCTGTAGAAGAGAACAAATTAGCTAATGCAATAAAGTAATGAGCACAGGGCATAGCAAAAAGTATGCTTCCAATAAATAAAGTTCCTGTGCAGATGGCTAGTTGTCTTGCCAAATCTCTTTCTAACCTTCTTTCTATTGTAGTTTTAGTTGGACACAAACCATCTGGTTCAGGTCAATATTTCTTAGCTTCCCATGCAGTTAAGTGTGGTTTTATAATTAAATTTGGGAAAAGGAATATGAGTAGAAGGAATAAGTACTTTCATCTTTTATTGATTTAAGATAACTCTTTTTCTCTGGAGCGTGACTCTTTCTCCTTCTCACGAAGTATGTCAGAAGGTAAAACAGAAAACCAATATTGACTATGCAGATGAAGACAACACCCTAGCAAGGTAAAGAAACAAGATGGTAGGAATCTAGGTCCCTGAAGGATCTGAGCAGTAGACCTTCTATGACCATATACAGAACAAACAGATGAGAGAGAAATAAACACATTTATTTAGGCTACAATGTTTTAAACAGCTTTATTGATGTATAAAATTAGCAAACCATAATCTGCACATACTTAAACTATACAATTTGATATGTTTTTATCTATGTCTATGCCTCTGAAGCAAACACCACAGTCATAATAATGAATGAATCCATCATCCCCCAAATTTTCCTTGTGCTCTTTTGGAATCATTTCCTGATGCCCTCCTCTTGGCCTCCCCCTCATACCAAGGCAACCAATATGCAGTAGTTCTTATGTATCCATGGTTTGGTTTTGGAGTTTCAGTTACCCCCATGGTCAATCATGCTCCAAAAATATTAAATGGAAAATGCTATAAATAAATAAAGTTGTGCACCATTCCAAGTAGTGTGATGAAATGTTGCACCATCCAACGATGACCAGCCTGGTATGTGAATCCTCTATTTGTCCAGTGTAATACATGCTACCCATGTTAGTCATTAATACCTATCTGGGCTATTGATAGGTTCTTTGAACTTCAATGAAAGGACATATAATAAAATCAATTTTAACATAGACTAATTGATATAAACAAGAGCTACTAGTAAATTCCTAGGGCATCTCATCAACATTATAAAAAAACAAAGTTGAACAAATGACATTAGTCAAAGGCCTGCTCTGTAGAGTTTGGTACAGTCCACAGTTTCAGGCACCCACTGGGGGTCTTGGAATGTACCCCCCATGGATAAAGGGAGACTACTGTATTTATAGTCTTTTTTAAAGAGTCCCTTAGCCTTTATCTAAACTAATACATATATTATTGGTTATTACCATGAGTTATATGTCAGTTCCCATCAAAATTTTTGACAAATGTTCAAGCTGATGGATATGTTCTAATGTGGTGGGGGAGGAGAGAGGTGATGGGAGAATGTGAAGCATAAAACACTAACTTAGAGTAAAGCAGTGTTTTATGGTAAGTGGTTTAAGCTGCCAGATACAACTGTTGCTTGATTGTAAACTTATTGTGACTTATGACTTATGTCTTGTTATTCTCTGAATTCCTAGCACTTAATTCTTTCAGTGCTCAATACATGCCAAATTTGCAAATGGATGAGGGTATGGTAGCAGGAAAAAGGAGAGAAAAAGGTCAACAGTGTCAGTTATTTCACAATTATTAACTGAGCTTGGCATAATGGTCAATGCAATAGGAGACCAAGATCAACAGCATATTTTTAGACAATTTTGCTTCAAAGCAAGCAAAGAAAAAATAAGTTTAGATATACTAACATTGGGGGAAATATCTTTAATAATTTTCTAAAATATTTGGTGGAGAACAAAAGTAAGAAAATACTCAATGTTATGAAGACCCTCAGGAGAGGAACATTTTATTTGACACTTAAAAGCTGTCTCTGACTATATATTTTTTCAGTTCCTGATCTCCAGCTTAGCAAAGAATAACAAAAACAAAATGATGAAGAATGAACAGAATGAGTCATGTGCCAGAGCACAGGCGAGGGGCAATAAAACAGATGGGTAGAAATTGACAAAACTGCACCAGTCTGATTCACAAGGTTCCTATACTTTTCTTTTTTATGTCATTTATAGATTCAACTTTCATTCATTCTCTCACTCAACCAACCAGGGACTAGGTGCCAGGGACTATACTAAATGTTGGGGTAAAATGATAAATATTGCACTTTCAATGAGTATCTTATTAGGAGAAAACAGTCATGTAAATATAATATAAGGAGGTGAACTACACATCATAATTTTCTCAAGACAGTCCCAATTCAAACCTATTGGATAATGTAATTTTTTTTTCTTTCCGCATCTCCCATTCCCCTTTCCCCCCCAAGAATAGTCAGTCCATTCCCTTTCTATGTCCCTGATTCATTATAATCACCAGTTCATTCTGTACATCAGATTATTTATTCACTTGGTTCTTAGATTCACTTGTTGATAGATGCATGTTTGTTGTTCACAATTTGTATCTTTACCTTTTTCTTCTTCCTCTTCTTAAAGGATACCTTTCAGCATTTCGTATAATACTGGTTTAGTGGTGATGAACTCCTTTAGCTTTTCCTTATCTGTGAAGCTCTTTATCTGACCTTCAATTCTGAATGATAGCTTTGCTGGATAAAGTATTCTTGGTTGTAGGTTCTTGGTATTCAGCACTTTGAATATTTCTTGCCATTCCCTTCTGGCCTGCAAAGTTTCTGTTGAGAAATCAGCTGACAGTCGTATGGGTATTCCCTTGTAGGTAATTGAGTCTCTTTCTCTTGCTGCTTTTAAGATTCTCTCTTTGTCTTTTGCTCTTGGCATTTTAATTATGATGTGTCTTGGTGTGGTCCTCTTTGGATTCCTTTTGTTTGGGGTTCTCTGCTCTTCTTGGACCTGTAAGTCCATTTCTTTCACCAGGTGGGGGAAGTTTTCTGCCATTATTTCTTCAAATAGGTTTTCAATATCTTGCTGTCTCTCATCTTCTGGCACCCCTATTATTCTGATGTTTGTACGCTTGAAGCTGTCCCAGAGGCTCCTTACACTATCTTCGTATTTTCGGATTCTTTTTTCATTTTGCTTTTCCGGTTGGGTGTTTTTTGCTTCTTCGCATTTCAAATCTTTGGCTTGATTCTTGGGCTCCTCTGGTCTGCTATTGGGTGTCTGTATAATATTCTTTATTTCAGTCCGTGTATGCTTAATTTCTAGTTGTTTCTTTATCATAGCATCGAGGGTCTCATTAGTTTTCGTGAGGCTCTCCAGAAGTTTATTGCAAGCCCTCAAAATTGCGTTTTTTAGCTCTATATCCTCCATTTCTGTCATGTTTTTTTGTCTCCGCATTTTTTATGCTTTCTTGGTGCACCCCCTTGTGGTCTTTGTGCACAGTCTTGTTCTAGTTAAGCCTTGATTGTTGTAGTTAATACTAGAGGGATTTGACCACCAGGCCGACTGGCTGTCTGGATAATGTAATTTTTGCCAGCATTCTTTCACTTTCTAAAGTGTCTTAGGTTTAAATGTTAAATGCAGTGCTATGATAGAAATATTAATGTTGTCTCAAAAGACTGAGTGGCAAAGTCTACCTTAGGAGGTCAGAAAAGAATTCATACAGAGGGAATATTTAAAGTGAATATGAAATGTAAGTAGCTGCAAGCCAGAAAAGGAGGACAGGGTTGAGTACTTCAGGCAGGAGAAAGTTTTAGGGTTACAACCAAGCATAGCACTTTTAGGGAAAGAGAAGGGGGCAGAGAAGAGAAGGCCTAAAGACAATGGAAATGCTTTTGCATTAAAAATTTATGGAAAATGGTGCATAATAGATAAAGATGAACAAAAGGATTTCTGAGAATGCAAATGGGTTGCCCACCACAATTTATTAATGCATTCTAGCCTCCCAACTGGAAACTCCTCAAACAATATCCATGAGATCACATGTATCGGCAAGACAAGGCTGGTGACATTAATGTACATTTCATGAGAGGATGAAGCAAAAGGACAAAATATTGAATGCATGTACAGGAAAGAGATCTTTTAATACAATAAAATATTTCCTCAGAGCTGGATACATTTGGAAGTGGAGTCAAACTGTGAGGGAGTAAGGTAGGGAAAAATAGAGTAAGAATCTATAAGATTACGTTAATAGATCTCATAGTATGTATAAGAATCATCTAAAGTGTTTACTAAAATTACATTATCTGGTGCTTCACCCCTAGTATTTTAATATAGAAAATTTAGCATGAGTTTCAAGAGTCATTTCAAAGGGATGGGTATGGTTTAAATAAAGTGAATATTTTGTATTTAGAGAGATCAAACTCAATGAAGATTGATTTTCTTCCTCTCTTTGAAATTTTATTGTAATCAATTGCTATCCTAAAGTAAGTGCTCTATTTAGTCCATTCCTTCTTGCCTATTATTTCTTAGTCATTTCATCATTCAAATACAAATTAACCATGGAACAGAAAGACCTGTGCACTAAAAACTATGAAACACCAATTAAATAAATTGAAAAAAACACACAAATAAATAGATATTCTATGCTCATGGTATGGCAGAATCAATATGTTAAAATGTTCATACTTCTTAAAGTAATCTACATATTTAATGCAATCCTTACTGAAATTCCAGGGGTACTTTTTACCAAAAAAAAAAAAAAAAAAGATAGAACCAAGAATTCAATGGAACCACAGAGACCCTGAATAGCTGAAGTAATCTTGAGAAAAAAAGAAGAAAAAATTGGAGGCCTCTTGCTTCTTGATGTCAAATTATACTACCAAGCCATAATGACCAAAAGAGTATGGTTCCCCATTCCCCATCTGGCAATTGGAGCCTGCTGGCTGCGGGGAGGAACCGAGAGGTTGGCTGGGGGCCTGTGGGATGGAGGCAGCTCCTGGATTGAGCATCTGCCCCCTGGTGGTCAGTGTGCATCATAGCGACCAGTTGTTCTGCTGTTTGGTCAATTTGCATATTAGGCTTTTATTATATAGGAAATCTATAAAGAAGTAGTAATGTTTGTAAAAATGCTTTTTGCTTAAAAAAGGAAAAAAAACCTGTAATTTAAGTATTTTCTGTACATTGTATCCATAGGTCAGAACATTTAGCTTCCATTTAAAAACTTAATTATGTCTTTTAGTTTTAATTTTTTTCTGTTAAATAATTTATTTATAGTATCTCCCAATCTTTATACACATCAAAAAATTAATCAAACTGTTTACCTGAAATCTGAATTCTGATTAATGATAAAAATTTACATTTTGTTGGCATATTACACTTTAAAGGTATTTGTATTATTATTCAATTTCTAAATATGCCACATAAATTTATAATTTAATACCTTAATTGTAGTGCTCTAATAAAAATTAGCAAAATTAGTATGAATTATAAAAAATGTAGTGATTATTTATTATTTTCACTATAGAGATGAAGAAACTAAGGCCAGAGCAATTAAATAACTTCTCCAGCATCATATAACAAATAATAAAATGAATTCAAATAGTGACAGTGCTACAATTAAACTAAAGCTAAAAGATAATCATGAAAAGAAAGGTTGAAATCTATTCCGATGTTAGTCAGGGAACTTCACATTGCAATAATGTTAAGACAAAAAAGAAGCCAGTTGAATAAATAGTGGAGGAATAATGTTCACACACAGGGAATAGCAAGTGAGAAGGACAAGCTTGAGTGAAAAAGGGGATAATCCTGATTTAACAAATTAAGAAACTGACTGAGGAAGGTAATGCCCTTTATGTAAGGTCACTGTAAGCTGCTGGAGTTCAAATTCGAGTTTGATTTTAATGTCCATGCTATTTCACTATAGCATGCTGTTTCTGATCCAGAAATAAATTCTTTCCTATCTCTCCATTAATGAGATATCAGGAAAAGAAATGGTCTTAAATGTGTACTGCTTTACTCTCACAGTTGTGCTCTTACATCATCAGGGAATAGCACAGAAAAGTTCAGATCCTGCTCAATTCTCAGGAGAAAGTGCCAGAAAATATCTTCCCTTGGTGGAAACTCAAAGTCTGAGGCCCTGAGGCTCTTGGCACAAAGAGAGAATCACTCAACCTGTTCTCAGAACAAGAAACACCTTCTGAAGCCACTTTGCCACCTTTTGGAAATCCTGAAGACAGCTGTGAGGACTATCAGTTTGAGACGAATGCCCACCGAATTCTATATTTAGGTGCCGGTAAGCAATTCCCTGGTGTGTGAAACACTTCAGTGTAAGGTGAGACAGGAGCTGTGATTTTATTTCTAGGGATGATTGAAAAACACAGAACATCTTTCAAAAGGATCACTTTTATGCAAATGGACCACTTTGCATGGGTGGGAAAGATGCAGACATGGTCCCCAAGGAAGACATTTGTCTGACGAAGGTGGAGATCCAACTACTTCACGCATCTCCTGCCAAGCTTTGAAGAATTCCAGACTTCTAGATATAAAATGTGGACAAAGCCTGCAGAATCCTTATTAGTTAAACGAAAAAGCATACAGAGTGGTATTCAAAGCTTGGACAGGATGGATGGAGTATGGGTGGGGATAAGAAAGAATCTCCTTTTACTTTTTTGTCTCCCTCCCCCCCCATTTACTTTCTAAACAGAACTAATTAGTCAACTTTTAAAGTAAGACCTGTCATACTTTATTTTACTCACAATAATCATTTTCACTAACAGCAGTTCCTCCCAGCTCCTTAATTTCTCAGGTGATGCAGTGGAAAGAAGCCAGCATCTGAGTTATGGACCTAGCATGGCACCTCGTCTACAACAGGCACTCAGTAAATGGCGGTATTGATTTTTATTTTAAAACTAGAGGCCTGGTGCACGAAATTCGTGCATGGGTAGGGTCCCTAGTCCTGGCCGGTGATTGGGGCTGATCGGGGCCTTCCTTCCCCCAGCTGCTGGCTGCCAGCTGGGGCCTTCCTTTGTTCCGCACCGCCCCCTGGTGGTCAGCGCAGGTCATAGTGAGTGGTCAAACTCCCGTCAGTCGAATTCCCAAGGGGACAATTCGCATATTAGCCTTTTATTAGATAGGATGTTTAATAGAAGAGAGCTGCAATAAGAAAAGATGGTTTAAGCACCAGGGAACTTTCCAATGCTTGGGAAGATATTTTCCACATTGCGTGATTTTAGCTGGTAAAGGGTAAACTATTGGACCTTTATCCGAGGTGTCCTCCTCTCAGAAACAATAGCCCCCAGTAGACTGAGTTCTTGCACCACACTATTCGGACTAGCATGGGAGAGATCTGAGAACTCTGACGGTGGTAACTGGGTCGTGATGGGCACACAGGTGGGTAACTGGCTTTACTGAGGGTCTGCACCAGAGAAGGAGCCAAGAAGCTCTGCAAAGCCCCTTCTGGGGAAGATGTGTCATGTGATTCTTTCCTGAAGGAGTTACCATGGCACCTGCTGGGTTTGACCACTGAAGCCCTGCTACCCTGGCCATGGCTGACAGGACAGGGACCATCGTCCCAGCCAATTCAACCTCTTTAAGACTGGACGTGAGGAAGTTAATCAGGTGATTTTCATGAAATTTTGCCCAATAGGGGTCCTCCATATTTGAAGGTGGTCAATTCACACAATGTTGTACAAATATAGGGTGTCCCAAAAATGTAGACACACACTTTGAATAATTATGAAAGTAGTGTTTAATAAAATACATTCTATTTTCAAAATTGAGCTGTCAGCTATTAAAATGTATATACATTTTTTGGGCCACCCTGTATTTTCTAATCAAAATGGCAATATTGAGGGTATTTAAACCAACTCCTCATAGTCTTTATAAATTTTTTAAGACATGTAAGAGCAGAATTCTACAACTTAGCAAGCTTCTCTCTACTGGATGAATGTTCAAGTCAAGGGTCTTACATTTTTTGCTCTGCTGAGACTGGGGAGATTTCTTTTCATCTAAGCCTTCACTGCAAAGCCCAGAAGTTCCTCTTATGTCCATCTATCTAGGGGCTGTCCATGGCCAACCAGTGCTGTCCCTCCACAGTTACACATACTAAGTTAACAGCGATCAATCCATCACACCTAGCACTCTGTGTTTTAGCATTTATGGGAGTGATATCTTGAACAAATCAGTAAAAGCATGAAAAACGAATTAGTGCCCATTTAGTCCTATATGCCGCTTAAAAATAACAAATGATGGTTAACTCAATAAAATATATCGGAGAAATAGCATTCGAATAAAATGCTGAAGTCTCTAGTATTAGCTAGAAATAATTCCATCTAAAAAGTGTTCTCATAATTATCTTATAAATAATTTTTGACCTGTTTAAAATGTCTTTTTCAGAAATGAAACCACATATTTGAATACTCTAGGTAACTCTAGAGACAAGATTAAATCTGTGCTAACCATGCAATGCATTGTGTATTAGCAGTTACCTGGTTCCACTAACCTAGTAAGGAACCCTTTTCTCTTTAAGAGAAGAAAGTGCCAGACATCTTCTTGTCTTCTGTTAGATGCTCTTTTTCTCACAAAATATTGTGGAGTTGCATGAGCTTTGGGATTTATTTTAAATCCCTTTTATTCAACAATACGATTACATGCTACAATAAATGAGTTCACGACAGGTCATAGGCATAATTATATTATTAAATCCTTCTAATGTTTTTAGGACAATGGGTTATCCATTTATAGATTATATCTGTTTAAGAGCATTAGACCCTTGTGGGTTTGCCTCACTGTTTAGAGCATTAGCCTGCTGAGTGAGGTCAAGAGTATTCCAGTCACAGGCACACACCCCAGTTGTAGGTTCAATTCTGGGCCCTCTTTGGGGCATGTGCAGGAGGCAATCAGTTGATATCTCTCTCATATCAATGTTTTTCTCCGTGTCTTAACCCCTCCCTTCCATTCTCTCTAAAAAGTAAATGGAAAAAGTATCCTCAGTTGAGGATTAACAATAACAAAAAAGCATTAGCATCGAGTTAGAAAGAAAGAGTCTAACTGATGTCCCTCTATCTATACCCTGACAGGAAGTAAAAATATCTACACTAATAAAAGAGAAACATGCAAATTGGTGTCACTCCACTATGCCCACCAGCCAATCAAAACGACTATGCAAATTAACCCAACAAAGATGGCGGTTAATTTGCATACGACAGGGAGTGGTAGGCTCTGGCCGAAGTGAAGACTGAAGACTGAAGACTGAAGAGGCTTGGCTTCTCCGCTGCGGCCGGACCAAAAGCCTGGGTCCCGGGTGCCGGAGGAAAACCGGTGCCAGCAACCAGGGGAAGGAAGGCCTATTGCGCAAATCTTCGTGCAACGGGCTTCTAGTCTAATATGTGAATAATGCTTTATCATATACAAAGTGCTTACACTTACACCAAATTATATGATGTAACATTTTGTAAACATAGAAACTGGTGCCCAGAATGATTAACTGACTTTTCCAACATCATCCTGCTAGCAAGTTGAAAAACAAAAGTCAAACCTAGGGGTTCTTTGCATAATTCTTAGTGTGAATCCCCAACTAAAGGCATAAAATACATAGGAATGAATTGCATCATTTGAGAAGAGCCTGAGTGAGGCCTGCCAGGATTTTAACTAGTCCAGTCCCCTGACATTATTTTCTGAAAGCAATGTTAATACATAATATCAAATAAATATTTAATCTCATACATCATGGACTTTCCTCACATGATCTATTTATCCATCAATACATGTAAAATATATCATTTTTCCCCAAATTAACAAGCATATGAAGAGTTTTTATTATATTATTGTTCAGGCTGACACCAGTTGATCTGTATAATGTATTATTTGTAAACTAGAGGCCCCGTGCATGAAATTTTTGCATAGGTGGGGTCCCTAGGCCTGGCCAGTGATCAGGGCCGATTAGGGCCAGGCCAATCAGGGCTGAGCTGGAGAGGAGGTGAGGGTCCCTGGGCCGGGCTTGGAAGGAACAGATGCTGGTGCCTCCCCACCATGCAGTTCCCCACCTCCCCCCCTCCTCCTCCCTTCCCTGCTGCGCCACCACCATGGCGGGCAGGTGGCGGGCTGATCGGAACCTGCCAGCTGGGAGGAGGGACAGGGCATGGAGATTGGCCACTGGCCCCAAGGAGGGAGCCGGCACTCAGCCCCCTGGGAATGGGGCCACATCCACTGCCACTCACCCCTGGTTCCTTGTCCCAGACCTGGGGCCGGCCCCAATTGGGTGATCAGGGCCTGCTGGCCAGGGGGAGGGACTACAGAAGGTTGGCTGGCCAGGGGAGATTGGTTGTGGAAGCGCACTGACCACCAGGGGGCAGCTCCTGTGTTGAGTGCCTGCCTCCTGGTAGTCAGTGTGTGTTACAGTGACTGGTCATTCCAGTTGTTCTGGTCGCTTAGACTTTTATATATGTAGATATTGGCAAATGCCTTAGCAGTCATGTTTCAGCTCAGCACCAGTCTCAATTAAAACGTAAGGAAAACAGCAGTTTATCATTACCCCCAAATATTTATTTGTGAATATGGATTAGCCCATGCCCGTGGTCGGCAAACTGTGGCTCCTGAGGGGCCCCTTGAGTTTGGCTCCTCCTAAGCCTTAGGAATACCCTAATTAAGTTAATAACAATGTTCCTACCTATATAGTTTAAGTTTAAAAAATTTGGCTCTCAAAAGAAATTTCAATCGTTGTACTGTTGATATTTGGCTCTGTTGACTAATGAATTTGCTGACTACCGGCCTATGCCATCAATGAGTTTGCCAAATAGAACATGAATTTAATTTTTTCTATTCTAAAATAAAATTAAAAGAAATAGCATTATTGCCATAAGATGCATTTTGAGTGCATAAATTTAAAGCAGTGGTTCTCAACCTCCCTAATGCCGTGACCCTTTAATACACCTCATGTTGTTGTGGTGACCCCCAATTTCATTGTTACAAATTGAACATAATTAAAGCATAGTGATTAATCACAAAAACAACATGTAATTATATATGTGTTTTCCGACGGTCTTAGGGGACCCCTGTGAAAGGGTCATTCGACCCCCAAAGGGGTCGCGACCCACAGGTTGAGAACCGCCGATTTAAAGACTTTAAGTTAGCAATGTCACTCCTTACTTGTTCTGATCTTATCTTTCTGAAATAATCCTAGCCCACTGTCACAGGTGAGCAAACAGTAGGCCAAATATCCTCACCACTCCTACTTCCACTCCCCACCCTACTCAGCACCACCCCTACCCTGAGTATTTCTACTACCGCTGACCAGAGAAATGTAGAAACTAACAAATGGGTCACATCTACATAGTCCCTACTAAGCGATTCAGGCCAAAAGACTAGGTGCACCAATCAGACTGTCCTCAGCAATTTGAACCACTCGATCACAAGGTAAGCTCTCCAGTCAGTGATGAAAAGTTTATATACTGGAGTCTATGGAAGCAATTAGAAGAGTCCAAGCCTTTGAACGCTATACCAGAAGAGAATTCCAGAAGGAGGTGGCTGGGAGACAGATGGCAAGGGGTCTGAAATCCAGGCAGAAGCAGGATGCTGGAGGTCTCCGGCCTCAAGAGATGAGCAGCCCCCGTCCCTCACATCCTAGGGGTTCCTGACCACACACTGAACTCTCAACCTTGGATAGGTGAGGGGCTCTCTAGATGCCTTACCATAAATTTCCTGTTTCATAAGTGAATTTGAATGAGTTTCTGTTACAACTGGAAAAAAAAATACTATCTAGCACATGAATAATTCCCTTACCTTTGAGAATCAGGGTGTATGGACAGTACCCTGAAGTTATATTTTCTATCCATAAACAAAAGCAAAAAACAAAGGGTTTTAATTGTTTTAAAGTAAAAGTGCACCACATTTTCAAAAGAGGAAAGAGATATTTAGCACATGAATAATTCCCTTACCTTTGAGAATCAGGGGGTGTGCATAGTACCCTGAAGTTATCTTTTCTATCCATGAACAAAAGCACAAAACAAACAAAGGGTTTTAATCGTTTTAAAGTGAAAGTGCATCACATTTTCAAAAGAGGAAAAAGATATCGGGAAGGAAATAAGTGGGAGAGGCTCTTTACCATCTATTAAGGTGCCATGATTAGCAATTTATCTGCTACAGAAAGATCGTGACTATGCCATCTATATAGTTAATCATACAGAAACACGATGCCCTAAAATGTTATCAGAAATGATGCGGGCCAATCCAGTCACACATTCATTTCATATTTGAAATGAAAAGGCAGCACTTTGCATACCATTTCCTGTGGTAGATGTCGTCTACTGTTAAAGTGCTGAGCTGAAGAAGTTAAAAGAAGCACCTAATCTGAAAAAGTACATTATTAGTGACAAAAGAATAATATCAGCATGAGCGAGAAAACTGAACTGCAAGTTTTGCATTTCAAGAAAACCTCATTTTTTATGAAGCTATTTGTGAGAGAACGCTTCCTTGGGATTTGCTTCAAGGCAGGCATTTCTATTTACACAATTATCGCATAAATTGTGTGCCTCTTCTTAAATTAGGCACTTTTAGAGTTCTCAGCTTCCTTCTTCAACCTGACAATTGTTATCAATGAGTCACTTTCCCCAACATTGGCCATACAGAAGTTTTCTTAGTTACATTAATGCAGAATGTGGTGAGGAAATTTCTGAAAACACATTTCCTTGTTAAGAAACTGATTCTGCTAAGAAATATACTGACTGAGAGCCAATAGTTGTAATGTTTGGGACCTTAAAGACAAGAAGCATTTCATACACTCCCCAGAGAATCCCAAGGGTTTTTAGGGGACATTTTTTGATTCTGCAACCCAGGATCTTTTAAGCCCAATTTCTCCCTGATTTTAAAGGAATTTAAACAATATAATAAAATCACAAGAAATTGGTTCCCAAGATGTTTTCTTAATGCACTTTTTGATAATCATATGTCTATTTTATGAGCTTAAATTATTAATAATAGAATAATTATTAATAATTTGGTGTTGCTCAGTGATTAGATTGTCTGCCAAAAGGTTTCAGGTTCAATTCCCCTTCAAAGGCATATGCCTGGATTGCAGGTTTGGCGTGTGCGGGAGGCAACCAATCTCTCTCTCTCTCTCTCTCTCTCTCTCTCTCTCTCTCCCCCTGTCTCTTCCGTCTATTAATCTAAAAACCTAAAAATCAATGGAAAAATATCCTTCATTGAGGATTAACAACACAAAAAAACAACAAAAATAATAATATAACAGATTTTGAATTTATCAAATGTATGATACCTGATAACATCATTGACTCAAAAGAGGCATTTGTTTTTACAATTTGATATAGAAGAATAAACTTCTCTAAAATAAATGCCCTTTTGCCACAATTGTAAAGCTTCGTGCCTACCAACTTAATAGTGCATTTTGGAAGACCAAAGAATTACCTCTAGATAACATATTTGTGGTTTCTCAAAAGTGAAGACATGGGCATCTATACAAAGCGCTAATGAGGTGCATAGCTTTGAAGCTAATACATCCTATTTTTCCCACTAAGAACCTACAATTTTAAAGATAAAGCTTGGAGTTTGGAGACTCTAACTGAGTTAGACATAAATAATTTATATTCATCTATGTTGAATGCCTAAGTCTCTGGCATATTAAGTGATCCAATTATCTGGACCAGACAAGTGCTTCATTTTCATTTTCTGGGGTGATATTTTTAATGGCTGAATATATCTGTGGATATTTCTGCATGATTGCCCACAATGGGCTTGCTGATTCCCCATTTAAACTTGCTAAAAGAAATTAGGTAATGCTCTGCTATATTCAAATGTATATTAATCCTGAAGGGCCATATTGAATTATGTTAGAATGTTTTATCTTTTGTAGACTGTGCGGAGCAGACTTCTGGTAACGAAAATGCTATTTTGAATAGTTAAGTAGCTTTTGTTCCCTTTGTATTTTGTACTCATATTCAACTACAACTGTATTTATCTGACCACTAGAACATTTCTTTAGAGATGCAGAAATCTTAGCATAATGAAGTGTTTTGAAGAAAAGAATATGCCCACAGATGCACAGCAAAAGGCAAGGATTCTACTATTCAAGATAAAGTTTTGTGGGACCTGAATGTTTCTTTCTATTAGTCCTCATTTACAGTTACTTTTCTCCTTTTGCAAATGTGGAAAAGTAAGAAAATTTTGCAGTTGGGGAAATCATAAAGATAAACAGTTATTTTTTTCTCTTAGTATATTCAAACTAAGTTTTTTCCTTCAATGGGATGCCATTATCAGGAAGGGGTGGCAAAATCATTATTTTTCTTTGTTAGAATACCATAGATTTTTTAGGTTTAAGACACTGTTAGACTGCATAGTGGAGGCATAATCTTTAAGACACCAAGAGCAAATCCAAGAACTACCTCATTTTTACCTTCTTTATTTTTAACTTTAGGTACAGGGGATTGACAAACTAATACACCACAGTTCATAGCACTGACATCATTGTCCTTGTAAGGCTCTTATTTTATTGTGTGTTTTTTTTACATCCCTTCTATATGTTCCATATTTACTCAATAAAGTCCCCAGTTCCCGACTTCTGGTAACAAGAAAATTATATAATAAAACAGAGTGAGTCACAGAGCAATTCAGAATTGTAACTTCCCATCCACTCCATGTTTGTTCTAGTTTTGATCATTTGTTCTGCATCACAAACTTTGGATGGTCTTAGTGGTCTTTGTCTCCATAATTCTGAAGTTCAATTATTCCTTGTACTCTTCTATCACCCTTGTTCTCCTATGTTTTAAAGGGTAGCTTCTAAGTATTTTTTTACTTATTAAGAATTTAACATATGTCTTTTTTTTTAGACACCTAGTGTTTTAGAACAGTTTTAAAATCACAGCAAAAGTGAGTGGAAAGTGCACAGAGTTCCTACATACCATTTAATATCCTCCCCAGCTCCCCCCATTATTGCCATCTCCAGTAATTTGGTACCATTAACGAACCTGCAATGACAAATCATTATCATTCAAAGTACATAGTTTATACAATGGTTCACTCTTTTTTAAAAAAAAATAAAAAAGCTTTGTTTTTTTAATATATTTTATTGATTTTAGAGAGGAAGGGAGAGGAAGGGAGAGATATAAACATCAATGATGAGAGAGAATCATTGATTGGCTGCCTCCTGCACGCCCCCTAGGGATAGAGCCTGCAACCCAGGCATGTGCCCTTGGCCGGAATCAAACCTGGGACCCTTCAATCCGTAGGCTGAGGCTCTATTCACTGAGCCAAACCAGCTAGGGCAATGGTTCACTCTTGAGTTGATTCTATGGTGTCATAGCCCTAAAAATCCTTCTGTGCCACCCATCCATTTCTCTTCCTTCCTAAACCTCTGGCAATTACTGATATTTTTGCTGTATTCACAGTTTTGCCTTTTTGTGATGTCATATACAAATAGTCCCTGACTTATGTGGTTTGACTTATGATCTTTCAACTGTATGAAAGTGAGAAAGTGATATGCATTCAGTAGAAATCAAACTTGGAAGTTGAAATTTTGATCTTTTTCCAAGGTAGCCATGTGGAGTATGATACTCTCTCAGGATGCTGGGGAGTAGCAGTGAACTGCAGCTCCCACTCAAACATGTAATCATGAAGGTAAACAACCAATATTCTACAGTGTGCCCTGTTGCGAGCATTTTGGGGGGGATTGTGTTGTGAGCACGTTTAAGGTAGGCTAGGCTCAGCTAGATGTTTGATAGGTTAGGTATATTAAATGCATTTTTAACTTATGATATTTTTTACTTGAATTTGTCAGAATGTAACTCCATCATAAATCAAAGAACACCTGTAATTGGAAACAGGGCTTTTAAGACATACTAGCATTTTTTTCTCTCAGTATTTTAGTGTTCTGGTTACAAAGCTTCATAGGTTTTGAAGCAGCTTCCCCAACACTATTTTTCCCAGAAGTCCTGTTATTTTTAATGTTCAATTTTATAGAATAGGTGTGTTTTTTTGTTTTGTTTTGTGTGGGGTTATTTATTTATTTAAGGAATGGATACATTGAGCTTTTTGTAGAAGCACCCTAATTGAGTTTGAGCCATTATAAATTTTTGGGGTCTTGTAGTCAAGAGTTAGCCTACTCTACTTTATACAGATCTGTAACTAAAATTACTTTTACCCAGAGAGTAGGGCATTTTGAAGCAGTACTATTAGAACCAGTAAAGTAGTTGTGTGACCTTGAGCAAGTCTCTAAATCTTAATTGTCTTAAATATCAAATAGCTAGAATAGGTTTCTGTGAATATTCAACAAAACAAGCTGTGCAATAGACTTGGTTCAATACTGGCTTATAGTATTCCCTCAAACATTTCCATTACAATTTTTTATCATTGGCTTTGATATCAAATATACCACAGTTCTGCCACTAACTGTACAACCTTAGGAATGTTATTTAACTTTTTACAGTATCAGTAAAATTAAATTAATATCTTAACTCATTGTTTCTGGAGGAAGTGAGATAATATATGCAAAAGTAGTAACACATACTGGATCACATTTAAGTAGAAAGAACGATATTTTAAACACTTTCCCAGGAGCAGGAGATACATTTTAAAAGATAGGTTTTTAAGTAAGAACTTGAAGGTGATTACTGTCCTTGCAATACAGATCAGAATGATTCAAGAGGTTACTGATGGGAAGGAAACATGTCTGTAATCTGTAGCAAACATGCTAACCTTAAGAAAAAGAAATATTCCAGCTGCTGTACTTTCCCCTGATTTGCTCAGGGACATGTTCATAACAAGAAACTCCATGTCATTAATAAGTTTATTAAAATTATTTCTGGATTTTATTGTATTCACTTTAAATAAGGGAAATAAAACAAATAACATGCATCAAAATAGATTACAGAATTTGAGAATAAAGTAATAAAAATAAACTAGAAGAAATAACATGTGAATATTAATTAATTACTGGGCTGCAGAAAGACTTTCTGATCATAATATTATAGAAGGGAACCATAAAAAGAAATTTAACAAACATGACTTCCTGAAATTTTTTTTTTGCCAAAATGTTTAATTCTTCTATGTGTCCACCCAAAAATAACTAATTTAGAAAAATATGGGTAGTGTGTAGATCAGACAAAGGATTTATAAGAGTAATGCTCTTAATCAATTGTAATCTCTTAAGAAAAAAAGAGAAACATTCAAATAGAAAGATGGTTTATGGAGTCTACATTTTTGTCTCCCTAAAATATATGATCTCATTTGTTGACATTATAAGACTCAACTGATGGTATTTTGTGGGGCCTTTTGGAAGGTGATTATAAGGACCTCATCGATGGGATTAGTGCTCTTGTTGAAGAAACCCCAGATTGGTCACTGATCCCTTCTGCCACATGCAGACACAATGAGAAACCGGCTGTATATGAATCAAAAAAGGGTCCTCAGACAATCTATCAGCGCCTTAATCCTGGACTCTCAGCCTCCAGAATTGTGAGAAATAAATTTATATTGTTTATAAGCCTCCCGACTAAGACAGATGAGTAAATGTCAAATTCAGATAATTCATTGCTTAAATATTTATTAAAAAACTAGAGGCCCGGTGCATGAAATTCATGCACGGGGGCAGTCCCTAGGCTTGGCTGGAGATTAAAGCACAATCATCTGGAGTGGAAAGGCAGGTCCCAGCTGACCTCTGGGCCCTGGGCAGCACCTGGGCTCCCGGTCCCCCTGCACACCCCCTTCTGCCTGAGTCACGGTGCCCAAGTCCCCACACGGAGATGTGGTGAGCGCAGCTGGACGCAGTATGGGCCTCTGGGCCGCCCAGTGGCTCTGCACAGAAGCCGCCCAGTGGCGCTGCACAGAGAGGGCAACACGCTCTCT
Organism: Myotis brandtii; assembly: GCF_000412655.1. NCBI lineage: Eukaryota > Metazoa > Chordata > Mammalia > Chiroptera > Vespertilionidae > Myotis > Myotis brandtii. The sequence continues at coordinate 9,171,138 of NW_005353538.1, read as the reverse complement.
CCCAGCTGGCCTCTCAGACCATCCTGTGTAAACCCACGGGGAGCCCGACTGGCCCCTGCAGTCCCGGCAGCTGTGGCCTGGCTCACCCAGAAGAGGCCGCACAGGTGCGAGGCAGGCTCCTTGTGGGCACCCGGCACCTGAGTGCAGGGACGTCCCAGGGGAGGGTAGCAGGGGGAATGAGAGCGAGCTTGGCAGACACCCTGCATTCTCACCACACCTCCGTCCCCATCCCCCTAACCCCCAGTGAGAGGTTGCAGCATATCACCAACGCCTGCCATGTTCCACAAGACCCACTGGTGGTCAGTGCCCGTCATAGCAAGCGGTAGAACTCCCGGTCTCCAGGTCGAACGACCACCCGAGGGGACAATTTGCATATTAGGCTTTTATTATATAGGACTAGTATATGCTAGACAGGGTTTTAAGTGGTGGGGATTAATAACAGAATGCTTAAGATAGTCACAAACCCTCTTCTCAGAAAGTTTTCTAATCTACTGAGAAGACAACAGCAAAAAATGTAAACAGGAGATAATTACATAAATAAACAACAATCTCAGTTGGTAAACAGATGTTTTAGGAAAGTAGAGGAAGTAGCTATAACTCAGAGAGAGGCAATTTGGGGGTGAGGGGCATATGGAAAGCTTCTCTGAGAAGGTAATATTTGAACAGAAAACGGAATGGAAAGAGAGAGTGAGCCTTGCAAAGATGTGGAGACAAGGATACATTTTAGGTACAGAAAATGAACAGGATGGTCAAGGTCTCTGAGATGGAAACAAATTTAGCGGAATCTAAGAGCAGCAATATCCAAGCGGCTGGGTTGGAGTAATAGGAAAGGTGGTTGGAAAGGAAAAAGGTCATGTGGGACAACTGAAGCAGTAAATATACTTTCAAATAATCTCAGGAATAATGGCATACATGTAAAGTAAAAATATAATGAGAAAAGATTTTACCTATTGAAGTGGCAAGGATTCGATGATAAAGTATGTTGTTGAAGAGAATAGCAAGTGGTATTCTCAAATCTCCTGTATGAATGAAAATATGTACTGCTTTATCAGAGAGCAGTTTGATAGCTGTACCTAAAGGCTTACTATACATTTATAATATTTGACCAAGTAATATATGTTGCTGAAATTCTAGGAATTCATGCTGATGAGATCATGGAATACACACACACACACACACACACACACACACACACACATTCATGCAGATATTCATCTATTATTGTTCAAAATAATGCAATATTGAAAATAAACTAATGCACAAATATAGGAGATCATTGCATTAGCATGGTACAATGATAATATGGAATGTTATCCAGAAATAAAATGATATTTTCAGAAAAAGCAGTAAACAAAAAATAAATATGGCCTCAATTTTATTGAAAAGCAAATAAGTAAGCAAGAAAGTTGCAATGTAAGTAGTGATTATCACTGCTTTGAGAAAGTGTGTAATTTTGAGTTTCCTCTTTATATGTTCTGTGTTTTCCAATTTCTGGGCAATGGTAATGTGTCACTTTTATAATCAGAAAAAACAAACGAACATTATTTTGAAAATAAAGTTTGCATTCACAAACTATTGATTTTTTATAAAAATGGCCTATGATGGGTTATCCAGGTAGTAAATTGTATGTACACCTTGTTTAGCTGTAAACAGAACAAAGGCATGACAAATGCAAGCTGCTCTTAGTGTATTTTTGAAGAGTCATCACGGAATAATGGGATCTCAGATGTGAAGATACCCTTTAGAGTATCCATTTTTATGAGAATGAGTTCAGCCAGGGAAGGTAACTGGAGCAGCATAACTAGAAACTATCCTATCAATTCTTTAGAAAAAGAAGGCTAAGAGATCTAGAACCTACAGGGAGGGACCTGGGTCAGATAAGATGCCTAGAGATGGTAAGTTGAGAAAAGTGAATCTGTAAGAATACTGTACCTCGCATGTCCCTATGGTTTAGTATTTTGAAATTCCTTATATAATGGAAGCCTTTTCAAGTACATTAAGAATCTAGATTGATAGCTCACCATTGTTGTTTTTGCCATGATATGCTTCATAGATATTTTCCGCATGCTTGAGATGCTAGCGTTTGAATGGTGTAACATATATCATTGTAATGCAAGATTTGTAGTACAACTTAGCAATTCCAGTCATAACAGTGAGTTCCAAAGCAGCTCTTGTGGCACTGTTGAAGAAACAGAAGTTATTATATGGCACACCCACATATAACTCTAATTCATCACCTACTGACTGTGGGTAAATGAGTTTGAGAATCTCCATCCATAGAACTGAAAGGAGAAAATGAGACAATGTGTGTAAAACACAGAGAACAGCATTTGGAATATAGGAGGCACAGATAAATATTGGAGGCTCTTTCCATATGCCTTACTTTCTACTGTGTACACTATATCTTCCCTTCATCCTTCCTATTCTTTCTAAATATAATTAGAGTTTTTTGAACTAGGAATCCACTTTATAATCTTCAGTGATTCTCCTTCAGAATTTACATCTCATGGACACTTAATATTTTTTTTACTAACTCTTTAATAATGGAGATCTCCCACAACCCTAAAGATGAGGGTGAACAATGTGAGCAACTGGAATTGCCTATGAAGCACTGGAATGGATTTTCACAAACCCAATATTGGGTTTGTAGCTGCTGCATATACATCAGAGTGTGTGTGTGTGTGTGTGTGTGTGTGTGTGTGTGTGTGTGTGTTTTGCTCATGGAGAAGTAGAAGGAGGATACTTTTTGACATGCAGAATCACTGCATCAATGGAATAATGAACAATGTAATGATAGGCTCTACTTCACTTGCTTGCAAATTTCAATTTTTGATTTCTTCCCCACAGTATGAAGTGAAATGGAAAAATAAAAGTTGTCAATTTGAGCTTTCAAATATATTTGGTGTAAATGGATATTAAGTTTGAAAGTAAAGTAATTCATTTCTTCTCTGCATGGCTATAAAGTAATTCTGTTCTTGGGTGAAAATATAGATCATGACTGTGAGAGCCAATAACTGGTAAGTCCATCTCATATTCACAACCTACATTTGCACACTTACATATAATTATACTAAATATTCCTGAAAATCAGTTTCCCAGTTATAATATTTTTAACCTTAGTAATGTGTATAAGAATCACATGTGGAGATTTCTGAAACTATAAATCCTCAGTCTTCCGTGAAAATTCAGGAGTCCGCGTGTTTTAATGATCATCTCAAGTGACTGGTGCCGATTGTCATGCCTAGTTCATTTGGGAAACTTTTACAGGTCCCCTGTTCTGCCTTGTTAATTCCTCCTAATGGGACCTTCAGCCAGTTCATCATCCTTCCCTCTATTGTTTTCCACTGAGAATTTTTTTCTCTATTTTTTAGCAATTTTTATTGCTGTTCTGCTTTCTAATTCATCTAGTTAATATGAAACATCTTCACTTGGCTTCTAGAACACACATTTGCCTGCTTTTACTCTTACATTTTGGCCAGCCTTTATTGGTTCTTACTTATCTTCCCAACCTTTTAATGTTGATGTTCACAAGGCTCAGTCCTTAGATATTTCTGTTTTCTTTCAAAATAACTCCATAAGCCATCTCTTATTCATCTCATGGTTTGCATATCCAACTGTCTATTTGACATCTCCACTTGAATATCTAAAAAGGATTTCAAACTTGTCATACCTACATCTATGATCCTGATATCCCTCCAAACCTGATTCTCCTTCAGTCTCCTCCATCTTTCCAGTTGCCAACACTTTTGGAATTATGTTTGACTCTTCCCTTTCTCTTATACCCTGCATTCATTCAATCCACTGACAAATGCATTGGTGCTACTTAAAAATGTATTTATAATTTGAGCTCTTCTTACCACCCTGAAATCTCCCACTCTAGTCCTAGTCACCACCATTTCTCTCCAGTATGATTCAAAACTTTCGTGTGGATCTACCTCCCTTTCTGGGCTGTTCTTACTACAACAGCTAGAATGACCTTGTTAAAATACAAGTCAGAGCATGTTACCCCCCTCAAAACCCAAAGACTTCTAACTCAGAGTTAAAGCCACAGTGTGTACTATGCCCCGAGCCCTACAATAATCTGGACACAAGGCCACTACTTTCCTTCAATTGGTCCTCTCCTCCAGCCAAATGGTCTCCTCACAGTTCCTGGGACATGTTGTCACACTCCCACCACAGGGCATCTGCAACTGCTCTTTCATCTCCGGAAAGTGCTTTGCTGAGAGACAGGCATGGCTTGCTCTCTCCTTTCTTTCAACTTTTGACTTTAAAAGTCATTGCCTCAGAGAAACCTTTCCTGAAGTTAAGGGCTGCCAGTGGTTAACTACTGGCAGTCATAATCACACCTCCTGCTTTAGTTTCTACCTGTAGCTCCTACTCTATCCTGCTAGATATTTTACCTATATCACTTGTGTTTGAATGATAGGCCTTCCAGTGTTTTGTTTACTACTGTATTCCTGGCACCTAGAACAGTGCCAGGCAATAGCAGGCATTCAGAAAATACTGGCTGAATGATTTAATGAACAAATGTTTCATTTCTAAGGCCCTGTAATTCATCCAATTTACTGCCAATACTTTTTCCCATTCTCTCCTTCATATTTCCAATCTCTTTTCCAATCAATAAAGGTATGCCAAACATTGTTATGTGACCCAGAAAAAGTACCGTTTTCTACCTAATATCATTTGGATCATTACCTTCTTTTGCTATTAAAATGGTAGTTTTCACTTTTATAGCACCCACCACATGAGGAGCACTAATGCAATCAACTTCTAACATAATGCTATTTCCCCACTTTGCAGACGAGGAAAGTATTCTTCGAGTGAGCAGCCTGAGATCATATTTAGTGACCATTCTTTTATCCTCCTTGGTCTGTCCCCAATGCTGGGCTTTTTTTTTTCTATAAATAATGCTCTACCTACTCATACCAATGCTATAGCATATTGCTTCTCAGGCAGTTGTCCCATCTTTGAAATACTCCCAGATCCTAACAAGGACATATTATTCTCCCAAGATTTATGTCATCTACATCGAACATGGCCCTTTCATTTATCACTTATATCTTAAAACTCATTCTATATTTGCATTTCTAAAGTTTTCCTGTTGGAGGGAAGATTTTATCTATCTATGTAGTTTTTATTTTATTTGACTTCAAAATGCTCTCCCTTTTTCTCTCCCTTTTCCTGTGTATTACCCTTCCTCAGGTCTCTCAACAGTTAAACAAACCTCAGGTTCCAACCCCAGTTAAAAAACGTGGCATATAAGCCACTGTTAACAGTTATAGCCAATGTCAGCAGAAAATCTGGATGACTCTTTGTTTCAAAATGGAACTTACTGGCTAGTAATCTGGCAAAATTATTTGCATAGTTTAAAGGTAATAACACATGTGCCAAGCACTTCCCCTTAAATTTTTGTTCGGTGGATGTATCCATAAGAATGAAACAATAAAGACAATGCAAATTTTAGAGGACATGGACATCTTCAGTTATATTATGATAACTTTGTGCTGCTTTTAGTCATAAAGATAAAGTTAAGCTACCTGACATTAATGGGGGAAATGCCAGAAAAAAAGAGAAGAAAGTCAGGATAATTTAATAGTTTACAAATTAATCATGTTCCTCTTGCTGAGATTAGCTTAAGTCAGACCTTGCTTATGAGGAGACAGTAGCATCTAGACAGAAAAAAATCTAATCTTTATGAATATTTTAATGCTCATGACTCTCAAAATAAATGCCTTTCTTCCTTCACATTTCATCGGGTGAGGTGATGTTCTGTAAAGTCCTACTTTCTTTAGAAAACTTGAGCTTCACAATGTTCTCTCTGCATTTTTATTAGAAAAGGGGGGAAGGCTGAAAAACTGGATCATGAAGGCACTGTTATTAATTCATCACCTTCCCAAGAGATGAATATGGGTTGTACAGTCATAATACACTGAAGCATATGGTAGGATTTTCAATTTTAATAACTCCCTGTGAAAAGGAAAAAAAAGTTTAAGTTGCTGATTTAAAAAAGAGGAAATGTATGTAATAAATTAAAAAGGATGCATATATTTTGATATCATAGTTTTTCTACTACTGAAAATTTACTGAACTATAGCAACCAACAGTTGGTGGTGAGGTAGGATGACAAAATGAAAAATCTGGAAACAACTTCAGTCAGTAAATGTTTAATTGTGGACAAAAATCACATCACGATTTTAGAAAGATTTTATCTATCTATGTAGTTTTTATTTTATTTGACTTCAAAATGCTCTCCCTTTTTCTCTCCCTTTTCCTGTGTATTACCCTTCCTCAGGTCTCTCAACAGTTAAACAAACCTCAGGTTCCAACCCCAGTTAAAAAACGTGGCATATAAGCCACTGTTAACAGTTATAGCCAATGTCAGCAGAAAATCTGGATGACTCTTTGTTTCAAAATGGAACTTACTGGCTAGTAATCTGGCAAAATTATTTGCATAGTTTAAAGGTAATAACACATGTGCCAAGCACTTCCCCTTAAATTTTTGTTCGGTGGATGTATCCATAAGAATGAAACAATAAAGACAATGCAAATTTTAGAGGACATGGACATCTTCAGTTATATTATGATAACTTTGTGCTGCTTTTAGTCATAAAGATAAAGTTAAGCTACCTGACATTAATGGGGGAAATGCCAGAAAAAAAGAGAAGAAAGTCAGGATAATTTAATAGTTTACAAATTAATCATGTTCCTCTTGCTGAGATTAGCTTAAGTCAGACCTTGCTTATGAGGAGACAGTAGCATCTAGACAGAAAAAAATCTAATCTTTATGAATATTTTAATGCTCATGACTCTCAAAATAAATGCCTTTCTTCCTTCACATTTCATCGGGTGAGGTGATGTTCTGTAAAGTCCTACTTTCTTTAGAAAACTTGAGCTTCACAATGTTCTCTCTGCATTTTTATTAGAAAAGGGGGGAAGGCTGAAAAACTGGATTATGAAGGCATTGTTATTAATTCATCACCTTCCCAAGAGATTAATATGGATTTTATAGTCATAATGCACTGACAGATATGGTAGGATTTTCATTTTTAATGTATCTGTAAAAAGGGAAAAAAAGTTAAAGTTGCTGATTTTAAACAGAGGAAATATATGTACTAAATTAAAAAGAATGTGTATATTTTGATATCATAGTTTTTCTACTACTGAATATCAAATTTACTGAACTATAGCAACCAACAGTTGGTGATGAGGTAGGATGACAAAATGAAAAATCTGGGAGAGAACCAAGATGGCAGCATAGGTTAACGCCGGAGTTTGCTGCCTCGAACAACCACTTCAAAAATACAACTAAAAGACAGAACGGACATCATCCAGAACCACAGGAAGGCTGGCTGAGTGGAAGTTCTACAACTAGGAGGAAAGAGGAAACCATACGAGACTCAGAGGAGGCGCAGTGCTGAAGTGAAATACTAAGGTTTGGAGTGCATGTGGAGCGGGCCAGCGGCAGAGGGCTCGGTTGTTGTTTTCAATCGGGAGGGAGTTTCAGACTCTGAGCTCCAGATCCGGGCGAGTCTCTAGGGACCCAGACTCAAACAGGAGAAGCGGGAAGGCAGCTTTCTCTCTGAGGTTTGCAGTGGTTGCAGAGCCTCTGGGGACGGGACTGCTCGCTCCACCCGCCCTGTAGATCCCCTGGGACCCGCCCAGCCCAAGCCCTGCACAGAGGCATTTGCCGGATAGCCTCAGGCAAAGGCTAGATTAGCACCGTTTCTAAAGTTTTCCTGTTGGAGGGAAGATTTTATCTATCTATGTAGTTTTTATTTTATTTGACTTCAAAATGCTCTCCCTTTTTCTCTTATTCTGTGTATTACACTTCCTCAGGTCTCTCAACAGTTAAACAAACCTCAGGTTCCAACCCCAGTTAAAAAACGTGGCATATAAGCCACTGTTAACAGTTATAGCCAATGTCAGCAGAAAATCTGGATGACTCTTTGTTTCAAAATGGAACTTACTGGCTAGTAATCTGGCAAAATTATTTGCATAGTTTAAAGGTAATAACACATGTGCCAAGCACTTCCCCTTAAATTTTTGTTCGGTGGATGTATCCATAAGAATGAAACAATAAAGACAATGCAAATTTTAGAGGACATGGACATCTTCAGTTATATTATGATAACTTTGTGCTGCTTTTAGTCATAAAGATAAAGTTAAGCTACCTGACATTAATGGGGGAAATGCCAGAAAAAAAGAGAAGAAAGTCAGGATAATTTAATAGTTTACAAATTAATCATGTTCCTCTTGCTGAGATTGGCTTAAGTCAGACATTGCTTATGAGGAGACAGTAGCATCTAGACAGAAAAAAAGTCTAATCTTTATAAATATTTTAATGCTCATAACTCTCAAAATAAATGCCTTTCTTCCTTCACATTTCACCAACAATCGGGTGAGGTGATGTTCTGTAAAGTCCTACTTTCTTTAGAGAAAACTTGAGCTTCACAATGTTCTCTCTGCATTTTTATTAGAAAAGGGGGGAAGGCTGAAAAACTGGATCATGAAGGCACTGTTATTAATTCATCACCTTCCCAAGAGATGAATATGGGTTGTACAGTCATAATACACTGAAGCATATGGTAGGATTTTCAATTTTAATAACTCCCTGTGAAAAGGAAAAAAAAGTTTAAGTTGCTGATTTAAAAAAGAGGAAATGTATGTAATAAATTAAAAAGGATGCATATATTTTGATATCATAGTTTTTCTACTACTGAAAATTTACTGAACTATAGCAACCAACAGTTGGTGGTGAGGTAGGATGACAAAATGAAAAATCTGGAAACAACTTCAGTCAGTAAATGTTTAATTGTGGACAAAAATCACATCACAGATTTTAGAATGGAAATTCATGTGTCAGATTTTTAGCTGAGAGTTTACCAGAAAATTGCAGATTCATGAGGCAAAAATTATTTAATGCTTTCTTATGTCAACTTTATTGTTTTCATCATCATCATCACTACCAAGTATTGATGAACACACTGAAAATAATGCATTGAATAGCAAATAGTTTATGCAAAGTATCAAACTGGAAATTATCAGTTTTAACACACATGTCTATTTGGTAGAAAATTCAAACTATTTAGTAAAAGAATGAATTCTTTGGAGAAATTTGATCCACTATGGATATTTTCAAGTTCTAGCATCCACTAGAGAATTTACATAGTTGAAAATAGCTAATATGACTCTTCAGATATGTCATTATTTTGTATATCCTTGATAAGGGGGTAAAAAGCTGTCAATTCAACTACTAAAGTAATCAATGTTTTGTTATCTTTACAAATGTTACGCTTATTTAAATAACTCTTACAAATGATTCATACATAGTTTTTAAAATTACTCCTGTGCATAAATAAAATAAAAATATTATCAAATACTTTGATTCAACTCCATTCATATATTGTAGGATTTCTATTTGTAATACTTCCTTGTGAAAGAAAAAAGTTAAAGTTGCTGATTTATAAAAGAAGACATATCCTATCTAATAATAGACAAACATGGTAATTGTCCGTACCTTTGCTATGCCTTCCATTGGCTAATCAGCAAGATATGCAAATTAACCGCAAACAAAGATGGTGGTTAATTTGCATATGTAGGCGCGAAGCGGAGGAGCAAAGACTGAAGGCGGCTCTGGCCGGAGCGAAGGCCTGGTCCCGGGTGCCGGAGGAAAACTGTTGCCAGCAGCCAGGGGAAGGGAAGGCCTATTGCACAAATCTTTTCGTGCAACAGGCCTCTAGTAATTTATAATAATAAAAGCATAATATGCTAATTAGACCGGAAATCATTCCAGATGACCTTCTGGACCAAGCCAGTGCTGCGAGGGAAGCCTGGGTCCTGGGTGCGGGAGGGAAGCCGGTGCCGGCAGCCGGGGGAAGGAAGGCCTACTCTTGCACGAACTTTGTGCATCAGGCCTCTAGTATAATGATAAATATAGATTATACAGTTGTCCAAACCCATGGAATATACAACACCAAGAGTGAGCCACAATGCAAACTATGGACTTTGGTTGATAATGACAGGTCAATGTAGATTCAAATGTACCACCGATGGGGATGTTGAGAATGGGAGAGGTTGTCTATGTGTGGGGGCAGGGTATATAGGAAACCTGCGTACTTTCCCCTCAATTTTTCTGTGAACCTAAAACTGCTTTAAAATAGGTAAACACCGGAGACTGCTGATTCAGAATCCAACTTTTCTGAATAATTTTTGGTTGAGAATTATTAAACTCTGTGTTTTCCCACATAATGTTGTTTTCTGGGCCATCAAGAGTGTTGCTAATACAGCAGTTACTAAAGGAGCACTCCACTGTTGAGTTTGAAGCTTTCTCCTTATTCAGCAACACCATTCTGTGAGGTCTGCTGCTTGGGCTTTCTTAATCTCACCAGAGGTGCCAAGTGATGTCAACCACGTGATAACTGCTGCTTGGCTGGGGGTGTTTGAGAGAAGAAAAAGATTTATTTGGATTTTAGACTTGTTTAAAGTGAGAAAAAGAAATGCATCTTAGAAGTGATGATCTATGGCATACTATTTGCCAAAATGTCAAGTAGTTTTTGGTTTTCCTATTTGTGACAACAATTTCATATACAAAAAAACTTATTTCTACATGTATAGTAGTCTCACCTTATCCATGGGGATATGTTCCAAGACTCTCAGTGGATGCCTGAAACCATGAGTAGTGGAATATACTTTGTTTTGTTATTTATATACAGCTTTGATAAAATTTAATTTATAAATTAGGCAGAGTAGAAAATTAACAAGAATAAATAATAAGCAGCACAATTATAGTAATATGGTGTAGTAAAAGTGATGTGAATTAAGTAAATAAGGGCAACCTGATTAAGTAAATAAGGGTTACTGGAACACAGCATGTGATGCTACAACAGTGGATCTGATAACTGAGGTGACTACTGGGTGACTAGCAGATGGCTAGTGTATGCAGTGTGAATACACTGGACATATTTATCCAGTACAGTGGTCGACAAACTGCGGCTCGCCAAACTGCAGCTTGCGAGCCACATACGGCTCTTTGGCCCCTTGAGTGTGGCTCTTCCACAAAATACCGGCTCTTCCACAAAATACTGGCTGTTCCACAAAATACCGACTTCTGCGCATGGGCCACAAAGTTTCAATCGCACTGCACGTGAGCGCCCCCACGTGGTATTTTGTGGAAGAGCCACACTTAAGGGGCCAAAGAGCGGCATGTGGCTCACGAGCCATGGTTTGCCAACCACGGATCCAATATATCAAAGAAGGAGATGGTCATCATGTACATGTTAAGGTAATGGAATCTTATTTATGCACAGAATTATTTGGCTTCTACCACAATTCTATAACATATGTTTGTGTTGCAAACTGACCTAAGCCTACATAGCCATGAGGCAGACTCTATGTTTTTGGGGTAAATATTGGTCACCTCTGGCAGTTAAGGTAGATGCAGGCTAAATGTTCTTTCCCTCACAACTTTTCTACTGTTTGTCATATTGCAATATAAGCACATATATGTCAAACACATAGTATTATTAGCAAACAAGTTAAAAACAAGTAGCTAGTTCTTATAGTTGCTCTGGCACCTGGACAGTCCATTCTGCTCAGACCCTCGAACCAGCAGGTTGCATGACAGACTGACTCTGAGGTGAGCACAATGGTATCCTGGCAGTAGGACTAGCTGACCTTGCGACTGGGTCAGGCGATGAGGCACTCTGCGAAGTGGGAGGATGCAGGTCCAAAGGGAGGATGCCAGTCAGGATTGAGCTCTGCACCAAAGACAGCTAACTGCTGGCCTTGCTGAATTCTTATATCACTCATTCAAGAAAAGGTCTGATCAATATTTCTGATCAATATATAGGATACTATTCATTTCACTAATGAAAAATTATTTCTAGTATTGTTTATATAAATTAACAAAATCCTCATGTATATATTTGGATTAAAGCACTCTATTTCTGCAGTGTTCATTTCTGACAAAGATTTTTTTTTTTTTTTTACAAATGCTAGCCAACTGTTGCTTGAGTTTAAGTTGGAGTCAACTTATATGCCCATATATATATTTATATTAATATTCAATTGTTTTTAAAGTAAATTTTCATATTGACAGTGTAAAACTTTACCATATTAAATAGAATATAGCCAATGGAATTTTTAAGAATTTATGATAATTTGGCACCATAATTATGTTTTAATTAATAAAGCATTCTATAGATATCCATGAGCCCCAAAAAGATATATCAGGATATGTGGAAGCATAGTGAATAATCACAGACTGCCATATTGAATTTTACATTTGTTTTAGAAATTAAAAAAATATTTCCATACTCTCAATTCTCTTTTATTATTCATTTTTCTACTTAATAGAGAAACCAGATATTTGAGCTGTTTAAATTTATGCACAAAGTAAGGCCAAGTTGGCTCTGACTTAGGCCTAAAGGTTTCCCATGGAGTGAAACACAGACATTTCAGAATAGCCTTTCAAACACCTAGTTTGGCTGTTTAGAGATTGCTTTTTGGTTTTATTGTAGTTCCTTCAAGATGCAGAATAAGTTTTTTTTTGAAACAATGTAAAAAAGTTATATTGTATCAGATTTTATCAGCCTAAATATTTTCATATTTTCTGCAGCAATGTTTGGCTTCAAGAATAAATTCAACAACTTTCCTGAGCTTGTTAAAATTTATATTGTGTTAGAAAAACAATTACATCAACTTTAATGCATTAGGAGGAAAATATATGTAGTCATAACACTATTCATGATATTGGCCGGGTTAAGAAGATAATTAATTTGCATATTTTTTCAGTTTCAATATAAAGTCATATGCCTTAGAAACATGATAAGACTGCTGTTGTGCCTTAACAGGGGTTTAGACAACGCTCCTAAACTAAAAACATTTGAAATAAAACTATTAAAAATTCCCAGCTTTGCTGTACATGATAAGATTATTCCAAACTAAATAACCTTGGGGAAAATATGATTATAGAAATGCAAAATCCTAGACCTAGTGATCCCACTTCTAGGAATATATCCTAAGAAACCCAAAGCACCAATCAGAAAGAATGTATGCACCCCTATGTTCATAGCAACATCATTTACAATAGCTAAGATCTGGAAATAGCCCAAGTGGCCCATCAGTAGGTGAGTGGATAAAAAAGCTGTGGTACATTTATACCGTGGAATACTATGCAGCAGTAACAAAGAAGGATCTTTTACCCTTTGAGACAGCATGGAGGGACCTGGAGAGTATCCTGGTAAGTGAAATAAGTCAGTTAGAGAAAGACAAGTATCAATGATCGCACTCATATGTGAAATCTAAGTAACAAAATAAACTGAGGAATGGAGTGGATCCAGAGACATGGAAGCATGAAACAGAGTGTGGAATCTCAGAAGGAAGGTGGGAGAGGGTGGGTGGGTGGAAGATAATCAACCTTGTAGGCATATATGCATAACCCATGGCACCAACATGGGTGCCTGTGCTAAAGGCCTGGGGTGGCAGGATGGGGTGGCGGGGTGGCTGGATGGGGTCAATGGGGGGAAAAGGGGACATATGTAATACTTTCAACAATAAAGAATTAAAAAAAAATGCAAAATCCTAGAGTTTGGGGAAAAACTTTTAAGGCCTTTAAAAACTTCTTCTTAATGAAATAGCTTCATTTTTAATACTCTTGATATTTATGCAGTCCCCATGAAATGTGTTTAGTAATTAAAAAGAAAAACACAACTTCTGTCTTAATAAACCATTCTTCTCTTAAATACATCAAATTAATGTTTTTAAAATCAGTGTATTAGAATGTACCTCCTAATAAGAGCATAGTATATGCATTATATAGGAATAATAGTTTATTTATTCTTCCATTTAATAGATCTTCAAATCTTCAAGTACTCAAAGACAATTTTTGTGTTTCCCTGGACCCTTCACCCCTACCCCAACTCTATCTCCAGTCCCACACAATCTAAAGTCTTTACCTTCATAATTCTCAAGACATGAATTTCACACAGATAATTCTTTGTTTTGTGGCTTCATCAATGTCATATTAGTTTTTCTACATTTATTTATGCTAACCAGACAGATTGTAAAGCTAACTCGTTTAAGGAATGAGTTGGACAGATTGTTTTGCTTTTATTACCTTGAAATGACCTAGTTCTTTTCTGTGGTTTCCAACATCCTTTCTTTGTCACATTTTTATTGTTGCTTTTTTTGTGTGCATTCCATTTTTGAGATTGCATCTCATTGATTGTTCCACATAAAGTCAAGAAAGCAAGCTTATTCTTTCAAAGTTTCCTGAAAGGTTTGCAGCGGTTCTCAACCTGTGGGTCGCGGCCCCTTTGGCGGTCGAACGACCCTTTCACAGGGGTCGCCTAAGACCATCCTGCATATCAGATATTTACATTACGATTCATAACAGTAGCAACATTACAGTTATGAAGTAGCAACGAAAATAGTTTTATGGTTGGGTCACAACATGAGGAACTGTATTTAAAGGGCAGAAGGTTGAGAACCACTGCTTTAGAGTTTCACTCCAGGCAACTCTAAATCAGACATATCCAACAAACATTTTAACAAGAGGTGGCTTTTTATAGCTTTGAAAGTGGCTTATACTCAAAGAATATAATCATAAAATATGTGTCATAACCTTTCAAAGATGCCTCCTTATATTACACTTAAGAGTCACTTGAGGATTCGTTAGTCAATCAGTATATAACACTGACAAAAGATACTCACTGGTAAGTTTATGCTGACGAGACAAGTGAATATACTCTACCCTTTATCAAAACAGTCTCACTTTTGAAGTTTAAAATGTTTAAGTGGGGCACTTTTCCAGTCTTTACTCAGGAAACAAATTTCTTATGGCCTCAAAAGAAAAAAAATCTAAGAGAAGATTCAGTTTCAGTGTCTAATGATGAGACTTTTTTTCTACTACAAGTTAGCTTATTCAAAGTAAACTATATTATTCATTTTGCACTGCACTTTCAATACTTATTTCTCTTTCACAATGCAATTTTATGTTCTTTAGTAGACTATAAGGAGGAAATTCTGGAAAAATAACCAAGATTTTAGAGTGCAAAATATGCCCTCAATCTCAAACTTTTAAAAGCAACAACTTGATGGAAAGGAATACCTATTAGATGGGTTACATTAGTTAGGGAGAAAAATAGAATTTGCTCATTCATAAGGGTTAAACACTCACTCAAGTTTTAAATATTGTCTTATTAAAAACTTCAATATTGGCTTTACTCAAAAGGAGAATAAATGAGTAATAATGGAACTGCCAGAAATATAAATAGAAAAAAATTTTTTTGAATGAAATAAAAATCTCACTCAAGGAAAGGGGCATTTCAAGATGTGAATACCAATTGGTTGCTTAAGAAATGGGAAGGTAAAAGGAGATATCACAGTGTGACAATTCACTGGACATAAGCCAATCGTATAAAGATAAAAGTGCAGAATTTTAAAGGAGATTGGCAGACATCCCAGATCAATTAAGGAAGAAATCCTGCATTGCAGGCAACATATTCATTCATCTTTCAAACCTTAAATCTAGATAATGCAGCTGAAGGACAGACATATGAAAGTAAAAATATAACTAAGTTGAATAAAAATGACAGATATAGGGATTCTTTTACATTATAGGCTGCATTCTATTGAGCTGAATCACTGGTTAATTCAATTAAGTAAAGGAAAACCAATGCTTGTGAGATCAGACCATCTGACCGATTGGGCCTGTTATCCAAGAGTCACATTGATAGTCTCACCTACAGCCATTTAAAAGATCACATCTGAAAGTTACTGTGCAAAGTATGTCAGCACTGTAGTTGGGCAAATTTTATTTGACATGCTAGGTAGGATTCTAGATAAAATGTGGTAATTGTGTATATACATTATTTATAGAGTAAATAACACAGTGTAGTGTAAATTGAACACACCTGGGCTTATGATTGTATTACCATGTACTATAATTTTCTTCAAATTAGGGCCTGGAAAATAGAAATTAGGCATGCATCTCAGTCTAACAGATAGAAAGAAACATTGAAATTCTAGTTTTAAAGATAAATATTCAACAAAATGGAACTCAGTATCATGCTCTGTTGAGGAAAGACAATGTGCAGGGCATGGGCTCCCTCACCAATAACTGGAAAGAAAAGCACATTGACGCTGCTTTAAAAGAATTAAGGAAATCAATGTTTCAGTTCTTCAGAACCCTCATATCAAAATAAATTCTTCCCTCTTCAAAGACAGATAATGTAATACTTTTCAAGAAGATGCTTAAAACATCTTTATACAACTTAGTTTACTATCAATAAGAATGAAATAATAAATAGGATACAGTGGCAAACATGTTACTTAAAAATATGGAAGAGTTTAATAGCAGGTTAACTTTCATTATTAAATGACAGTCATTAGACGGGTTAAAACTGGTGTGCTTCTTGACCAGTCAATATAATTTAATAATATATTTTGCATGTACTTGATACAAAATATTCTATAACCATGTTAGTATTCTAGGTCTTTCAAATGAATAGGAATGATTTAGAAAAAATACCACAGTTTGTTTACATATGAATATTTCATTTCATTCTTTAGCACCAAAAATTCAAACATTATCCTTTATATAGTTTTGAAAATGAACTCAGTTTAATCTAGTTTTTCTGAGCCAAATCAAGGTAAAAAACATTTTGCTAAATATTTTAAGGCAACATAGTCAATTTCTTTTAAAAATTTGTCATACTTTTAATCAATTATGTTTCATCTACATAGTTATTTCTACCACTAAAACATGTTCTCTTTATCTGTGTTTTTATACATTTGAACCATTTATTTCTTTAAAAGAAAATGTAATTTTGAAAATAAGGTAACTATTAATGTTAAATCTTTGAGCTATCATTTTATTATATATTAATTATAGGAATTTTAAAATATAGCTTATAAAAATCTGTAGAAAAATTTATTCTTGCAATCAGACTTTCTAATAGCTATTTAAATGCATTTGAATGTGATAAAGCTACATATTTAGCATGTGGTAAAAAATTATGAGTGAAAGCAAGTTTTAAAAAATAAAACACAATATTCATATTTTTGAAAGAGTCTTGAAGGTAACCCATTATAATGTTCCCATTTTATAGGAAGACATCTCAGTCCCATAAAAAATCAATATTAACCAAACTCAATAGTCTAGTGACAGAGCAGAATTTAGAATGTCACTTCACAATGTTTTGCCTTTTCTGAGATCTACTGGGGGTTGGATGAATAACAGAAAGATGTCCTCTTTGAATGGAGAAGGCTTCTCAACATAGGTACTATACCAGTAGAAAAGAAAAAAAAAATCCTGCAATGAGTTGCAATTAGAAGTTTACCTTTTTCAAGAAAGGCTCTGGTGTGAGCCACTTGCAGAAATGAGAAGGCTTCAAAGCGGTCATACTATGTTTCAATGTTTCACTCCTTTCCCACCATAACTTTTATGAGTTAGTGAAAGAAGCCAAGCATATTTGAAAATTTAATTTAAAAAACCCATTTTTATGTCCTAATAGTGCAAGGATAAGAGTATATGATAAAAATAATGTCACATCCTAACCTACCCTTTTCATCAAATTATTACTGCTAGAATATTTGTTTGGGATAAATGCCACTGAACAATGGCTAAATATAGCCAGGCATGTGCCCTTGACCAGAATCAAAACTGGGACCCTTCAATCTGTAGGCCGATGCTCTATCCACTGAGCCAAACCAGCTCGGGCAATGGTATCATATATTTTAATTAACCTCAAATCCAATCTCATCAATCTCTGACCCTCTTAATAATATAGATATGTACTTACTTGTCGATAAGCCTTCTCCAATAGAATGCAGACTCCAATGGACTAGAGGTGTTATCTCCCATTTTCACTATTTTATTCACCAGGGTTTTTAGACTAGGCCATGGTAAAAGAGAATATCTACTGCTTAATTAATATTTGTTGAATGAATAAATGATTGAATGCAAACCCAGATTTTGTTCTTCTCCTTGGTGTGTCTTCCAGGGATTGCTTACATTTTGAGACACAGTGATCAGACCTTTTCTCAGTGGCTTTCAGACTTTTTCTACTATGTCCCACAGAAATAACTTTCATATCTGTGTGTGTGTTTCAAACAAAATATTCCTGAAACAATATTTAACAGTATTACCAGTGAACCCTGCTAAATAAATCTCTAAGCTATTGCTTCCATACTATTTATTTAAAGAATAAAACACCGTGTATAACATAATGATGAATATGTATGGCTATATATTTGTCCAAGCCCATGAAATGTAAAACACCAAGAGTGAACCAGTATGTAACCTTTATGTATACCATATGGAACCAAGAGTGTACCAGCAGGTAAATTTGGGAGTGTTTGTTTTGTAGGTTCATAAATTGTAACAAAAGTACCACTCCGGTGGAGATGTTGATTATGGAAGAAGCTACACATGTGTGGGTGCAGAGGGTATATGGGAAATCTACATATTCCACTCAATTTTGCTGTGAACATAAAACTGCTCTGAAACCTAAAGTATTAACAAAAAAAAGAATAATAACGCTGGTCTTGAAATTGATTTCACAACCCACAAACCTGCGGTTTGTAAAACACTGTTTTAGACAAAAATGACAAGAGATGAACCACATTAATCTTTGCGTTTGTGGAAGGAACACGTGTGTCCTATTAAGCATCGGATAGTGCAATTGCCAGGTCCATCTTTTCCTGAACTTTCCACCCTTCCCAGCCGCTTCCAGCTCTCTATGTGGATATCACTGACCTTTCATGCCCCTGACTTTCAGAAGCTGGGAGGCCTGAAAGAAAATGAAAAGTATCCCTTCTAGGTCTCATGGTGAGCAGCGGAGAAATTATGTAAATTTGGACTTGGATTCAGCTACAAACAAAGCAATATACAAAAATTATTTCATATAATTCTCACCACAATCATACAAACCAAGAATTGCTACTCTCCTTTTATAAGTTAAAAAAATTGAGGCCCAAGAGGTCAGATGACTTACTCAAGGAGACAAAGTGAATGAGCAGCAGAGTCTAGATCCACTCCTGTTGCCAATAGAGTCTCCCTATGGGAGAGACAGATGCCTGGTGAGGAAGTTCCTGGAATCCAGAGGCAGTTCCCCGGAGCTCAGAGCCTCCAGATACTCAGAGTAGGGAGGCCCAGAGGTTTGCATGTTCCGGGCCTCTTCCTATGGACCATGAAGATAAAGAATACAATGTTCTCTCAAACTTCACCTTGCCAGTCTGTACCCTCCTCAACCTCACCCTGATCTCTAGCCCCTTCCACTGTGCATCTAAAAGCACCCTTGATCATTTATTACACACTTCAACACATGTACTTGGCCCATGACTACGAGAGCCCTGTGAGCTAGGCAGGAAGGACTGCTGTCCCCCTGAGAACTTAACCTTGACTTAGCAAAGGTCATATCCACTGAAGCTCAAAGGAAAGCACAGAATTGGGCTCCTCTGCAATTGCATGGTTTCCATTTTTTTTCCCAGAGGAAAATCTTCACTAAGTAGAACTAGTCAAGATTTATTGCAAATTAAACACTTCCAATTCCAGTCCCTTCCCCAGACCCGAATATCACCAAGGCCTGCGCTCTGCCTGCAGGTGAATGAGCCAGTCACCTTTGGAGAAGTACCTGGGTTCTACCTTCCCCGCTTCCTCCTGGCCACCTTGTTTGTTCTAGGCTCCCTTTCTGGTCTAATGTCGAGGGTTAAACGCAGGGGGGTGGGAAGTGTCCTGGCCCTCGGTCAAGCCGGGCATGGGCATGCTCAGTGAGGGAGCGGGTGCTGGCCAGGCCCGGGGAGCTGGGCTGCTCCTGCAG
>NW_005353538.1:9084194-9150988 GCF_000412655.1 Myotis brandtii | reverse complement strand
GGTTTTTCTGAGAGCAAGGCTGTCCCTCGGTCTCCGGTCCCAATGCCCCGGCTCATCCTTGTCTACACTCTAATCTGCGCAAACTTTTGCAGCTACCGGGACACTTCTGCAGCCCCGCAGAGCGCATCCATCAAAGCTTTGCGCAACGCCAACCTCAGGCGAGATGGTAAGAGGCTCGGGTTTTATTTATTTATTTTATTAAAAATAATCACTTTTTCTTGTCCTCTCTTTGTCTCTCTCACGCGAACCCTGGTGAATGCATTGTGGTGTGGGGGATTTCGTGTCCGTCCGCAGATCCCCAGTCCTGAGAGAGCCCCCTTTTTTTCTGGAATAGGATGGAGATGTGTGGGATGCGTGCAGGAGGGAATGGGACGGGTGAGGTGGCTCTCTCCCCACGCTCTGGAGACGTCGATTTGATACCCAAGGGGTACTGATTCCAGATCCCCAGAGTTGCAGAAAGTTGCAGGCTGCGCCACCCATTGGTGAAGCTCTTAACCTTTTGAACTTGAAACTCAGATAGATGAGACACTTAAAGTAGACGGAGGCACTCAAGAGTGACCTTCTCTAGGTGACTTCTTTTAATTTTTATTGTTTTAGTGGAGAAAGAGGAAACGAGGCATTTCAGTATCTCAGTCACACCTGGGACAGACTGACAGCTTTTCTATAAATTGCTTAGTTTTAGGAGGTGGATGTGTGCCCATTCTGTCCCCAGAGTGACTTTCCCACTGGGGTTCAGAGTGGCTCAGAAGCTCAGAGTCTGGGAGAATAGGGATTTTGGGGTTCCATCTATACCTTAGGGGGACCGGTTTCTGCTATTAATTTCCTTGCACAGAAGGCTTTTCAACTGTTTGCAAAAAAGTAAAGCTCTTTAAACAGCTATCCTAAGCAAGCTTGTTTGTTTTCCTTTATTCCAGGGGACACCTGGGTCATTGGGTCCCAGAGACTTTAATTCAGTTTATTTATGTTCTGGGCCTCCACCAAGATCTGAAGTTGATTTATTTCTCAATTCTCAACTACAGCTGATGTTGCCAGTGTTTTGCAGCTGTTTCTGCCATCTACCTGAAGTGACCTATAGGTTTTCCTTCATCAATAACATCTTCCTCTGCTTCTGTACAGTTCAAACACATCCCCTAAGATCACCAAGTTAATCTTGATGGCTTCACTGTCTGAGCTGGCAACATTTGACTGTTCTCTGGTAAATTCATATTAGCCATCTTGTTCTCTCATTGTATGTCCTTAACTTGGACTTTGCTAAAAAGCTTCTGAACTTTGAAACAAAGAAACTTCATTATATTTTCTGATGACAATGAACTGCAGATTTCAGTACATTCGAATCATCTGAAGTGGGGTGTGTGTGTGTGTGTGTGTGTGGAAGGTACAGGAAACTATGGAGTCAACTCCTGGCCAGAGATCCCCCTATATGTATAGAATTACTTCATTATAGTGTTTTCTGTAAAATGCGCCATTATTACCTTTCTGATAACTTTACAACTTAATTACAGCCTAACATTTTCTTACTAAACTTAAAAAGTTTAGGCTTAAGATCAATCTTTTATAGTTTTGTTTTACTCATTAATATTTCCATCAAGAAGTCTTCTAGTTGAGTTTTTAGATTTGTTAATGCTTGCACTTTATATGCCCTTTCAGCTGCAGAGAGTAAAATGCCATTTCTAATTTGCATGACTTCATACCCATAATTGTGTAATCCTTGGCCTCCCAGTATCAGTTACAAGAAGTCAAGGACAAAATCTGAAAGTCTGTAAGCATTGCCCATTAGCCCACGATTCTGACTAAAACCATGTCATGCAGCTCATAATATTTTTTGAAAATAATAATCTCATTTTATTTTTCTGTGTAAAAACTCTATACACCTGTTAAGTCTATATAACAAATGATATACTTTATCAGAATTTCAAAAACTTCCCTGGATTTAGTTCTCCATATTTTAGCCAAAGCTGCTTTGCAATTATTCTAATAGTAGACACACAAATACTCACACATGCATTTTGATGGGTTTATATTGTTCAATACTTTTCTCAATGTCAATAAATAAGACTAGGAAAGGGGAAAGGATATTTAGGATAAAAGAAAATTGTCACATACAGAGTAAATAAATTAACTCTTATAATGTTTGGCTAGTTTGGAGAATTTTCAAAAGGTAGCTTATTCTTATAGAAGCATGCATTCTCAAAAAGAAAAAAAATATTGCCCCAAAGGGTCAAAATTGGGTAATAGGAGGTGAAAAATCTTTGGTATTACAATGGTGTGTGGTCCTCGAAAGGGCCAGTGCATATAAACAGATTAACAGTCTATCTGTAGTGTTAATATTTCATAGGGAGGGGATGTGATTGGGAAATAAAAAGTCTAAAAGGACACTGTAAGTGGGGATTGACAATAATGTAAAAAAGGCTGAGAAACATTGCCAGAGAGTTTTGGAGAGACAGTAGAATAAAGAGTCTTTGAAGAAGCCTAGACGTTGTCTGGAAAATCTTAATGGCAACAGTTGAGCTGACAAGAGAAACTAATAATTTACTAAATTAAACCCTTGTTCTGATTTCAGACATTTTCCACTTGCTGTCCCGTTTCCTAATGCTTCATTAAAGAAGACAGTATTCTTGATCTTTTGACTATCAGATTAAGACAGGGTATAAGCTTGGGAAGGGGATGGACATGGAATATAAGGGGAATATAGAAGATAAAAGTTCCCAAACATTAATTTAGGGTCTCTGGAAGATCTGGCGCTCAGATTTCAAATGGTAAGAAATCACAACAAAGAAATTAGCCATGACCCTTGAATAGGGGTTTTGGAAACTATTACCTCATGATGAAACTGTCATTACACTGACTGCCATCGACTTCTCCCTGCTGACCCTGTTAGCTGCTACCTAATATCAGAGTTAAGAAAGGAACAAGGAGGGCAGGCATCCTGTGCTGGACATGAGGTGCGTTGGATCCTGTCCAGCCTGATTAAAAAACAAAACAAAACACAACAACTTGTTTTTTATCAACCTGTACTTAATAGCTCCAGATAACTAGAGTAGTTAAGAAATGATACAGAAGTGAAGTGTAAGGGTTGATTAATAATATAGTTTTCTGCTGTCCAGTATAGCAGGCTGGTCTGCTGCTGTCTACTGGCTTTCCCGAACTCATCATTATATTATATAGTTGACCCTTGGGGGTTAGGGTTGTCAATCCTTTGTCAGTCAAATATCCAAATATAACTTTTGACTCCCCAAAACCTTAACTACTAATAGCCTACTGTTGACTGGAAGCCTTAATGATAACATAAACAGTCAATTAACACCTATTTTGTATTATATGTGTTATACACTATATTCTTACAATGAAGTAAGCTACAAAAAATAAAATTTTATTGATAATTACAAGGAAAAGAAAATATTTATAGTATTTATTGAAAAAAAAATCCGTGTATAAGTGGACCCACGCAGTTCAAACCTGTGTTGTTCAAGGGTCAACAATATTATTGTCCTAAAAGGAATATCTGTAGAGCCTTTCCCAGCACCTGCAGAATGGCTGAAGGTGACGGAATGGAGGACAGTGGTTGGATTTGGTCTCTGTATCCAAGAAGAAAAAGGTTCTATATCTAAGGAGGAGTAAAATTAGATTGCGGTACTTAATTGAATATTTATACTTCCTTATATCATATTTATTACTTTTTCCCAAACTGATTCACCTCTTGGTACAGAAAAATTCTTCACTTGGCAACAGAATCCCCGTATTCTTGTTTTAGTGCCTACGTACTTGGTGATTTTTAATAATAACTGGCCACAACTGATATTGCTTAGAGTGTGGATCAAGAAGTGTATAGGTAGCAATTAACTGGCAGCATTACTTATTTATTTTCACATCAAACTAGATAGAACTTCCTGCTGAGGGATTTAAGAATACAGAGTCCCTCTTCACTTTCTTGACTTATTGTTGCTTTCAGAAAATACAGGTGTTTGTGGCAAGTGGTTCTGAATTTGGTTTTGTTGTGCTATTTAGTATTCTTGTTCTTGAATCATCTATTACATTATCATAATCTAGAGATAGGCCTGCAATTTTAGTAATTGTGGTCTTAGGTTTTTAAGTACTCATGCTGGATGTTTAAATAACATGGGTTCCTATTATCCCAGTGGAAGACAGTACATTGACTTTGGTGCAAGGATCAAAGCTTAAAGGGAAGGCAATACAATAGAGGACAATATAAACAAAATGTCTGAACGCTAAGAATCAGATTTGTGTCTAATTCATACATTCTTCAGTGTTTATATTTCTGTTCAACTCTAGGGGTATTAAAACCTCATAATATTATAGAACATGGTGGTGATTACATATCTTAAATGCAGCACAGCATTGACTTGCCACCATAGATTACATTGTTTAATTTAATTGTTTTAAATTTATCCTTATTGTTGAAAGTATTACAGATATCTCCCTCCTCCCCCCCATTGATCTCCCCCACCCCAGTCCTGTGTCCATGGGTTTTGCATATATGCATATAAGTTCTATGGTTAATTTCTTCCCACTCCCCCCTTCCCTCTGAAATATGCCAGTCTGTTGCATGCTTCAATGTCTCTGGCTCTATTTTGTTCATCAGTTTGTTCATTAGCGTCCACATTTAAATAGATCATGTGATACTTATCTTACTCTGTCTCGCTTATTTCACTTAGCATAATGCTCTCCAGGTCCCTCCATGCTGTCTCAAAGGGTAAGAAATCCTTTTTCTTTTTTTTTACAGCTCATAGAATTCCATTGTTCTTTTTAAAAGGCTGGTTCAGCCATGTGTTTATATACTTTGTAACAGAAGAGGCCACTAGGTTGTGAGTTACAGGAATGACCATATTGTGTTTATTAAATGACAGTGATTTTTGTCTACATGATTTCCCCTTTAAGTGAGTGAAAGCAAAATATTGTTTCAGAACCACAAGTTCAAATAATGTCCCCAGGAGTTACTGACAAGCCATAAGTGTGGTGTCACACAGGACTCTCCAGCACAAGTGGCTCAGATAATCCCATCATTCTAAAAGTCTGGAAGGATGTGCATCGTTATGTAACTGTCCTGGAGAGTTGAGTCATAATGCAAATCATTTTTCTTCTAGAACTTACTCTTGAACTTTCTTTGCTGAAATGATCTGATTAGCATAAAAACGCACTTCCTGAAGACCTTAATAAAATTCTTTCTCGTAGTAAAATAGGAACATCTTTTAAGCAAATCAGATGTAGGATGTTTCTAACTCTTCTGTGCCATGCCATTTCTGTAATGCATTGGCCTTTATAAAAGATCAAGATGACTTTAGAGAAGAATGGGTTACCCTTTGCACTATGTGATCTCCTTTAAGGTTATCTCTTTTCAGGTCATACTTTACTTGATCTGGACTGTCCAGAGAAGAAGGAACAAATCATTGTTATCCCTGAGCTCTGCTGCTCACCCTACTAGAACTATTATTCATTTATTCAAAAATTATTTATTGTATCTCTAATAACTGCCAGTTTCTGTGCCAGATGCTCAGTTATCAAACACATTTTGAATGAAACAAATACGGTTCCTGCCTTCTTGGAGCCTATGGTCTAGTGGGCAATATAGAAAAATAAGTGCTTAGTTCCAGTGTGGTGTCGTTGTATTTGGATGCACCCTGGAGAGTCCCTCGATTCTCAAGAAGTACCTTAGAGGCCAGCACGGAATGCCTCAGAGGATGAACATGTAGAGCTTCAGATTCTCCACTCCTGTTTCAATAGAACAATTCCATGTATCTCCACATTTCTGTTTCACATATTTGAATTCTTTCTAAGATTTTTATTTGGAAAAAATGTATTTTCCAGTTTAAAAACCATGAAACCACTATGTTGTGTGATATGTGCTTTAATAGAGGGAATGCACAGGAGTATGGAAATTCACAAGGAGGACCTAATATAGATTTAGGGATTGGAGAAGGCTTCCTGGGGGAAGTGATGTCTACACTGGGGAACGAAGAATGCATAGGAGTTAAGAAGTTGGCAGCAGTGAGGAAGGAGGGTGGGTTTCTAGTGCAGAGAATAGCACTTGCCAAGATTTAGAGATGAGAATATTGGTAAGCAAGTGTCCACTAGTGAAAGGTCTGGGAAGTAATGTTAGGGAGTTTGGCAGTCCTGCTGAGGGCAATGGGAAGCCAGTGAAAGATTTAATTTAGGGAAAGATAGGCCCTGTTCTGTGTTTCAATGCCGAGTCCTGTAGTGTTTCTGAGAAGTCAGCCAGATCAGTGCTGTGATCAAGACCAGCCTTTTGCCTGGCTGCTGTGACTCAGTGGTTCAGTGGTTGAGCATTGACCTATGAACCAGGAGGTCATAGTTCAATTCCTGGTCAGGGCACATGCCTGGGTTGCAGGCTCCATCTCCAGTAGGGGGCATGCAGGAGGCAGCCGATCAATGATTCTCTCTCATCATTGATGTTTCTATCTCTCTCTCCTTCTCCCTTCCCATCTTTGAAATCAATAATAATAATAAAAAGAAAAGGCCAGTCTTTCTACACTTCCACTGCCTGTGGGAATAGACACAGAATATACTGTCAATATGCTAGAGGAGGCCATGCCTGAGTTTTCTCGGGACAACACTGAGGTCCCCTCACCCTGGATACCCCTCTGCAGCTCAGAACCCCAGATATTAGAAACTGTTGACTATATCTGAAGTCTCATAGGGTAATATTAATCATGAAAGTGACCTGTCTAGAGCTTTAAGTTATTTCACTTCTGTATTTCAGAATTAATGCAATTTAAAAGGGAGCACTTTTACATTAACTCTTATGAGGACAATTTTGACAAAAAATTGCAAGGGGATCTATATATATAAAAGGCTAAGTTGACTCGCGCATGCACAATACATAGAAAGCTCTCGCTGGCGCCATTCGCACTTGTGTGTTTCAATCTGTCATTGTCGATCGTGAATTTGGTTGACACTTCTATTATAGAGAAAGGGTGAATAGCGATATTACAATATTTCTTCTAATTAATTTCCTTTCAATGTGCACGAATCCGTGCACCGGGTCACTAGTAATATATAAGCCCTAAAAAGAAAGAACCCAAGACAAATACTGCAGCAGAAATCTACTGCCTCCCCACACAGTATTTCAGGACCCACTGTAAGTCATAAATAAAGGAATAAGCCTATGAGACACTAACGTGTACAGTGCACAGACAGGAGGAAATATTGTCTTCCGAGGATGTTTCTCAGAACAGGAATGAAGCAAACCTTGTTTCTTACAAGAGTTGATGATGCTTAAATATGATATCTTTGCTCTCACCTTGACATGCAGACATTGGTATATTAACTTTAATACTGGTAGATTAATACTGTGTTTTCTTATGTTTTGTGCCATGTGCAAATTAGTGGTTTTTGTATAATTGGGAGACAGAGAGGTCTGTGAAAGGACCATAAGCATGCGAGCTGTCTTTCATAAAGAGGAGTGATCTTTTCTCAGATATTAGGTTTTTCACTTGAGCACCTTTTTGTGCAGTGTTTATAAAGACATAATTGTGGATGCAGTACTTTATCTATAAAAGCGAGCCAAACATTATGGAAAGCTTGTGTGATTGGATTCTTGATTTCTGAAATTTGAAATCCAGCATGCCTTCTTTGGTCTGAGGGAGTGTAGTGACAATTGCTGGGGTGAGTTATGAGCATGGGTTGAATATTCTGTGTTAATTTTTAACAAGTCATTTCAGACCCAATGGTGAGAAGCTGCTGACAAGTTTCGTATTTTACTGAAACGCTTAATAAGCAATATAGCAATAGGCTAATTTTCTAGAATTTAGCTATTCAGCAACCTCAACTATGTAAAACACAACCAAATGAACTAATAAATATGCAACAAATTTGCTTAAAAGCCAAAATTAGTGTCACAAAGTGTATAAATGAGTTCATAGCGTTCATGTGGTAGACATTAAAAGACCATTTGCCTTTACTTTCCATGCAATTCCATCCCACTTGCTTGTGTGGTCCCCAGACCCACAGCAGACTGGGAGCGTGCTGCTACGTCAGAGAACCGGACTGGCTCCAGTTATCACACTGTTAGCTTTGAGAAGTGACAGCTAGTAGTTTTCCTGCCTCCTCTTATATTTTCAAGCTTTGAAAATCATTTTTAAGACCTAAGAAAGCACAGCTGGCTTAGGCTTCTTATTGGATACAGTGAAAAAGGCAACTGAATGTTTGTGCTGCCCTCTAAATTCATACCCTGAAATTTGTAACTTCCAATGTGATGATAATAGAAGGTGGAATTTGGGGGAACTGATTAGATTATGAGGGCAGCGTCCTCATCAATGGAATTAGTGCCCTTGTGAAAGAGACACCTGAGAGATGCCTCCCTGCGTCTGCCATGTGCGGATACAGCGAAAAGACATTGAACCTACGGGCATCTCAATCTTGGGCTCTAGAAGAGTAAGAAATGCATTTCTGCTGTTTCTAAGCCACAGTCTATGGTATTTGGTTTTAGTGGCCCAAATGGACTAAGACACAACCTATTTCCCAATGCCACCAGGGAATCATGATATTGCAGCCTAGTAAGTTTGCTGATGTTTTTATTGATGCTTCTGAGTCAAAAAAAAAGAAAGTTTAGATTACAAAAGAAAGTTTAGTTTTGATAGGTTTACCAGTATCATAAGTTGGAAATGGCATCAACTTAAGCATATATGGATTTCACCAGAAGATTTACAATGCTCACTTTTACAGCCTGTGGAAACAAGCAATTGTAGCCCAGATGGTAATAAGCTGTTGTTATCATTCTTCTAGTGGTAACTGGCAGATTTGTGTTAGTCAAGAGGGAGGTGAGCAGGGATTGCTATCAGTGCTTTGGATTAGATCCTACTGGGATTAGAGTCCTTAATAATTTGAATGAAGACATGGAAAACATATCTTCCAAACTTGCATATTTTAGCTGGAAAGAATAGTTGTTAGGTTGGATTACATGCCAAGGTTGGCTGACTTTTTCTGTATAGGGCCAAATACCAAATATTTTAGGCTTTTTAGGCCATCAGTTCTCTGTTTCATGTTACATGAAAGCAGCCACGGAAATTACATAAATGAATGGGTGTGGCTGTGTTCCAATAAAATGTTATTTACAATATAGGTAGTGTGCCTGTAACTATAGTTTACTGATTGTTGAATTGTACAATCCACATGTTCTTAGGTTGAAATGATGGGCTTATCATATTAACATGAAATTCAACAAAGATAAATGAAAAATCTAGCTCTTTGGCTAGAAAATAAGAGCAACTCCATAATTACAAAATAAAATAACTTGAATTAGCACCAGTTTATGCAATGGTAGATTAGAGAGATAGATGATAGATAGATAGATATAGTCTATACCTATATCTCTCTTTATCTTCTAACTGGTTTAGTTGAACACAGTTTATGTTTCAACAAATGATGTAGTTGCTAACCAACAATAACATCAAGTATAAACCCAGTATTTCGCATTAATAAGTTATCTCAGGATCAGAGTCAGCAATGCTCTTCTAAGTCAGCCCTGTATGTGAGTATTGTGCTTTTATATTCCCTCCTATGCATGATTCTACCTCCTTTTTTGTTGTTTGTTAATCTCTAGGATATTTTTCCACTGATTTTTAGAGAGAGTGAAAGAGAGGGGGAGAGACAGAGAGAGAAACATCAATGTGAGAAAGACATGTGGCCCCAGTGGGCCAGCAGGGGATCAAACCTGCAACTGAGGTATGTGCCCTCGACTGGAATCGAACCTGTGACCCTTTAGTCCATGGGCCAATGCTCAATCTACTGAGCCAAACTGGCTAGGGCTGATTCTCCCTTTTTCTGATTCCCTCAATCCCAAGACCTAAACCCACAGAGCTTACTTCCCCTCCTCTATTTAAACTTTCTCTTCTTATTGGCTCCATCCTCTCACCAACTCCCATCTACAAGTTTCTTTGCACCCTCCCATAACATATACAAGGTGTTTTACTGATTCTCTTCATTTTATCACCGTATTAACTTCTGTCTCACTGTAGCTCACTGTCTCCATTCCCCTCTACTTTACCCTGTGCAATTTCTTCATCTTTGCTGCTCCACTGAACTGTGCTGGGTGAGGTCACTATAATTTGTAGCCTCCTTGTGATTGGCAGGTCTTTTCTTGAAATGTTCTCTTCCCTTGCCTTGACACTGCCCCTTCTTTGCCTTAACTGCTCCTAAATGATATGTTTTAAATGGTGATATAAACAAAGGCGGAACCAACTGAATACTTATTTTAGGTTATTTGGAGTAGCAAAGTATATTTTATGTTTTGTTCTGTGCCCGCAACCATTATGAATAGTGACAGATCTTATGTACGCAGCATTTTGTTATATAAAAAGAAAGAGCATTCAAAGGTAACAAATAATGCCATATTTTAGCCTATCAGGTTCTACAATGCAACATTTTGGGATAGATACGTATAAATTCATATATAAACTTACACTATTTAAAATAATAGAAGGATATTTATAACAATGGAAAATGATATTGAACACACATAGATTTTCTTATTACCCTTTTGTTTATTTATTATTTTTCTCTCCTTGGCTGGGTTTTCTCTTCCTGTCTGTGCTGTAATTATCAGTATGTTTTTTAAGGCTCTAACTTTAGCCTTATCTTTCCATTTTATCCCTGAGAGTCTCTGGAAGATCTTAGTTTTGTCCAAAGGGTCAACTGCTATTTATGTGCCAATGTCCTGTAAACCTACATTTACAGCTTCTACTTCTTTACTGTGCTCTCCACCTCTTTTTACTTCACTAATTGAGTTCTACAAGGTTGATCTCACTGGGATTTAAAGTAAACTCTTCTATTCAGTAGGCCTCAGAGTAAAATAATTAGTTTTATATTGTTTTTAATTTTTAAATATTAGAATATTCATCCAGTGGTGCATTCCTAAACTGTATTAATATTTTTGTTGTCATTGCTCTTCCAGACACATCATAGTTGTTTTTTAATGGACTGTGGAGTACATGTACTGACCAGGTGTGACATTTTAGGGTCTAAAATTTAGACAGAGGAATTGCACCACTTTACGTGGCCTTTCCTGACTCCCAACCCTCCCAACCGACAACTCCTTTATTTTTCCCACATTCCCATCATAAAGCCTATACTGGTATTTATCTACCTGGCATCTGTTGATGTAAGCAGTCTCTGTGCTTAATAAAGTTGAGCATCCTCATTGTCCGTGTCATTGCCTGGCACGTAGGAGTAGCTCCATAAGATTTGAAGAATCAGGAAATCAGCCAATCACTGTCTTTTTTCTTATGGCTGATCATTTGGGCCACATGAGCCCTCCCACTACCATAATGTAAATGAATGGGAGAAAGGATGTTTAACTCTCAATCTGGGGTGACTCTTAGGTTTCTGAGAATTGTCTGGTGGCTATTAATATCAGTGAATAGGATAGGGACTAGAAGAGGAAGAGCAGATAAGGGAAGGTCATAGAAATATAAAAGTAACTTGTGGACACTTTAAGCTCTAGGAACTTGTGCAGTATTTGTGTAGATGAACTCAAGGCAGGGGACAAAAAGGAAGCACTTATTTGCATAAATTATATGCAGAGTAAAATAGAGTAATTAACGATCATGTCTTTAAAGTAAGTGGTGTTTCTGATTGTGGGTGTGCATGCTAAAACCTGATATTTCTTGCATACTTATAACATGCAAAAGTGCTTTCTTAGCTGTTATAAACTGTAGCTTGGTGGAGAGAGTTGGTTATGTTTCCAAATGACTTTCTGGGAATGCCAACATCACACACACTTTTAGATGCTGCCTAGGCATAAGCATGTCATTTTGTGGTTAATTTTGGACTTATATCAATGAAATGTGGAGAATTTTTAACTGTCTTTTCCCACCTCATCCTCCTAAAATAAGCCCCACACATCCTCTGATTACGATGAATCCTTCTTGGTATACCTTTCCCTTCCAGTGTTAGTATTTGAGGGCTTTCATGTGAAGTTTCCACTACTTGATAATAAAAGTTCAAAGAAAGAAGTAAATAAAGTAAGGGTCAGTAAACAATTTGTAAGGTTGAATCTCAGTGGTTAAGTATAGAAAGCTAAGGTAAGATGAATTCATCTCCATTCTGTTTAAAGATTTATTCATATAAAGAGAACATGTTCACACTGTAAGTTATTATACTGAGGATTAAACAAGAGAATCGCTACTGAATGGGACAAAAAGTATACATTTCCTATAAAACAAGAAGTTCACTGATGGAGTTGCTAAACATGGAAATAAATAATTTTAGACAGTAGTTAATTTAAAAAAAAAGAATAGAGTGAGAGCTTTTTGAAATTTAGTTTAAGTACGGGGAAAGGGGAGATTATTTAAAGAACTCTGGGAGAGCCCCTGTGGCTTACACTGCTTTGATTCGGTTCTTTAGTTCACTGAAGTTTAGTTTACTAAAGTATTTTTCACCAAACCCAACTGCAAAAAGCATAAACAAACACATTTGTTCAATAAATATTGATTGAGTACTGACTACATGCAGAGCACTGGATGAAGCACTAAGGCAAACAGTTAAGCATAAGGCACAGCCTCTACTCCATTATAACTTACACTAAAGGGATAAAATATGTATATGAATAATTATAGGGCAGCTTATGTTACCTAGTTTTGTTTTTTTATTTTTAAAAATTTTGTTTATTCAATTCCGCATAATATGTGATTCTTGTCTTTCTCTGACTGGCTTATTTCACTTGGCCAAGTCCACCCATGCTGTCAGAAATGGTAAGATTTCCTTCTTTTATATGGTCCAGCAGTATTCCATTATGGAAATGTACCATAGCTCTTTTTTATCCACTCATCAACTGATGGATACTTAAGCTGCTTCCAAATTTTGGCTGTTGTAGGTAATACTGCAATGAACATAGGGGTGCATATATTCTTTACAATTAGTGTTTTGGGTTTCTTCAAACATATTCCCTGAAGTGGAGCCCCTGGGTCAAAAAGCAGTCCCATTTTTAATTTTTTGAGCTAACTTCATTCTGCTTTTTACAGTGGTTTCACCAATCTGAATTCCCACCAACAGTGCACAGGGTTCCTTTTTCTCTACATCCTCACCAACATTTGTTGTTTGTTTATTTATTGATTAGAGGCCCCATGCACGAATTTGTGCACGGGTGGGGTCTGGCCGGCCCATCCCGATGGGGGCCAGCCAGGAGGAGGGGCAGCGGGAGGATTCCAGGGCGTGTCCAGCCCGTCTTGCTCAGTCCCGATCGGCCGGACCCCAGCATCAAGTTAACCTACTGGTCAGAGCGTTTGCCCCTGATGGTCAGTGCACATCATACCCAGTGGTTGAGTGGACTTAACATATCATTAGCATATTCGCTTTGATTGGTTGAACAGATGACCGGACAACCGGACACTTAGCATATTAGGCTTTTATTATATTGGATGATAGCCATTCTGAGAGATGTGAGGTGATACCTCATTGTGGTTTTAATTTGGATTTCTCTGATGATTAGTGATATTGACCATCTTTTCATATATCTTTGGACATCTGTATGTCCTCTTCGAAGAAGTATCTATTCAGGCCTTTTGCCCATTTTTAAAATTGGATTATCTGGTTATTGCTGTTAAGTGTGTATGTTCTTTATAGATTCTGGATATTAAACCCTTATGAGATGTATCATTGACGAATATGCTCTCCAATTCAGGGGGCTGTATTTTTATTTTGTTGATCCTTTGCTGTGCAAAAACTTCTTAGTTTGCTGTAGACCTATTTGTTCATTTTTTCTTTTGTTTCTCTTGCCTGAGGCAATATATCAGAAAAAGTGTCCATGATTTTACTGCCTATGTGTTCATTTAGGATTTTTATAGCTTCTAGTTTAACATTTAAGTATTTAATCCATTTTTAGTATATGGTATAAAGAGCTGGTCTTAGTTTCATTTTTTTGCACATATGTATCCAATTTTCTCAACAGCAGTTATTGAATAGACTATCTTTATTTCATTACATATTTTTGCCTCTTTTGTTAAATATTAATTGACCATAAAGCTGTAGTTATATTTCTGGGTCCTCTATTTTGTACCATTGAACTATATGTCTGTTTTTATGTCAGTACCATGCTCTTTTGATAACGATGGCATTATAGTGTAGTTTGATATCAGGTAGTATAATTCCTCTGACTTTGTTCTCCTTTCTTAAGATTGCTGTGGCTATCTGAGGCCTTCTGTGGTTCCATATAAATTTTTGGAATATTTGATCGAGTTCTGTGAATGTGTTGAATCTATGGATCATTTTGAGTAGTATGGACATTTTAAGATGTTAACTATTTTGATCCATGAACATGGTATATGCTTTCATTTATTTGTATCTTCTTCATTTTCTTCATTGTTTTATAATTTTCCATAGGTCTTTTATATACTTGATTAAATTTAATATTTTTAACTGATTTTGGAGAGAGGAACAGAAAGGGAGAGAGAGATAGAAACATCAGTGATGAGAGAAAATCATTGATCAGCTGCCTCCTGCACACACACACTCCCACACTGGGGATCAATCCTGCAGCCCAGGCATGTGCCCTGACTGGGAATCAAACCTATGACCTCTTGGTTCATGGATCGATAACCCCTGAGTCACACTCACTGGGCAAAATATATTCCTAGGCATTTTATTTTTTGATGCAAGTGTAAATGGCATTGTTTTCTTAGTTTTCCTTTCTGATAGTTCATTATTGGTATATAAAAAATGCTACTGATTTCTGGTTATTTCTTTTGTATCCTGCTACTTTACTAAATACATTTACTAGTAGTAGTTTTTTTTTTTATGGAATCTTTAAGTTTCTTTACACACAGGATCATTTCATCTACAAAAAAATGACAGTTTTACTTACTTCTTCCTTTCCAATTTGGATGCATTTTATTGTCTTTCTTCTACTCACTTTGGAACTTGTTTGTTTTACTTTGTCTAGTTTCTTTAAGTATAAACTTAGATTGTTAGGTAGGCCTATAATGCTATGAAATTTCCTCTCAGGACTACTTTCGCTATGTTCCATAAATTTGAGGTTATATTCTCATTTTCATTTGTTTTAAGGTATCTTTTTCTTCCTTGATCTTATTGTTAACCCAGTTATTGTTTAGTAACATGTTATTTAGCCTCCATGTTTTTGTGTGTTTTTTACTTGTGATTGATTTCCAGTTTCATACAATTATGGTTAGAGAAGATAATTGAAATGATTTCAATTTTCCTAAATTAATTGGGACTTGACTTGTGGTCTAAAATGTGGTCTAGCCAAGATAATGTCTCATGTGCACTTGAAAAGAATGAATATTTTGCTGCTTTAGGGTGAAATGCTCTGAAGATATTAATTAAATCTATCTCATCTAGTGTGTTACTTAAGACTGCCGTTTCCTTGTTGATTTTTGGCCTAGAAGATCTATCCATTGATATCAATAGGGTGTTAAAATACCCTATTTTGACTGCATTTCTGTCAATCTCTCCCTTCATGTCCATCAAGGTTTGCTTTACATATTTAGGTGCTCTTATGTTGGGCGCATACATTTTGGCAAGGGTTACATCCTCTTATTGGATTGTTCCTTTCATCATTATGTAGTATCCTTCTATGTCTCTTACTATAGCCTTGGTTTTAAAGTCTATTTTGTCAAATATAAGAATTGTTACTCCAGCTTTTTTTTCCTTTCCATTTTCATGAAATATCTTTTTCCATCCCTTTACTTTTAGTCTGTGTGTATCATTTGTTCTGAGGTGTGTCTTTTATAGACAACATTTATATGTGTCTTGTTTCCTTATCTATTCAGTAACCTATGTCTTTTGATTGGAACATTTACGCTTTTTACAGTTAAAGTGATTATTGATAGGTGCATATTTATTGTCATTTTATTCTTTTAATGCTGTTCCTCTGTTGTTGTTGTTGTTGTTGTTGTTCTTCTTCTTCTTCTTCTCCTCCTCCTCCTCCTCCTCCTCCTCCTCCTCCTCCTCCTCCTCCTCCTCCTCCTCCTCCTCCTCCTCCTCCTCCTCCTCCTCCTCCTCCTCCTCCTCCTCCTCCTCCTCCTCCTCCTCCTCCTCCTCCTCCTCCTCCTCCTCCTCCTCCTCCTCCTCCTCCTCCTCCTCCTCCTTCTCCTTCTCCTTCTCCTTCTCCTCCTCTTCCTCCTTTTTTCTTCTTCATCTCCTTCTCCTTCTTTTCCTCCTTCTTCATGAAGACCCTTTAACATTTATTTTACTACTAGTTTGGTGGTAACAAATGCCTTTACCTTTTGCTTATCTGGAAAGCTCTTTATCTCTCTTTCAATTTTAAATGATAAGCTTGCTGGATAGAGTAATCTTGTTTTCCAGCCCATGTTTTTCATTACTTTGAATACTTCATGCCAGTCCCTTCAGGACTGAAATGCTTCTGTTGAGAAATCAGCTAACAATCGTATGGGTGTTCCCTTGTAGCTAACTGCCTTTCTCTTGCTGCTTTTAAGATTTTATCTTTGTCTTTAACCTCTGTCATTTTAATTATGATGTATATTGCTGTGGGCCATCTTTTTGGGGACTCTCTGTGCTTTCTGGACCTATGTGTCTTTTTCCTTTACCTGCTTAGGAAATTTTCAGTCATTATTTCTTCAAATAGGTTCTTGATCCCTTGCTCTCTCTCTTCTCCTTCTGATTACCCCTATAATGTGGATGTTGTTATACTTCATGTTGTCCCAAAGGTCCCTTAAACTATCCTCATTTTTTTCAATTCCTTTTTTTTCCTGCTCTAATTGGGTATTTTTCTACCTTGTCTTCCATATTGCTGATTTGATCCTATACAACCTACTATTTAGTCTGTCCAGTGTATTATTTTTTTAAAAAAATCTTGATTGTTGAAAGTATTATATATGCACCCCATTTTCTCCCATTGACCTCTTCCAGTGTGCTTATCAAAGTGATATACAAAAATTTTTTTTTAATCTTTATTGTTGAAAGTATTATATATGCACCCCATTTTTCCCCCATTGACCTCTTCCAGTGTGCTTATCCAAAGTGATATACAAAAAGGACCAATTTTAGTGAGTGCTTTAGTGCAGATTGTAAATCTATGTGTTGGGGTATGTTCTAGGCTGAATAATGGCCCTCAAAGACTTTATGTCCCACTTCTGGCACCTCTAAATGCTATCTTATATGGTAAAGACTTTGCAGGTGTGATTTAACTAAAGATCCAGAAATGGAGAGATTATCTTGGATTACATGGGTATCCTTATAGGAGACAGACTAAGGGAGACTTGACACAGGCAGAAGAAGAGAAGGCATTGTGACCATAGAAACAGAGATTTAAGTGATGTGGCCACAAGCCAAGTAATGCCAGCAGCCACCAGAAACTAGAAGAAGCAGGGAACAGAGTCTCCCCTAGGGCACTCAGAGGGAGCATGACCCTGCCAACACTTTGATTTTTGCTCACTGAACTGATTTCAGACTTCTGGCCTCCGAATTATAAGAGTATAAATATGTGTTGTTTTAAGCCAATAAATGTGTGGCAATGTGTTATGTTACAGCACTGACATAAATATAAAAAAGCATTTGATATGAAAGATGGAACTGCTTAGTTTGATGAACTCAATTTTCTAGCCATTTACAAAATTTCATTGTCCAGTAATTCTATATTGATAGCTTAGTATTGCATTTAGGCCTCTGCCTTTGAGAAATTTCTAGCCTTACTTTGGCCCTCATTCTATATCAGAATATTTAGAAAATTCAAGTCCTGACATGATGAAAAGGGCAATGATACTATTTCATTATATTTCATAGATTTTTTTTTAAAAAGAATATTTAGAAAATTCAAGTCCTGACATGATGAAAATGATACTATTTCATTATATTTCAGGCAAGTAACTGAACTTCATTTCATAGATTTTTAAAAGAATTTCTCTTAACCAAAATATATCATTTATGCATTTCTTGGCTCATACGTTCACTTATTTGTTTATTCACAAATTTTTGTTGTGATTCCACTATATGCCAGTTTCTATACGAGGTTCTGGAGCACAATGTTAAAAGTGATATGATAATAATTACTTTGTTAATTGAGCATGGGGTAATTATGTGATAATCACTAGCATCCAAAAGATACTTATTAGTGTGGAGAGTATGCTGATGTAATATATATTGTCAGTGCAATGATGATTTATATATTAGATGGTGGAATAGAAGAGATATATTTAGAAAAAATATTTTCAAATATTAGGATTATTGGAAATTTGGAGTTTAGGACAGTATCAGTGAATTCCAGTTGATTACTGTTTTTAAATCTTGGCAGTGAGCTACAGGTTTCATTTTCTTGTAGTTTTACATGCTCACCACTCTGCCCTATGTCTCCTAAAAATCACAAAAGCATCAACCTTCTCACTTCTGATATCATAATGATACTTTCTCACTTCTGATATCATAATGATACTTTTTTTTTCCAAAAAAGTAACTTATTTTTTATAATCTCATTCATAAAAATCACAAAAGCATCAACCTTCTCACTTCTGATATTATAATGATACTTTTTTTTTCCAAAAAGGTAACTTATTTTTTATAATCTCATTCACCTGACAAGTAAGGAGTCTCCAGGGACTTTCTGCAGGTTTAGAGTGGCCAATTGGCTGGTCCTGGGTTCAAAGGAAAATTGCAACTAGTGGCTGTGCACAAGGACCTGTTGTTCAGGAAATGATTTTCAACTAACCAATGTTTCTAAATTGGATTTTCATAAATTTTACACATACACACAAACTGGTTGTGTATAGGGTACAGAGCAATAAATAGTCATGTAAATTTTCAACATATTTTAATTATATCTAAAATTTATTGAAATCATATAGACAACAATAGTTGTATATTAATGGAAGATTACTGTTATTCTTAAATTTTTAATATATTTGGGAAATACGACATTTCCTTAGTTTAATTTACATTCCCAATCAAGAGAGGGAATAAAACAATATGACACACAAAGCTGTCATTTTTCTACTGCCATCCAGTGATCAAATAATCATATTGCATATCACAGAAAAGTTAACTCATATTGGGTTGGTAAGTGAGCCTACATATTTATTTCTATGGTTCAGGAATATTTAGCCTAATATCTGAACTCACAAAAGAGAAAATCAAGAAAATCACAGTCCCATAATTAAAAAGTTACTTTTTTGCTAAAGTTTTAATTAATATTTTAATAGTAATAACTAATAAGAGATTTGTCTTTCAATTTTGAAATGATATTGTGCTCAACAACAGTTTAACCAATATCATTTTTTTGGGAGGAACTTGGAGACTAGCAGAAATGGTGTAGATTTAATTAGAAGGCAATGCAATAGCCCACTTACATTATAAAGTGATTGTGAAGATTAAATAGCTACTATATGTCAAGGTCTTAGCCCCTAATAAACTATAAGGCACTTAGATGTCTGTATTAAATTGTTTGTCAGGTTTGTTTTTCATGTCTCAACATTTTTTCCAAGTATGATAAAAATTGCACCTTACTGCAAGTAGTAGTAATGGCTGTGTCTACAGGATGTTTATGTGATGATTTTGTGGGCTCATTACGTTTTAGCACTGGAAAGGTTCTTTGAGGCCATCCTCTTGCTCTATGATTGATGACACCAAGGCACAGAGAAGTGCAGTTACTTGCCTGAAGTCACACAGTGGATCACGACAAGGTCAAAATTCAAGTGCAAGTTTTTTTGACTACTCATCTGTTGCTCTTTCCACGGTATCACAGAGGCCTCCTGCCTATTGTTAGGAACAGCAATCACCAGTCTCATTAAAGACAGTGATAAGAATGAGAGAAAGTGGCTTCTCCAATACTTTATTAGGTTGGGTCATCAATATGTCTACCTTTTCCCTCCAAAGCTGTGTTGATTTGGGGCTTTTTTATGGTAAATACACTAGCTATATATATTTTTTTAGCATGTTGAAGTAAAAAGTAGTGATAAAAATGGAGAATTTATGGTTCTCCCATTTTATGTTGTCTTTTTATATTTTATTTATAATCCTAACTTTCAGCATTCAGCTTACTGGTGTATAGTCAAGCCGAAGTTGTAGATCAAGCCAGTTTGCAGCCTATTCAGGAGAGGCTGTTTTCTGTGTATAAAATCTTGCATTTCAACACAAGCTTGGAAGTCAGGATGAAATCTGTTTCTGAGTTGCCACTCAGAGTTTTCTTCAAAGTTGAAAAGCAATGTATGTAAATACAAACTGGTTTAAGGAAAAGGATAGAAACTTAAGCTGCTTTAAATAATCTTAACAGGATTTGAAAAGTAGACAAATCAGTTATAATTTAACCAAAGGGGGAAAAAATGCAAATCCTTTTCTGGTTTTAAAGCAGCACTTTGGGAGTGAGTTTTGCTTGATTCATCAGTCCTTTACTGAATACCTACTATGTGCCAGATACTTGAGCTGCAAGAGATATGGTGGTGAGAGAGACATGATTCTCCATCTAGTGGGGAGCCTCTTGAGGCCAGTAGGTTATATGCACCAGAGTAAAGGCCGGGAGCTGGACATGCCCCAGAAACACCGCGGAGGGGCCTCCATCCAGAACC
Organism: Myotis brandtii; assembly: GCF_000412655.1. Lineage (NCBI taxonomy): Eukaryota > Metazoa > Chordata > Mammalia > Chiroptera > Vespertilionidae > Myotis > Myotis brandtii. Next base: position 9,130,487 of record NW_005353538.1, on the reverse strand, counting down.
AACACAGGGATGGTTCCCCAGCACCTCTTCTCCAAAGAGCTTTGAGTTGCTAACCAGTGCAAATAGCAACTCCAAGGATAGGAATCGATAGGTTAAACCCGTGGTCATCTTGAGGCCAGTAGGTTATATGCACCAGAGTAAAGGCTGGGAGCTGGACATGCCCCAGAAGCACCGCGGAGGGGCCTCCATCCAGAACCACCACAGGGATGGTTCCCCAGCACCTCTTCCCCAAAGAGCTTTGAGTTGCTAACCAGTGCAAATAACATCTCCAAGGATAGGAATCGATAGGTGAAACCCGTGGATGGCAAACTGCGGCTCGCGAGCCACATGCGGCTCTTTGGCCCCTTGAGTGTGGCTCTTCCTAAGCCTTAGGAGTACCTTAATTAAGTTAATAACAATGTACCTACCTATATAGTTTAAGCTTAAAAAATTTGGCTCTCAAAAAAAATTTCAATCGTTGTACTGTTGATACTCGGCTCTGTTGACTAATGAGTTTGCCGACCACTGGGTTAAACCAAACATTTAAGTCTAATCAGCTGCCAGATTTTGTATTTTCACAGAGGCCCAAACCAAGTCATTCCAAGGACGGTTTCCGCTTTATTGTGCAAGCATTGGCTCAAGACCTTTCTGTTCACGTGTGCTCCCCTCCAGCATGTTCAGAAATGTGTAGCCTAAACACAGATACTGGTTTTAGTAGAAAGCTTGCTCTATAATGGGCTATTTTCTAAAACAGCCCCAGCAAACAATTCCTGATCTGGAGGTGTTCCTTCTACCAAACAGGAAGTTGCAGTTTCCTATATAAAAAAAAAGTCACATATAAAAATACAGCCTTTTAAAACAGCATGGGAATGCTATTTATTTTCCTTAGAAAATATTAATGATGACACAACCTATTCCTGAAGTAATCTCTCTAAGGAAAACTGGGGGAGCACACTGTGGTCTCAGCACCAGGCAGGAAGCCGAGGCGCATTGGTTTCAGCGAGCAACTCTTCCCTGGGCATTCCCCGTGGCAACAAGGTTTTTCCGACTTCACTTAGGACACCTGAGAGCAGGTGCTGAAACCCGGGTGGAGGTGCAGTACCAAGACCTATGTTGATGCTCCCTGATGCATCATAATGGTGGATCTCACAGACGGCATTGGCCATGAGCAGTCTGCATTTTCTGGAGTAATTTGGAAGAATGGCAATCACTCTATGGAACCCTCCCCTTTATTCTAGTCACAAAGAATGTCTCAGGGCCTTAGCTTTTTCTGAAGTAAGATCAGTCACATCTCAGATTCTCATTTAACTACACCAAGAACTTGGGGACTCAGTGATAAGAGAAATCACAGGAGACTTGAATACAATTTTATTTATTTGACAAATCCTGAACATCTTTTGTTAGTAAGGCACTATGATAGATTTATAGATAAGATGGAGATTTAACAAACCAATTAGATAATGTATGGATAGAAATATTATGCGTATATTCACACATACACACATATTCCCTGATGCATGATAATATTTTACACATATATGTATAGGCATGCTTATTTATATGTTCAGATGTATCATGTTACATATATTATAAATATATCCATGCAAGATATACATAGATGTGGTGACATTAATGCCGTAGTGCTAATTAATACAGTAAATGTTAAAACACGATGACTGAACAGATCTAACTAGGGAGAGTCACCAAACCCAGAGAGTTAGCAATCCTTTTGGAACAGAAAGTGGCATTTGAACCAGACTACACAAATGTTGGATTAGCGTCCTTGGACTGCTGTATCAAATTGCCACAACCTTGGTGGCTTAAAACAACAGAAATGTATTCTGTCACAGCTCCGGAAGGCAGAAGTCCCAAGTCAAGGTGTCCTCAGGGCCACACACCCTGCAGATGTTGGGGACAGCCTGTGCTACACCTTCTGTTTGCGGTTGGCTCTCCTTGGCTTTGGCTCCATCACTCTAATTCTGTCCCCAGGGTCATGTTGCTTCCCCCTTTTCTGTGTGAACCACCCCTTGGCTTCCTTTGATAACCATCACTCTAATTCTGTCCCCAGGGTCATGTTGCTTCTCCCTTTTCTGTGTGTCAACCACCCCTTGGCTTCCTTTGATAAGGACACTTGACATTGTGTGGAGGACATGATGAGTAACCCAGGATTAGCTCCTTTTCTCAAGAGCCCAAACTGAATCACATTTTTGGCAATAGAAGGTAATATTCACACATCTCAGTGTGGACATAACTTTTGGGGGCCACCATTTAACCTACTACAAGTGAGAACCTTTTTAAAAGCTTAATTTGGGGAGAGCATTACAGGCTGAGAAACTGGATTAACACAGGCGCCGAGGCATCTCTTCTCTAGGAAACAGAAAGCATGTGGGCAACAGGGAGGAGCATCAGGGAGCAGTATGTGCGGAGAAGGAGAGAGAGAAGCACAAGGGTCAGGTGGGCCAGGCCATGGAGGCAGCTCTTTTACAATGAATTGAGAGTGAGTGACATGGGAAGCTGTTAACAAGCCCAAGTGAGACATCACCAAAGCCTATACACAACCATTAGCCATGAGAACGGGAAGAAAGGGAGAGCTTCCACTGAAGACATTTCTAACTCCCTGGTCACTGGGAACGAGTCAGGACATTACAACAATAGGGGAATTAGAAGGTATAAGTTATGACTGGATTTGGATATTCAGTGGCCAGTACGATGTGCAGAGGGGGTGCAGTTAGAAATGTAGAGTTGGTCTCCAGGAGAGTTTGGCATTAGAGGCATCTACATTGAGGGGTGCGGCTCCAAAAGGAAGGAAGGGAAGGGGAAGAAGAGAATGTCCCCAAAGTTACAATCTTAGAGGACTCCTTCCTTTAGGGGTTAGGGGAAAGAAAATCACTAATTTTTCTATGTATGTTTCAAAATGTGTACTTTTCAACACAGAATTATTTAATTTACAGGATTTTTTCACACAGTAACTGTACATAAGCTCAGTCTCTTTATGCCGTCTCTATTGGAATACCGGTATGTGAATCTTGAGCTGACTCTGCATTTTGTGCTCAAGTAATTTGCTCTAACGAAGACCTCATTAAAATAACATGGTTACACTTGCACTTTGCTTTATGGTAATGCCTGATAAACAAAATGCTAACCGGTATTACAATTTTGTGCTATATTTGTTCTGATATTCAAATGGCTTAATTAGGATTTAATTTGCACACCAGGCAGAGTAATTGTCTGTCTGATATTTCTTCTTTTTTTTTTTATTGAGAGAAAGTTACTTATTAAAACATGGCAGCCCCAAGTTCTATCACTGTGTGTGCTGTTTACACTGGTTTTCAGGGAAGAGCGTTTTCTTTATTAACCAAGAAAATAGGCAGTTGATTCCACTTCTGTCATTTTACCTGTTGTTTCAGGTGAAAAATCACTAGATTATCTTTGTCCAACTGAAAGAGTAACTTCTGCACATCACTTGGGTGTCAGTCTTTAGCGTCTGTGATTGGATCGCTGCCCCAGAGCTTTTTTCTAGTTCAGTTCAGATCCATCTAAACCTATTCTTTCTCCACTTACCAGACAGTAATTTCTGTGGGGGCACCTGGTGCTCACCTTTTCCCATTCATTACCTGTCACTTTTACTCCTTTTACTTTTCAACTATTTCCGTTAGAAATTATATCCCCGCCCCCCCACCGTAGATTATACTCAGAGGATGCGGTGTAGCACATCAGCTTCCTGCATTCGGAATTAGCTGTCTTAGTCTTTGTTCCCAACTCTCTCACCAACTATACAACCCCCCTGCATCACATGCCAATTGGAAAGAAAACAATTCTGTTGTGTCATTAGAGCAGATAGTGAAAGAGTGAATGGGGGTCATGAGTATTGACAAGTACTCTGAAAAATTCAAAGTCCCATACAATGCACAGCATAACTGTATTTGCTGCATGTTTAATACTAGATATTGACTTACTTTATTGTGAAGTGACACATTTTGACCACAAAGAAGGGAAGGCACATGGACTAAAATTGTGCATCCCAAAATTTATTGTGCATGCGAACCACCTGGGGGTCATGTTGAAATGCAGATTCTGCACATTCAGGAGGTCTGTGGTGGCTTGAGATGCCACATCTAACAGGGTTCTACGTGATGTCCATGTGGCTCATTTGCCGACCACATATTTAGTGGCAAGAAACTAAAGATCCCATGCTTTACAACTTCAGGTTTTTCTCTAATCACATAATAGATGCATTTAAAAGTACACATATGTGTAAGCTTATATCATCCATGGACCTAGACCCATCCTTAAAAATGCACATGAAGCTGGGAGGAAACTTGTGAACTTATTTAACCCAAGAATCAGAGTATTTTAAAAACTGGAAACAAAATTAATCTAAACAGAGAGTTTGCTGTTTAAAGAGCTACATAGTGATAGTTTTGTAATGCAAATTTCTGTCTGAAATAACTGCTTTGTAAATGTGGATTTCCTCATTGGGTTTTCTTAAAGGTGTGTTTTTTAAATGAAAAGTTATGTATAAATTAGAATCTATTGTCTATTTTTTCTCTATTCAATAAATATGATATCTTGCAAAGTCATAAACATTATTTCTCTATCCTTAGAGAGTTTGCTGTTTTTAAAGAGCTACATATGATACTTTTTGTAATGCAAATTTCTGTCTGAAATAACTGCCTTGTAAATGTGGATTTCCTCATTGGGTTTTCTTAAAGGTGTGTTTTTTAAATGAAAAGTTATGTATAAATTAGAATCTATTATCTATTTTTTTCTCTATTCAATAAATATGATATCTTGGGAAGTCATAAACATTATTTCATTTTTCCTTAACATAAAATTATTACAGTACATTAGCTATTACAATGTGTGGATTGATATCATTTGCTCTTAATAAAATATTCAGAAAATATTTACCCCCATAACATAAGTCCTGGGAGGCCTTACAGTCTAGCAAGTGTTTGTAAATGTGGAGGATAAAGCTGAGAGTGCTTGCTTTCTGCTTTCAGGAGCTCATTTTCTTCTGGGGAGACAGACTTGTGTATAAGCCGGGGCACACCCCTGGGATTACTCTGCACAGGGGAAAGGGGGAAGGAGTACTATGCTCTGAACCAGGGTGATATCAGGGGCAGGTGGAGGACAGCAAAGGTGGCAGAAGGCAGCTTGAACTGGGTGTTCAGTGGGCCTGTTGGGAAAGGCAGGGATGACGGAATTCCAGGCAGTGAATTCAGACATTAAATAAGGAAGAAGACACAACAAGGAGATGCACAGCACGCGCAGGGTGATGTTAGGTGCAATGGAAGACCACAGTCAATCACTACAGAATTTGTTGTGGGTGACCCAGCAACGTCAATCAGTAATCCAGCCAACATGTCAAGATGGTCTGTGGCCACAGAGTGAGATTTATCCCATTGCCTGTGGCTCATAGAATAGTAAAGGGGCTCCGTGCACTTGGGAGCACTGTCCCTTTTCTTGTATCAATGGCCAAATTGAACACGCTTTACTTCTTTTATTCTAGAAACGACACTGCATATTTTGTGTCTGTAGACATATTTGCAAAACGTTCTAGTTCCCATGAAGTATTTTTAGTACCAGTCATCACACTTTACTACATTTTTTGTTTCATTCCCCCTTTCTCCTGTATGTTGACAAGCTATAGAAGGGCAAGGATTGAACCTCTATTACAACTATATCATAAGAAGAATTTTATTTATTTAGGATGCAATTCTGTGATGGCCAATGCTTAAAGATCCTATTTTGTTACCAAAATTGTAAACAACAGACAAACAAAAAATGTACTTACTATAGACAATAGTGTTAATATTTTGTGCAGGAAGGGCATGGTATAATGAACCTAATTTTCAGTGGATATGGGAACCCTAATCAGAGTATGCTGGATGTTCAAGGCCAATTTGCCATACGCAGGCGCAAAAACACGGACACAGCGGTTGTACTGTATGCAATGCGCAGGCATACTTTTCTATAACCCAAATACTGATGTCTTTGGCAAGAAGCCTCTTTTGTCTAAATTAGTATATTGTCTAATAAAAGTATGTTGTTAACCAGCCAGTGCGAGGCTGCTTTTATGTAGGGCTGGGCTGCTGTGTGTGCAATGGCACCTATGTTTTTGTGGGGCTATTTTGAAGAACTGTTTTGTCTGATGGCTCCTGGTTATCCATGGCTACGTGGTCTGCAATAAAGTTTCTCCTATACACCAACGACTTCTTATGTCTTCTCTGTCTAATACCCAACATCCATGAAGGTCCAGTTCCTGGCAGAGGACCTGTGCACCCAACAGTTGTGTAGTCGAACAGGATCAAGGAGTAAATAGTCCGACAGTGGGCCCGAGCTGGAGAAATGCAGGTTTAGTGGAACAAAGACTGGAAAGAAGCAACTACGATTGTTGTCAGAGCACAACCACTGCCAAGCTGTTTGGCCTCCAGCAAATTCTCTAGTCCGATACTTATTTTTTTTTCCAAATGCAAAAGGAGGACACTGATCTAGATAGACCCTAAGTCCCTTCTAGTTCTAAAATTTTATGATGTATGTAAGGAAAATATGATCAAAATCTTTTAGGATGCTGACCCAAATGTTTGAATGTTTTTTAAAAGTACTCAGTCTGGCAGGCAGGACAATTCTTTGTATTTCAACTGCAGTAAAGCATAACATTGACCACAGATTGGGACTGGGGCAGGGTGAACACACCCGACAGAGCAAGTGTTGACGTAGAGTTAGTGTGGCACCACCGCGCTTCCCATGCCATTTATTACTGGGGCAGGTGTATTTGTGAAAGGTCACGTGCAAGCTGAATTTCATTCTCACATGATCGATGTCGTAGTTCATATGTATACTTTTTATTTTCTCCAAATTAATGCAGGTATGTCCTTAAAAATCAAATGGAAGCCTCTCTGGGTTTGTAACAGTGAACCATGTTCCTAACCATCCCTTTTCGTACACAAAGCCCCAATTCCCAGATCACTCTGTTTTATCCTTTAATTGGCAGTTGTTTTATTATTTCTTCTTATCTACTGCTGTTTCCAGGTTTGTCAGTCTTGGACATCCCTTGTGGACTTTTTATAGCGGGAGGTGAGGATCTGTGGCTTTTGCGAGGAAGGGAAGGGAAGGGAAGCACGCTTGTTCTGTCTGTGGTGCTTTACTGGGAGCCTGCAAATGCCATTTCAGAAATGTTTTATTTTCGTTTCTGTGGAACCATTATAAGACAGGAACGAGATCATTAAGTCATATATAGCCTTGGCTCACTGGGCTGCCCAGTCTCCAAGGACAGAATCATGGAGAAAAGTGTAGGTCTCAAGTACAAGAGAATTGGGTGTCACCCATACCCTCAGGCTCACAGAGTTGCCCGCATTCTCACTTCCCCTCTGGGGGGCGTACCCTGCCCTGCCTCCCCACCCCATCCCACCTTCTGCCAGGTGGTCCCTTTTTCTCCTTCCCACTCAGATCCAATGCTGCCTTCTCTGAGGACCCTTCCCTGGCCTTCCCGCCAGTTATGGCCTCACTTTTCCATTCCTGCAGCTTGTTGTATATTTATATACAGAAGCAGGTGTACAGTTATTCATATGGAAAATAATACAACAATTAATAAATAATATGATAAGAATAAACTCTGTGTTTCGAATACTCACAATTATAAACCTGCTTTTGCCCCACCCAGTATTTTCTCATTAGCCCTCCACCCACTTCTTAGGCATCTCTGTTGAGGGCAGGCCCTTACCTTCAATTCCCTTGTAGGCCCCTCACGGCTGTCTTTCAGGCATCTCAGACTCATTACACACAGAACTAAACTCATCCCAGCCTTTTCAAAAGTGGCTTTCCCTTCGGTGACCTGCGTATCAGTGAGTGACACTCCTATGAACAGAGACTCCCCACCCCCCTCCCTGTTGTCATCTCATCTACAGTCCTCCACACTGCAGGGAGCAGGTGGAAACCAGATCAAGTTCTTCTCTGATTAAAACTTTTCAGAGTCACCGAGTTCTGACTTCTGAGTAAGGTCCCTGTTCTGACTTCGGTAGATTCTTAAGCCTCATCTTGCCCAGCCTTTGCACGACATCCACCTGGGTTTCTGACGTACTAAACGAAGTGCTGTTTCTGGAAAATAGCATGTTGTCTCTCACCTCTGGGGTTTCATATATGCTGCATCATTTTGGAGTACTCCCTCTCTTCCATCTCGCACACAAACTCCCATCATTACCTGAAAAACTCCTCATCTCTCACCAGCTCATCTCGCAAGCCTTTCTGAATTCTCTCAAAATTGAGACCAGTACCCCTGCATTGGGCTGCCCCAGATATGTGGGCTTACTTCTCCCATAACACCTAACACTGTGTGATGTAATAGACACTAAAAGGTATAGACAACATTGATTTAGGACTGATTTTGTTCCAGAGATTGCACAGTTTTATGGGTGTTGTGCCATCTAAATGCGGTTGGCTAATGTAACAGACACAGTGATCAGTTTCCCTGCTTTGCCCATGGCCCTTCTCTGGGAGACTAACTATGGCCCCTGCAGAGAGGGCAGTGGACCTCCTGCCCTACCCAACTGGCCTCAGGACGTTGAATAAGTACAAGCACTTGACTCAGCCTAGGCCAACCAGAGTCCCGCTCATAGAACACTTGAATGGGGGCCCAGAAACGCTAATGAGATAAGGAGTTCACTGAAAGCTAAGCTGAGAGGAATGACTGCTGTCCATGCTGTGCATACAGAAGGAAAGAAAGCCAGCCAGGAAGGAAGGAGACGGGTGATACACAGTGCATGGGGCCTGGACAGGGGTGGGGATGGGTGGGGGATAGCAGAGAGGTGAACACAAACTCCCATCATTACCTGAAAAATTCCTCATCTCTCACCAGCTCATCTCGCAAGCCTTTCTGAATTCTCTCAAAATTGAGACCAGTACCCCTGCATTGGGCTGCCTCAGATCTGTGGGCTTACTTCTCCAATAACACCGAACACTGTGTGATGTAATAGACATTAAAAGGCATAGACGACATTGATTTAGAACTTATTTCATTCCAGAGATTGCACTACGTGTTTTATGGATGTTGTGCCATCTAAATGCGGTTGGCTAATGTAACAGACACAGTGATCAGTTTCCCTGCTTTGCCCATGGCCCTTCTCTGGGAGACTAACTATGGCCCCTGCAGAGAGGGCAGTGGACCTCCTGCCCTACCCAACTGGCCTCAGGACGTTGAATAAGTACAAGCACTTGACTCAGCCTAGGCCAACCAGAGTCCCGCTCATAGAACACTTGAATGGGGGCCCAGAAACGCTAATGAGATAAGGAGTTCACTGAAAGCTAAGCTGAGAGGAATGACTGCTGTCCATGCTGTGCATACAGAAGGAAAGAAAGCCAGCCAGAAAGGAAGGAGACTGGTGATACACAGTGCATGGGGCCTGGGCAGGGGTGGGGATGGGTGGGGGGATAGCAGAGAGGTGGCCTCTGTTTTTGAATTTTAGTTATTACTTTCAGCCCCTTATGAAGCCTGAGTAAATATATTGCCTTGGGCTCCAGGTGACCTCTCTGTGTCTGCCCCTAAGTTCCCCTTTTTACTTGAGCGTAATGTGTGGGTCCTACTTCCTGCATTAAACCAAATGATCCTTAATTAAAATATTGGTCTTAACAAAGTACTGACTGTGAGCTTCTTAAGGACATGGAGTGCGGGTTCTCATAGGTTAGCATATGGCCTGATACTTCGGAGATGCTTAATAAATGAACGGATATGAACGGATGAACGAATGACTCAATCGATCCTTTGGACTGGATAGCTTCAGCTGGTCAGAGCCGGAGTGTGACTCTATATCCAGTGTTCCTGGATTGCACCACTTGAATTAATTGGGCTTGTTATGGGGCTTATGCTTATTATACCAGTTTGGAATTCCATTTGTATATGTAATAAAATTTCTAATCCAACACAATCATTTATTTTAATAGTATACTTAGGATGTTCTAACTATGATTAATGGAATGTATTTCCTTAGAGACATCTGAAAAAAATTAAAGGTATTGTTTAATGTGTATAATCCAATGATTACAAAATCAATAAAATTCATTATTGATTTTGCAGCAGTTACCTGGTATGTAATACTCCAAAAATGGTATTGTATGTGTGAGTATATGCGTGTGTTTATGTGTGTGTAACCCCTAAACACCCATTCATTTATACACAGCTGGGTTTATACTTGCAAAGGACAGTGCAAACAGAACTCTTAACAATGTAATTGCTACTTTCATGCTTCCTGTATATTTCATTAGTGGATGATAGAAATGATTGATGTTTCAGAAATGCATGTGGTTGTCAGAGACTCATTAGGAATGTGACCCCCACAGCTGTCTATGCTGGCATGGGGTCACACTAGTAGTTAGGAGTTATTCATTCTGATGGCTGCTGGGTGTCTTCAGTTTCACCAGATCATGTCTTTGTAAGTGATATGCACAGACCTTCGATGCAGGATACACCGGGGCTCAGGGATCACATAGTAGGTTATGCAACCTCTTGAGCCTCCTTTTTTTTTTTAACTTTTTAAAAAATCTATAGAATGGATTCCATAACACTGATCTTGCATTCATGCATTATATAACTAGTCCATATAGTGAAGTCTAGTGTGTTATATGACATAGTAGCATCTCAATAAATATTACGATTATTATTACTGTTTAACTCAAGGAAAAATTGGTTAATATTTATAAGTACTTAGACAGTATTTTTTCCTGTTAGCTGTAGTTCACTAAAAAAGTAAAACAGAAGAAGGTATATGTTTATTCAAGTAAGATGTATTATTGATTTTAAGAAATTTTATCCATATTACTCAAATTTTTATTACTTATGGAAATAATGTTAAAAATGACCAGGAATCAAAATCAATTCATAAAGCTGAACCGTTAAGTATAATAATATTGATATAATAATAATGAAATGGTAATATTTAAATATTATATTAATATACTAATGAATTAAATGGTAGTATTTAAAATAATATTAATATAACTACACATCATTGAATGTTACTGTAGGCTGTGCATTATTTATAAGTTATTGTTTATTTGTTTTATCCTCATAACTAATTTTAGCGAGGGGACAGTAGTTGAAGTGACATTTGTCAGTTCTGAGCTGAGTCAGTTAAGTCAATGCATCTCTTCTGTAAGGTTCTTGTCCTAGTTCACTAACCTTGGAGTTCCAAATGGTGAAGTTGCAAGAGGGTCACCCAGACTGATTAGATCTTATGTGAGTGAGAAGCAAACTTTCAGTTAAGCTACTGAGATGTCAAGGTTAGTTTGTTGCTGTGACAAAATAAATAATACAAATAAATAATAATAAAAATATTTTGCTACTATTCTGGCTAACATAATGGCTGGGTAATATATTGTGCAATCACATTGCACATTTGTTATATTCTCAGAACATCATGGAAAAGTAGGTTTACTATTAAGGATATATTTTATTTTGACAAATCAGCTAATTGTACTCTTATAATACCCATGTAATATTAATCATTGGTTACACGAGGAGAAGGTAATGGTCTCAGTGAAAGCATAAGTATTCAGCATGTTACAGAGTATAAAGAGGAGAAGTAAAAAGATAATTCAGGTAGGAGACACCAGGAAAAAAATCCCTATGAAAGAAGAGCCCCCAGGTAAAGAGACTGCACAAGAGGTTACAGGGAACCAGACTGAGTTCATTGAGCATTATCTGTCTGTCTGTCTATTTGTAGGAGAGTAGGTAAGTGTATTGTTGCAGCTCCTTACAAAGCGGGGGGTGGGGGAAGCTGGGGGAGAGAAAAGGGGTTTGAAGAGGGAAGAAAACAAGTTCTTAGAGTAATATCTTAAATTAATCTGAGTATGTATGTACATGTCAAGATTATGTTACTTGTACAGAAAATTTGAAAAAAGGATGCATGGTTTTTATTGACTTTTATCAGAACTCTTGTCTATCTACTCAGTATCCTGTATAATAAAAGCCTAATATGCTAAGTGTCTGGTCATCCGTTCAACCAATCAAAATGTAATATGCTAAGGATATGCTAAGGCCGCTCAACTGCTCACTATGACATGCACTGACCATTGGGGGAAGATGCTCAACGCAGGAGCTGCCCCCTGGTGGTCAGTGTGCTCCCACAGGGGGAGCACTGCTCATCCAGAAGCCAGGCTCACAGCTGGTGAGCGCAGTGGCGGTAGCGGAGCCTCTCCCGCCTCCGTGGCAGCTCTAAGGATGTCTGACTCATAGCTTAGGCCTGCTCCATGGGCCTAAGCCCTTGGTCGGCAAACTGCGGCTCGAGAGCCACATGCAGCTCTTTGGCCCCTTCAGTGTGGCTCTTCCACAAAATACCACGTGCGGGCGCGCGTACAGTGCGATTGAAACTAAATCTCCCGCCTCCGTGGCAGCTCTAAGGATGTCTGACTCATAGCTTAGGCCTGCTCCATGGGCCTAAGCCCTTGGTCGGCAAACTGCGGCTCGCGAGCCACATGCAGCTCTTTGGCCCCTTGAGTGTGGCTCTTCCACAAAATACCACGTGCGGGCGCACGTTCAGTGCGATTGAAACTAAATGGCCCATGCGCAGAAGTCGGTTTTCGGCCTAGGTGAGTCTATTTTGAAGAAGTACTGTTGATATTTGGCTCTGTTGACTAATGAGTTTTCCGACCACTGGCCTAAGCCATCAGTCGGACATCCCCTGAGGGATCCCAGACAGCGAGAGGGTGCAGGCATGAATTTCATGCACCGGGCCTCTAGTACTAACTCTAATGCAGGAACTACAAAGAAAGAACATCAAAGAAAACAATGAGAAGTTGACCTAAGAATAAGTAATGTGAACTAGATCATCTAATTGGATAAAAGGAGAAGAGTTGTATTTAATACTACCTGCATTTCTGATACTTTCCTCTGTTGGCATGCTTGCCATTTAAGGGGGAGTGGGGTTGGGAATGGGGGGTGTTTAAATCCCTAGATTCCTTGAACCTGAATGGGGCTCATATGTTTCTAATAGCTCCTCTGTGGTATGTACATCCAAAAATTCATCCTGGTGCCACTTGTCAGTTTTATCTCTGCTTTACCAGGCTGCTGCAAATGAGAATTTCAGCCTAGAGGTTATCTCATCAAGAGAGTAGATCACCAGGCGGCTCACTTTTTTTTTCTTTTTTGCAATTCATTGCCATCTAGGATACTTAAAGGAAAAAACAAGACAGTGTCTCTGTCTAAGATTAGATGGCATTTCTTCTCATTGGTGGCAGAAAACCTTTAAGGCACAATTACTAGACCAAAAATGCCAGTTGTTGTTAAGTTGTATTTTTAGCTGTTACTCCAGCATCCATCTCTCTGAATGTTAAAGCACCAGCTTTAAGAGAAAACACACCTCATTCTTTGAATACATATATTTTTAGTACCTACTATATTCTAGGCTATAGGGATATATATAATCAGTTAGCTTATTTGCTGATTCTAAGATACGGATTTTAGCACATTTAAGTCAGATGCAGCTTACTGTTGCAGGTGTCTTTCCTACCATTATTCAGGAAGCCATCTGATGTAGCTGTCATTTCCAAACTTTTTAAAAGTAGGGCATTTGTTTGCTAATTTAGTTGTGATAAGTGTACACAAATTGAATTTAATTGCCATAAAAATGTCTGAGAAAATTACACTATAGTTTGACATTAAAACAAAAGGTTATTGCAGCAGAAAGGTCAGAAAGAGAGGACTTAACTTTGATATTAATGAAGCTAATATTCATTTTTGAAAGATTGCATCTTAGTATTCTACTGCAAGACAATAAATGACATATCCCATTTATGTAAAGAGCAATACATGATAAATTCAATGTCTAAATAAGAGACTCTTAAGTATACAATCAGAACTCAAAATGGTAAGAAAATATTCTTAGTTTAATTGGTAGCATTTTGCTTTGTTAGTAATATACAAAATAATAGTACTTAGAATTGATCACCTCTTAGATTCAATGAAATATTATTAATAAACCAAAAAAAGTCAGGTGTTTATAAGGTCTATGAAAATAGTAAACCAGGATGAGGTTATAGAAAATAGCTGGAGGGAAGGGGAGGGACTTTAGAGAAGTGGCTTGAGCAGTTTCACTGAGATGTTTGAGCCCAAGCTGGGAGGGACAGAACTTCACCATGCTCCAAGGGGAGCATTTCAGGGAGAGGGACAGCAGGGTCAAAGGCCCTGAGGGAGAACGCACGTGGCTCATTCAGCCAGCAGAGATAGGTAGTACAGTTGAGTGTAGGGAAGGCTGATGCGAGGATGTTTTGTCTTCTTTTGCACATGTCAGCAGCCAAAGATAACGTACGCAACTCAGGTGTTGCTCTGCTTCTAATCTCAATCCACCTCCAGTCAGTGCTGCTGCTTTGTGGTGCTACTCCCAGAACTGCTGTGGCCATTGTTCATCCCTGTGGCAGGTCACCACCTAGAGACCCAAACAGCTGCTGTCATCAACAGCTGCAAGGTTCCTGTTCCTGCTATTTCTTAGCAACACCTGTGCGTTGCTTCACGGGCTTGGCTCACATGGATGGAAGGTTGCATTAGACTTCCTTAGAAGTTTCCATAGTGAAACGAACATAGAATGTAGAGTATCTTCTTTCTGCCTCATCATCCACTCTTACTAAGCCTCCATCCACCTGAATTTCTGTGGACTGCGCTTCCTGTTATACCATTCAGCTCTCACCTGTCTCTTCTCTCTCTCCTCTCTTTTCCATAGTGTTTTCTCTCCGACAGCCCCTCCTTTAATTTCCTGTGCTGAATGGTTTAGCGATTTCTCTTTTATTATCTCCTTTAAACTCTTGCCTTCATATTTCACTTCCGCCTCAGAGAAAATTATCAAGGAATTTAACTTGACGTTTCTTCTTTGGGAGAAACTCAGTGCTAGCTATTAAGAGGACAAATTCTGCACCCTGATGCTTCAGGAAGCATCTGATGTTGGTGCACAAGGCTTCCTGCCGTCCTGAAAACAAGGTCTTATTCTACTCCATCTTCCTTCTCACCTATGTTATAAGTAAAAAATAAAAAGAACATGTTCCTAGGGACATGCCAGGGAAGGCATGTTCTTACGTTTATGTGTCTTCTCATGATTCCATATGATCACAAGAGGAAACATTGCAGGTTAAGGGGATAGTTGCCGAGGAATGCTATAAAAATCTTCATGGTGTGCTATTTTTCAGAAGATGGAAGGGACTATGTCAGGGCTTCCTAATCATTAAACCACTCTTCATGTGGTCTGAACAGCTGCCACCGAATGCCACCTGGAAAGACAAAAACATTCTTTTGAAGTTGCCAAAAGAAAAAAAAGAAAGAAAGGGAAAACAAACAAAACGATGACAGTGACAGGGTGAGGCCTTAATTATTGGGGAAATACAGAGCTCCTATCAGAATTAGCTTTCTGCATGGGCCCTTCCAGACTCCTTGGAATTTTTTGTGTCTCTCATAGATTTATGCAGGTATCCAGTGTATTCCAAACCTTTCAAGCTACACCTGATAAATATTTGCCATACTAACTATAAAATTAGTGGTCACAGCATTTATTTGGAAACTCTGCTTAATCACTGAATGTTTACTTTGCATTTTTAGGTCATCATAGGATAATTTAATTTCTGAATGCAGCATTGTAAGGAATTATAAAGAACAATAGGAGAAAATCAAGAATGATAATCAACACCATTTATTGAGCATTCTTTAATGTGGTATGACAATATCAAGAAATTCATGTGCATTATCTCATTTAATACTCACTGTGAATCTTCCAGGTATGGATGATTTTTGCCCTCTTTTTTTGAATTCAATAATTTAAATTTCCCAAGAGAAGAGAGAATTCCAAAACAGATTTTTCTCATCCCAAAACAATTCTACATGGCCTCTTCTGACTCAGTATTTTTGAATGATAAATACCTCTTATCTATTGTTTATGGCAGGCCTGTAAAAGAAAGGAGGACTACATTCATAACCATGCTCATCCATTTGTGCCAGCCTCTGAGTGTACCCAGAGGGTCTCAACTGAGGGTGACACTGCTAGATTTTCTGGAGAGGAAAACCATTATTTTTGTAGAGCCTTTAAGAAAGGGAATGGTGTGGACTGGAGCCAATACTGAGAAGATTCATTAGTTCATTAAAACAATTACAGTTGCCTGTCAAAACTTTGCTTCACTCTAAAATAATAATAATAATAAAAATCTAAACTTTTTCTAGCCATTTTGATAATATAATGGATTTTATTAATCTTTTCTGAATAAATGAGAACAAATGATCATGAACACAGCTGATTTAGTGAATATGAACATTTATAATAATTATACATAGTGAAGATGAGGACTTTAAAGACTATCTGTGAATTTTCTACTTATGAACATCTCTGTGGCCACTCTACTGGCTGCTGATACAGGACTTTAGTGAAGTACACTCACCACTGTATCATGCAACCCTTTTTATAGCTGTTGGCTTAATAGTCAGAAAGTCCTTTCATGCCTTCAAGTGGAATTTACCTTCTGGAATTGCCTACAAATTGCTCTGACTTAACAGCTGGATGTGCAAGATGACTCTTTCCTCCCTCCTGAAAACTCTTAAAATATATTGGTGTTTTATTTTGTCCTTGGCCCTTTATACTTGTTATATTTGTGCTGGAGGAGACGAGCACAGAGGTTCTCTCTTGCTGAGATGGAAATGGAGGAAGAAGGTAAGGACTTTAGTTGGCTTGAGCTGCAAACAAAATACCTAGGAAAACACCGCATTTGGAGTCTGGTATGGCCCACTTGAAAGCACTATTTACATAATGCAATAGAAAAATGTGTGATACATGTAAGGTCACTGTTCTCAAGGTTCTGTCAAGCCCTCTTCTTTTTCCACTCTGCAACCTTTCTTTAGGGATAATCTTACTAATGCTTATCCCTGAATTACCATCTGCTTACTATTGGTGCCTACGTAGTCCTGTTCAGTCCAACTTTTATGTCTTACTGCTTACTGGACATCTCTCTGTCGATTTCACCATTGCCGCATAAATGTCAGCATGTCATGTATATTCAGCATGACAAAAAAAATCTTTTTTTTCCTGCCAAATGTTTTTCTCTATGTTTGTATCTTATTGAGCAGCTCTACCCTTCGCCAACCACTTGGGCTTGATATTTCCGAGGCCTTCTCAGTTCTTCCCTCTCCATATTTTATCTATCAATAAACTCTATTTCATCTTCCAACTAGCTTCCAAAGCTTTCTCTCTCCATTCCCAGTGAAGCCACTGTAGTTTAAGCTGCTAGTACCTCTAGCCTGCATTGCTGTGGGTTCCGCATTATCCAGCCCCATGCGTTCCCTCCACACAGGCTTCAGATGAGGCCTTTCAGTTGCTTGAATATTCCCTGTCCATTGCTTATGGAAAACCTTGTCTTCTCTGTCCTTAAGGAGCCCTCTTCCACCCTTGCAGTTGCAGCTCACTATCTGCTTTTTTAGTTATGAATTGTCAACTCTTTGAGGACCGCTTCACCACTGTTTCTCCAGCATCAGTGACTGTGAATAAATCAGTGATCAGTCTTTGAACCTAGCCTTGGTGAACTGGTTTGGCTTTTCCCAGGCAAAGAGGAGAAAAGACCACAGTCTAACACAGTGAATATCTGCACTAGTGGGCCTTGCCAATTAGAAGCAAATGTTTTATTACATTTCTTAATTTTTTTTTGTAGTGAGCACCCAATGTCTACAGTAGGTATTAAAACAGATAAAAGGAAAGGAAAAAGTAGTGTTATAGAGAAATAACAAATCCAGAAGGAATATGACAGAGAAATACAGGTGTGTACAAAATAAAGGATGTTTGAAATACCTTTCAAAGTCTGCATTAAAATTGCAAGCTTTGCTAACAAGTTATTTATTTTAACTTTGAATTCATGAATTAAAAAATAAAGATAAATTTCACTTTAAACATGTCTTATTAGTTGAATTCATGGCCTCAAGATATTATTGATTCACAGTTTACTAGCTTTAAAATTGATAGAACACTTATTAATAATAGATGTTTGTACTCATTATTTAATATTCGCTAAGCAACCATAGTTTTTGTCTCTATAGACAAATAAAGCACTGGTTTGAGGCAATTAACTAGACATTTCAAAATTTTTTTATTTAAATTGTCTAGATAAAATCCCTGGTGCCCTGTTTGATTTTTATCTGCAGACGAAGAGAATGTAAAATAATGTAAACTTTTCTTTCTTCTTTAAAGACCATTTTATTGGTGACAAACTCTTGTTGAAAAAACAGCACCTGGGCTAATAATTAGGACCCTGAGCATTAGTTCCTAGGTATCAAATATCACTGTATGGTCAGAAGTTTTCAAATGCTATGCTACTAGTCTTTTACTTGTTTCATGTTTGTAGTAATTGATTATGACTTTTATTAGACAAAAGTGAATTATTTCCTAACTAGGATACCATATTTAATAAATATGCACTAGCATGAACATTCCCAAGTAAACATTCTTTTTAAAAAGGAGATAAATAACAAAATTCCCCAAACTCCCCAATGGTTTAAATAGTTGGGATTAACATTAGTAGGAAAAAAACATAAACACAGCTGTGTGGAGTGTATAGGAGATCTAGGGTAAACAACTATTGTCAGTATGTGCCCCGGCTTGGATTTATAGTAATTTTTCCTTTTCTATTACTTTTTCTCCATCTTATGTTTGTTCCATGTTTCTCTTATATACAAAATCATAGTGAATAAGGTACAATTCCAAATTGTACAAATTCCAAGATTGGTAGTATACAAACTGAAATTAAGGGCAAGTTTTCTTTTTCATAAGCTTTTGATTAGCAGGAAGAAAGAGCAAGTTTTATTTATTGAAGGCTGTCTTTTAAGTATCATGTAGGAGCAGAATAAAGATACTTGGATACCCCAGGTTTGCTGCTGTGTTATCAGACGTGTCACTTTACGGACATCAGTTTCTTCAATTATAAAGTGAGGCCATTGTTTACCTAAAAAAAATTTTAGAGGACAAAATAAAATAATCTATGTGATGAATCTAGTTCACCACTTGGTATGTAATCAATGTCAAGAGAGAGAGAGAGAGAGAGAGAGAGAGAGATCAGTTCCACTGCAAGTCTGGTTTAGTAACCAGTAAAGACCAATGGACTAATTCATCTATGATGAAATAAGTACAGAAATGTGTTATAAATTTTACAGAAATTTGTCTGTTGAATCTAATAATTAAAAATTAGAACGTATAGCCGTAACCGGTTTGGCTCAGTGGATAGAGCGTTGGCCTGCGGACTCAAGGGTCCCAGGTTCGATTCCGGTCAAGGGCATGTACCTTGGTTGCAGGCACATCTCCAGTAGGGAGTGTGCAGGAGGCAGCTGATCGATGTTTCTCTCTCTATCTCTCTTCCTTCCTCTCTGTAAAAAATCAATAAAAAATATATAAAAAAAATTAGAACGTATATATTTAGCTTTTCATTATTGCATTTATTAGTAATCCATTTTACAGATTTTTGTTCAGTGGCATATTGAAAAGTAAAACCTAGTCCTTCACCAGAGTTTGTTTGGGTAGCCCTGGAACAGATGATCTCTGAGATATATTTTCCTAGCCTTAAATTCTGTAATTCTGGTTAAACTATACACGTTTATTCAGAGAAATGTACTCACAACAGATACAGATGCTTTAGTGAAAATGGCTCCTCTTATTTAAAATTCCAAAACCGGTTCCCTTAATATGTATTCACATAGTCACCTGCATTAAAAGGGATGTTAAGGTGCCTAAGGGGAAAAAAATGAATGTGTCTGCATTGTCCACAATCAAATTAAACAATTTGTTCTTTAAAATCTGATCTACTTGGACTGAAAGGCTTTTTATTAATGGAAAGCAGCAGGAGATTACAAAATGATGGTGATGTACACTGTCACTTTGTGTCATCGGTTGCTTTTGTTAGGTTAAGAAGGAAGTCATTCCCTTTTCAAAAACACCACCTCCTGTCGTTTAAACACCCGGTTCTGGGTGGGTTAATGGTCTGGAGTTAGAGCTGCTCATCAGCTGGCTTTGAGGTAGCAGGGACCTAGCTGAGCAGCCCAGTGTAGGCGAGAGCGTCCTTGTAAGGGAAGAAGGAGCCGGGAGATTGAGAACCAGAGAGAGGGCAGCATGAGAAGAGCAGGGCCGCACACCGCGGGCTTTGAAGTGAGGTGAAGAGGGTCAGGAGCCAGGGAAGGTGGGAGGCCTCTAGTGCTGGAAAAGGCTCCCCTGGCGTCTCCAGAAGAATGCAACTCTGTTTTTAACCAATGAGGCACATTTTGGACTTCTGACTGCTAGAGCCATAAGAATAAATTTGTATTGTTTTAAACTACAAAATTCATGGGTAACATGTTGTAGCAGCCTTGGGAAATGAGCTCAGGCGGGCGTTTACCAGGCTCGGTGCTGTGTTTCCTCCTTGCAGGCCTCTAGGAGGGCCACACCAGCCCAGCCCGCAGGAGCAGGTGTACCCCTCCCCCACCCCATCCCCAGCTCAGGAATAATGCTCTTTTCCCAAAGTGTTTCTTCATTGATTTGTCACTGAACAGAGAGCAGCAGGAAGGTACAGTTCTCTCCATTTCTCTCGCTCCTCTACTATCTAAATAGGCACAAAGTTATTTTAAAATTACCCATCAAATTTTGTGATATAAAGTCATCAAGAGAGATATGAACCATAAGTTGATGTGAAGTCAGGGACCAATTCAGTTTGTATGTGGGTGCAAATATATAATTGGGGGGAAGGGTTTAGAAGAAAAATAAAAAAAATTTAGGTATGAAAGTGAATATGGATTTAGAATGAAAGAATTAAGAACAACAAATTATAAACAAAAATGCAAATAAGTACCACTGATATCTAAAAAATCTAGAAAAACAATATATAATTTGTTATTTTTTTAAATATATTTTATTGATTTTTTACAGAGAGGAAGGGAGAGGGATAGAGAGTTAGAAACATCGATGAGAGAGAAGCATCGATCAGCTGCCTCCTGCACACCCCCTACTGGGGATGTGCCTGCAACCAAGGTACATGCCCTTGACCGGAATCGAACCTGGGACCCTTCAGTCCCCAGCCCGAC
Organism: Myotis brandtii; assembly: GCF_000412655.1. Classification (NCBI taxonomy): domain Eukaryota; kingdom Metazoa; phylum Chordata; class Mammalia; order Chiroptera; family Vespertilionidae; genus Myotis; species Myotis brandtii. Next base: position 9,109,459 of record NW_005353538.1, on the reverse strand, counting down.
GCTCTATCCAGTGAGCCAAACTGGCTAGGGCTATATAATTTGTTATTAATTAAATCACTGCCATGTCCTTTATAATGCTTTCTATATTGTTGACTATATACTCTTGGATTATTTCTTCATATGACCATGATTGCGCCATGTCATTTTCTGTAAAAAGAAGAGAAAGTTCATGCATAATTTTTCTATTATGGCTAATCATTTTTTTCCTTTCATTTACTGATATTTGGAAAAGTTTCTCTTACCATCACAACCTATTATGAACCATGTCACGTAAGTTTTTAAGATTGTTGCAAATCTCTACCGCTTAACTGCCTACTTCATACATTTCAAACCTTGCTTGTCCTCCCACCACTTCTGTTTTCCTGATAAACAGCAGCAGGGGACTTTTTCACATCATTAGGGAACGTCTGGCTTTGCGACTGTGTCCTGACAGAAGGCATGGGAGTCAGCATGGTGGGTTGACATGGCTGTGAACCACATAGATATAGCCGTTAAACTCAAAATAAATGTTTTCCCAACCCACTTTCTTTAGCAGGACTCACAATGCCTGTACACACTGCATCACCACCGGACACGAGGGAGAGAGCCTGTGGAATGTAAGAAAGAATGGGAAGCGACCCCAGTCTTAATTGATTGCGTTAAAAATATCTTACATTTCAAATTGTACGGAAACATACGACTTGGTAAGCACATTCTTAGCGCCTCTCCCAGGGCCTTGGAAGAAGCCATTGCCAGGGAAAGAGCCTTAAGTTCTGTCGACTTTTCAGTAAAAACATCTCTGATAAGACAGGATTCCACACACTGGCCGCCAGATCCTGTAATTCTTCTGTTTTTGAAGTTTTTCAACCAGTAATTCTAAAATTCCAAATACTCTGAGAAACATGTCATATCCCACGGTCAACATATTTATGACCATGGGCTGCTCTGCTCAACCTTGGAAGCCCCAACTTCACAGGAGGATAGAGTTTTCAGACCTATTTCTGCTTGAAGTAGCTTCCTTATGTGCTTTTTTGGATTCAACTAAGATGGACATCCTTCATGCAGGTGTCTCTTTGCTTTTTGAGATCTTGTTTTCATTTGTTTTATTTTAGCCATAGCTTGATTTAAAATAGATCATTATGCACACCCCTACCTATTTGTTATTCAGCTAAATTTAAGCATCTTTTTTTTTTCAAATATAAAGGGAAAGTAGAGAACAATGTTACCTAGAATGGGGGGAAAGATGCAGCAAGATTTTTTAAAAATATGTTTTTATTTATTTCAGAGAGAGGGAAGGGATGGGAGAGAGAGAAATATCAATCTCTGTGTTTGCATCAGCTGCCTCCTGCATGCTCCCCTGGGGACTGAGCCTGAAACCTGAGCATATGTCCTGACCAGGAATTGAGCTAGTGACCTGTTGGTGCATGGGATGATGCTCAATCAACTGAGCCACACCAGCCAGGCTTTGCAGCAAGATTTGAAAACAGAGGGAATGGATCAGAGAGTTCATTTAGCCATGGATGGAAGGTTTCACTGAACTGATGACTCTCAGCTGTGTGGTACTTTACAGAATATCAGGAGTATTGGCTCCTACACTTCACTGCTAAGAAAGATAAGGCCCAGAGAAAGGAAATGTTCCATTATTTCTGAATAAGTGTTTTCCCACTGGACTAATAGAGTTTTATTTGGTATTTTTAAATGTTCCTACATGTATGTGTTGATGGCATGTATAAGCAATTGACTAAGTCTACTTGGATTTTTAATTCTTTCAGACAGAATTTCCTAAGTATGGTGAGAAACGTGGGAAAGGTTTTCATAGGTGAAAGGGTGATGTGGGCATGGAGAAATTGCAGGAACATGAGCACATTTTTGCCTGACATTGAAATGGGCACGAAGGATACAGTCATGTACAAGCCATAGCTCCCCAGGAAGCCATCCCTTCCATCTCATGACTCACAGGCCAGTTTTCAAAAACAGGGTATAGACCAAATGACTTCAAGGGCCTTACATGGCCCTCAGGCCGGACATTCCCCACCCCTGTGAACAGTGCTGTCAAACATCCAGCACTGGGCGATTTCAGGGCACAACATGTTCGAAACCTCTAAGTGAGTGCGAGATGTGGAGTCATCACTTAGAAATAACTCTTCTAGACTAAGTGTTGTAATTTAATGCGAAACAGATTTTTTTTTCATATCAAGTATGCACCTGCCCTCTTTTAGTTTGGAAATACACTTTGTGAGAAACCCATCTTAAATATGCATGTGATGCCCCTTTGAAATGGGAACTTATTCTGTCTTGGTAAACTTCTGAGGACCATGGACCATGTCTGCCTTAGAATTCTCTTCAATCACAGATTACACCGGGAGGCACTGAAGGATCTCCCAGCACATTCCCCTCCCCTCATGCATAATACATGTCACTCATAACTGACTACTTGCTCCTCCCTGAAAGGGTCTTGCTCTTTCTTTTATCTGTCCCTTTTAAACATCTGCTGTTTTGCCTGTTATTCCTGTCAAAGAAAAAAAATGGGCAGGGAGAGTAATGACATATCCTTTGTCATTCCCAAACTCTTCAATTCCACAGTCTATGTAATGTTACCTCCTTCTTAAAGTCATTCTTGATTTTCCTTGTTGGAATCAATCAATCAATAGATGTCCTTTCCTCCCTCCCTCTGTCTCAGCACACTTGCCAAGTGTCTTCCTTATTGTAGTCTGCCATGTTTTATTCACTGTTTTATTCACTTAGTTATGGATCTTATATTTTAAGATCCATATTAGATGGATATATTTGAAGAAGTCACCTATTTTTTACACTGCTCCCTATAACTCCTAGAATGGATATTTTATCTAAACTATAGAATGAGCATATGCCTAAACTTTGCCCTTTTCTCATCATCATCGTTTTTCTTTTTTTTTTCCAGACTGAGTTTATTTCAGCAGAAAATTGTTTATCTAGAATCTGCAGTGGTGGAAATGAGATTTAATTGTTTATGGAAAAATAATAAATAACCAGATCTTAGCAGGATGGATTTTTTACTGATACTGTTCATGTGTACAATTTTAGTTCCTTCCTCTTACATGGGAACTTTGAGAATTGGAGAAAAGTAGGAAATAAACATAGAGTCTATGAGGAATCATGCTGTTTGTGTGGTTATAGTCATTGTTATGTTAACAAATAGCTAGAATTCTTATACTTTTAAATAATAACCTCCACGGGGAAAGTTTCCTCCTGTAGGATTTTACTCAATAAAAAGAAACAATACGTTGCTGGAGTTGAAACTATTTTCACTAAGATAAAAAAAGCATTTTTGGCAATGCATGTAATGGTTAAGGATTTTTTATTTTTATACCTTCTTTCATGATGGTTGCTATAAAAAAATTTTATCCTGAGATTCTAGTTATTCTTGGAATCTTTCCTAAGAATCTCATAATATTATTACCAGGGAGAAGGGGAACAAAAATGCAAAGAGACTAACAATTATAGGTGCTGCCATCCCCAAGCCTTGATCAGAGTTCTGCAACATCAGTCCAGTAAATTTTATTGTTTTATTTAGCCTTATCCTTTATAATAAAAGCTTAATATGCTAAGTGTCCAGTCAGCCATTCAACCAATCAAAGTGTAATATGATAATGATAAGCTAAGGCCACTCAACTGCTCATTATGATGTACACTGACTACCAAGGGACAGATGCTCCTACCGATAGGTTAGCTTGCTGCTGGGGTGCGGCTGACCGGAATTGAGTGAGATGGGCTGGACATGCCCTGGAGCCCTTCTGTGGTCCCTCCCTGGCTGGCCAACCTCCTGCTTCCCTCCCTGTCCCTGATCATGCACTGTGGGGTCCCTCAGCCTGGCCTGTGACCTCTCGCAATCCGGGCTGAGGGACCCCCGCAAGTGCACAAATTTCGTGCACCAGGCCTTTAGTTGAGATATAATTGACATATAACATTATGTATGTGTAAAGTATACAGTTTGTTTATTTGATAAACATATATTGCAAAATGATTGCCACCATAACATTTGTTAACACCTCCATCATATCACATAATTATCATTTCTTTTTTGTGGTGAGAACATTTAAACTTTACTCTTTAAGTGTCTTTCAACTATATAATGCATATTATGAACAAGAATTGCCATGCTTTATATAGCCCCCAACATTTATTTATTTTATAGCTAGAAGTTTATACTCTTTGACCAACATCTCCCTATGTCTCTCACCCACCAACCCCTAGCAACCACTATTCTAGTCTGTTTCTATGAGTTCATTTTTTCCAGATTAGCATATAAGTGATGTCATGCAGTATTTGTCTTTCTCTGTCTGATTTATTTCATTTAGCATAATGTCCTCAAGAACTATGTTTTCTCAAAGAGCATGCTTTCCTTCTTTCTTATGGTTGAATAATATTTCATTATCTATTTATATATGCATCTTTTTATTAATTCATCTCTTGATGAACACTTAGATTGTTTTTATGTCTTCATGGCTATGATAAATAATGCTGCAGTGGACATGGAGTGCAGCTCTCTTCGATATCTTATTTTCATTTCCTTTGGATATATACTCAGAAGTGGGATTGTTGGATCATATGGTAGTTCGATTTTTAATTTTTTGAGGAACCAACCACCATACTTTTTTCCATAGTACTTAACCAATGTACAGTCTCACCAACAGCGAACAAGGATTCTTTTTTCTCTACATGCTTGCCAACACTCATTACCGCTTGTCTTTTTTACTAGTACAGAGGAAGATCTGCTGGTATGGAGGTTTCCTTGTACATAAGTTGTTTGTCTCTTGTTGCTTTTAAGATTCTCTCCCTGTCTTGAACTTTTTACAATTTAATTATAATGTGTCTCCCTATGGGTCTCTTTGGTTTCATCTTCTTTGAAACTCTCTGAGTGTCCTGGATTTAAATATCTGTTTTATATCCAAGTTAGGGAAGTTTTCAGCCATTATTTTTTGAATGAGCTCTCACCCATTCCCTCTTCTCCTTCCATTACCTTTATAATGTGCATATTGGTTCACTTTATTGTATCCTATGACGCCCTTAAACCACCTTTACATTTTTTTCAGTCTTTTTTCTCTTTTCTCCTCATTAGATGAATTCCACTGTCCTGTCTCTGAGTTCATGATCCTTTCTTCTACTTGATCTAGTCTGTTGTGGAACCCTTTTATTGGATTTTTTCTTTTTCTTTTTAGTTCAGTAATTGTATTCTTTGTCTCTTTGTATTGTTTGGTAGTTTTAAAATATTTTCTATCTCTTTGTTGAAATTCTCACTTTGTTCATGCATTGTTCTCCTGACTTTGGTGAGCAGCTTTATGAGTGTTATTTTGAACTTTCTATCAGATAAATCAATTACCTCTGTTTTTAGGTCAGGTTCTGGAGTTTTATCTTATTCTCTTGTTTGGCACATATTCCTCTGTCCTCATGTTCCTTAACTCTCTGTGTTAGTTTCTATGCAGTAGATAAAATAGTCATCTCTCTCAGTCTTGACAAGTTGCCTGGTGTAGAAGATGGATCTTGTCAATCAGCCCATGCAGTGCTCCTGGTTGTCTCTCAAACCTCTGTGATTGTTCAAATTGTCTTCTTCGTTCATAGTAGCTCCAGCAATTGAGGGTGTGACAAGACCCATCAGTGTCCCAATGAGGGGGATTGCAGTTAGCACACAGATGCAGCCTGGTTGAAAGCTGGACCCTCGGGCAGCAGCTGGAAAATATGTAGTTAGGCCTTCTGGGAGATGGGCATTTCCCTCGGCTCATCTGTGCTGGAAACAGGTGGATGGCTGAGCAGTGTACTCTCGAGCCCATTAAGAACTTCTTTTTCATTTGTTACGGTGCTGTGGGACTCCTGAATACAAGCACTGCTGGCAGAGCCAGGCAATGAGGGGTCCATCCCTCAGGTGGCAGCTGCAAAAGCTGGGTCACCAGATATGTTACAAGCTCCTTCCTGGAAGATACTGGTGACTTGGAACAGGGTAGGGAGAGGGGCAGGGAGAGGCGCACTATCTTCCCTGGTCTCTTGGGAGTATCACAGTCACCTCCTAGATGCATGATAAATTAGAAGCCCATGAAGTGACTGCAGTGGTTTTTAGAGAGCAGCAGGAAAGGGCTTGGGGAAAAGACAGCATGGAGGGTCTGATTCATAGTTTCTTATGTCCACCAAAACCACGAAACTGTTGTTTGATCCTTACAAATCTTTGAAGCTTTGTTAGGCTTTGTATCTCAATCCAGTAGTAGTTACATTGTGACATGTAAATTTTATCTGAAGAACTCTCACTTAGTAGTACCTGCCCTGGGCATTGTAATGAAAAGGATTCTGAGGGGCTAAATATTTTGTTTTAATGAGTAAATGATTCAAAGCTATTGCTGACTGCCAAAATCACAGTCATCTGTAATTGCCATGAATCCATTCAAAAATCCTGTCCTATTCATTCACTTACTCATTTATATTTTTCAGCATAGACTAGAGAGCTTATTCTGTGACAGGAGCTGGTCTGAACACTGGAAATGTGTTCCCTCACTCACCCCCCACAGGCTACATATTATCTCCATTTGTTGGTGAAGAAATTCAGGTAAAAAGAGGTTACGTGACTTGCCAACATTCACAGCTATTAAATGACCCCGGAGTGCTTTCCTCTAACAGCAGCGAATTTTGTGATTGGAGTGGCACAAGTCTTAATCTCTCTGAAATCTCCAAGCCTTCATCTTTTCTGGGGGCATTTTTAATTTACACTGGCATGTATTCATTTACTATTTTTTGCAAAATAATCTCCAACTTAGCAGCTTACACAACATGTATATATTATCTCACAGCATTGGTGGCGCAGGCTCTGTTCATGGTTTAGCTGGATCCTCTGCTCAAATGCAGATTGAGGTATGCCCCAGAGTACAGTCTCACCTGAGGCTTGGGTCCTCTTCCAGGCTCACTGGTTGCTGGCAGAACTTGGTTCTTTGTCTTTGTAGGATCAAGGTCTTGTCAACTGATAAGGGACTTAATTATATCTGCAAACTTCTTTTACCTTTATTACATTTTGTAACCTAAGAACGGGAGTGATATCCTCTCATATTCATGGGTCCTGCCCACACTCAGGGAAGGGGATTATCTGAAGAGAAAAGTCATGGGAGGCCACCTTGGAATTCTGGCTACCACAACTTATAGTAAGGAAGACTTGCTTACACTGATGAAAGGCCTAGAAATAAGAGTCTTAGCTTTACCCATGCAACAAAATGCCTTGCACAGAACAGGTGGTCACTATTACCTGAGTGATTGAATAAGTGTAATTTTTATCCTTTTTTGTCAATCCCGGTTTCTCACCCATCATCTGTACTGGCATGTGATCTATATGAATATAAATTATGCCTATTTCTAGAAACAGAAACAGGGTCTCTGCCATCACTAACTGGAAGTTTTGCTAATGTAAAGAGACCCGAAAAAAAAGAGGGGGAACAACAACTGGCACATGTTAAAAGTCTGGCTCTGTTTCTCGGTGGTATGCTGGCAATCGTCAGAGCTGAAAACCCTAAGCATATGCTATTAATTAATGGGCTCACGAGAAACTTTGCAAACAAGTAGTGCCAAATGTTGAAAATTGAAGTTACCTCATCTTGTTTACAGTTGGACTGCGTGGAAGTTTGAGATTACATAGCTTGCTTAGGCACATTGTCTGAATTCTTTTAGGTCATCTACCCAGGATTTGTTCTGGTCCCCAGCACAAAAATGTGTGCTTCTAATATGTGTATGATTTTAAAAACCCTGTGATGCTGTTTGATTTTTTAATGAGGATTTAACAATACTTCTAAATTAATTTTTATAGACATTACCCCCCCCCTTTTTTTTCTTTTGCAATCATTGTATTAGGAATTTCTGACAACCATATATATCGTTCTGGACTTCTTTGTAGTACTGTCTAAATTTAAATTCATTTGTCCAATTCATGATATACAAACATCTTATTATGGTTAACACATTTCGAGAAACTTACTTTTTCTTTGAAGAATTATGAATTCTCCCTCAAAACCCTACGAGAATTTTTAGGAATTTTTTATGTGATAACTGTGCACTTTACTCACTTTTACTTCCCTCTCCTTTATCTTCTTGTGCCATTATCTCTTCACTGTCATTTTGGAATCTGTGGGCTTACGCAGCTGAGTTAATGAGTCATCATCCCCTGCGCAGAACATCCCTGGATCCCATAGAGAAAGTGGCAGGTAAGGCAGAATAAGCCTTTAGAAAATATTTAAAACTTCACCACAAGCCAGTTTGAATAATTGGAGATACAAACATCATTTTTCACAACAATAATGTGTGTGTCTCAGAGACATAACTGACCTGGGACTTCCCATTACTCACGTAGACATGGTTTATTTTGTTAATCCCCGCAGTTTGTTCTCAACTCTGGCCTCAGGCTAAGTGGGGTAACTTTATCCAGCAGGCACGGTATCAGGACAAAACACAATGGAAGGAACAGGGACTTGTAATGAGAACTCAAATGCAGAGGCATATCTTCAGGGCTCCCTCCTTGCTGTAGCTGTGGATGGGGACTCACCAGCTCCGAACAGAGACCTAGGCTCACATGCCAGCCAGCTGTCAGCGTCCTGTGCGATCTCAGACAAGCTGCCATATGGGTGATCTTATCTCCATTTCCTCAGCCTATAACATGGTCATCAGGGTTCCCCTTGGGAGGCTTATAAAGTGCTTAACACAGTGACAGGCACGTAAGTTGTTTCACTTCACTGTTAACTGTTATTATTGTTACTTTTTATGATATTGATTTATGTGACATGTATGGCAAGCAGCAAGAAGGAAGTTGTTATTAGTGAAAAATAAGAGATCTCCTGTGTGTTCCTGTATCGATGTAAATTTGCATATAGAGTCAGAGTTTGCGGTAACAAGCAGCTGTTTTACAAGGTACTTTTGAATATTACCACCTGTTTCCAGTGATGCTTAGCTCTTAGTCTTGGAGCAGTTCTCTGTAGAAGGTTAGAAGTAGATAGATGTGTGATACATCATTAATGGACTATTTTCACAATATTGGGTAGATTTTTCATACACACAATTTTTTATTTTTATTGGGATATTTTGCTCATTGAGAAAGGAGAAAAAATCTATTCAGGTAAAAGACATAGATACAGATGAATGCTTACAAATAGGAATTTAACAGACCTATTTAGCAGACTGGGGGGAAAAAAAGAGACTTGTTATATTTATAAAGAAAAAAAAAGGTGATCCATGGTCTCACTCATTTATGGAATATAATGAACATAAACTAATGAACAAAAACAGATCCAGACACAGAGAAACATCGATCAGACCGTCAAACCTTAGAGAGAAGGTAGGGTAGGGTGGGGTTAAGGGTTAGGGTTAGGGTTAGATCAACCAAAGGACTTGTATGCATGCATATAAGCCTAACCAATGGACACAGACAACAGGGGGTGAGGGCATGAGTGGGGGGAGTGGGGGGGAATGAGGGGATAATGACACATATGGAATACCTTAATCAGTAAAGTACAAGGTACTTTTGAATATTACCACCTGTTTCCAGTGATGCTTAGCTCTTAGTCTTGGAGCAGTTCTCTGTAGAAGGTTAGAAGTAGATAGATGTGTGATACATCATACAAGGTACTTTTGAATATTACCACCTGTTTCCAGTGATGCGTAGCTCTTAGAGTCTTGGAGCAGTTCTCTGTAGAAGGTTCGAAGTAGATAGATGTGTGATACATCATTAATGGACTATTTTCACAATATTGGGTAGATTTTTCATACACACAATTTTTTATTTTTATTGGGATATTTTGCTCATTGAGAAAGGAGAAAAAATCTATTCAGGTAAAAGACATAGATACAGATGAATGCTTACAAATAGGAATTTAACAGACCTATTTAGCAGACTGGGGGGAAAAAAAGAGACTTGTTATATTTATAAAGAAAAAAAAAGGTGATCCATGGTCTCACTCATTTATGGAATATAATGAACATAAACTAATGAACAAAAACAGATCCAGACACAGAGAAACATCGATCAGACCGTCAAACCTTAGAGAGAAGGTAGGGTAGGGTGGGGTTAAGGGTTAGGGTTAGGGTTAGATCAACCAAAGGACTTGTATGCATGCATATAAGCCTAACCAATGGACACAGACAACAGGGGGTGAGGGCGTGAGTGGGGGGAATGGGGGGGAATGAGGGGATAATGACACATATGAAATACCTTAATCAGTAAAGAAATTTTTAAAAAGGTGATATTTATGTAGTCATTACAATATGCCAATATTCATCTAAGCACTTCACATGTTAGTTCATTTAATCATTATAAAAACAACCCTGTGAGATGGACACTATTATTTATATTGCCATTTTACAAATGAGGAAACTGAGGCACAGAAAAGGTGAGTGACTCGTTTGTAGCCACCTAACAACTAATTATACGGGTAACATGACTATGAAACCTTATAGAGTGACTCCAGAGACTTTGCTATTAGTTAATATGTTAGTTTTTCAAAAAGCTCATTTCATATATTTCCAAATACTACCCACCCTTAGAACAAGTTTTAGTGGGCCCAGCCAGTCACACACACACATAGAAAAAACATGTAAAACATCGCAAGAGTGCCTGGTCTGTGCTGGGGAGGTGTGGCCTGCAGGGCAGCCCTGTGCCTGACTGTCCTCGGAGCTGTGCGGGCGGCCCCTGCAGAGGGACCCTGCCTCTGCACATTCAAGTGGAGGAAGTGCTGCAGCAAGGGCAACGGCTAATTAGCCCGTCACACCCTTGTTCTCCGGTGGCATGCGTGCAGTGTATCATTGCACTGAAAAAAGGCTTATGCTCAGTTGTGAGCATCCAGTTTCTCTTCACGTTCCAATATGAGATCTGAGAGCTCTCAATGCAATGATCTAGCGTGGTATTCAGAACATGCTAATTAGCATTTTGCAAAATAAAACAATCCATGTTATTCCTAGAAATATACATACATATAAGCTTAGCCATAATGGACATGAGGCATGACACCGACATTGGGGACTAGATAGACATGAAGCACTAATTTGCAAATAGGTTTTTTTTAAGTTTTAGGTTTTATTAAAAAATTTTTTTTCCGATTGCTTGCATTCAAGATTACTTTGTGTTAGTTTCAGGTATCTAGCGTAGGGGTTAGACACGCATATACTTTACAAAGTGTCCCACCCAATATTCCCAGTACCCAACTGGCACCATATACAGTTAGTACAGTATTGTTGACTATATTCCCTAGGCTGTTCTTTACATCCTGTGATTATTTTCTAACTACCAATTTGTACTTCTCAATCCCTTTACCTTTTTTACCCAGCTCCTCAAAGCCCCTCCCCTCTGACATCATCGATACTTTACAAAGTGTCCCACCCAATATTCCCAGTACCAACTGGCACCATATGTAGTTAGTACAGTATTGTTGACTATATTCCCTAGGCTATTCTTTACATCCTGTGATTATTTTCTAACTGCCAATTTGTACTTCTCAATCCCTTTACTTTTTTCACCCAGCTCCTCAAACCCCCTCCCCTCTGACATCATCCGTCTGTTCTCTGTATCTATAAGTCTGTTTCTATTTTGCTTGTTTGTATTGTTCTTTAGATTCCACATATAAGTGAAATTATATGGTATTTGTCTTTCTCTAGCTGACTTATTTCACTTAGCATAATATCCGCTAGGTCTTATTCATACTGACAAACGGGGTGTGTGTGTGTGTGTGTGTGTGTGTGTGTGTGTGTGTTCATTTTTGCCTGGTGTGCAAATGGCTTTGTTTTGAAACCATCTGAGTTATCATCTAAGCACTGAATCAACAGTTCTATTGATCGTGCTGCTGTTGCTGAGTGTGGGGCAAACCTCTTGACCTCATTTACCCTCCCTTTCAAAAGTAGAGGACTGATGATTTCCAGAAGTACCATAAGGCTTGACTTGTTGAAGATCAAACTATTTAGTATGAAAAGTTGTTAAGATAAAAGAAAATAAATAGTGCTCTCACTTAAGTCAACATGTGATTAACTCCTAATCATATAATTCATCTTCTTTTAGCAGTCTGGTCACATGACTCCTTGGCACAACTCCTTGGAGAAGGGGTTTAAAATTGGACTATGGATATTTTCTTCCATAATTACATTCTATGCCAGGCCCATATACAAATGTATGCCTAGTTACAAATGATCACTTGAGTCATCCAGCTTATTAGAGAGTGATCAATCTTGAATGAGGCAACTTAATCAGTGATCCCAGAAACCTCTACAGAAAAGGACACTTGTAAGATATGCATTTTTAATGACTACATGAATGATACATATTGAATGAAAGGACATGTGGATCTCCTATGCATCCTCTCTCACTGCAAGTTGAGTGCTTTGTGTTTAGTAGAGTCTAAATATATTTGCTGAATGAAGAAATGGAATTTGGGAAATCATTAGTAACTGCAATTTGTTCATTACTTCTTTTTCCTCATTTTAGCATGAAATCAAGAGTTGAATAAATACACTATTCCCATTTCTTATTTTTCATTAACTTGGCTTTAAATCCCACAATAAACATGAAGCTTTCCATTCACATGTTTTTCATCATTATTGATATTTTGAGCAGTACCCATGTTATGGTAGCTTTAAATAACAGAGCTTCATTTGTTCATTAATTTGTTTGTTTTGGCAAATGTGTAGCCTATTTTTTTTGCAAGAAAAATAATACAGTTACTGGACATTTGGATTTGGAAAAGGTCCTTAGAGAAAACTCAAATTGTGGCTCATTTCATAAATGGCAATTAGTAATTTTAGATAGAAATTATTATATTTTCAAGGAACACATTGCAGGAAACTTAACTGTAACAATAATATAAGTTAATGCCAGATTCTCCAAGTGCTTAACAAATCCTCTTAGGGATGTATTTGGCACCTCTTTGGATTGTATTAGTTCTTTCATTCCACTGGGATAGAATTATTGTTTCAAAGTCTAGGCTGTGAAATAATCTCCAGAATTGATAGAGCTAACTTGTATTTTTTATCTCCTCGTATACCAACCAGTAAGAGGGATTTTATTTCTAGTATGAAGTATCTAAAGAGATAACTATGATATTAGAGTTTGTAGGATGATTTCTTCTAAAGATGAAAGCTGTATATCTGGCCTTTCCAAACATTAACAGTAATGGAGATTGCCTATGCAAGTATCATTACAGAGATGATAGGCTTTTCGATGGAGCGTGTTTTAGAGACTAAATCTTAAAAGGGGAAGACTAAGAATTTCTTACATATAAAATGTGCTTCCATTGCAGGAATTAATTATTTTTCTCCTTCTTCTTCCCCTCTTGCCTCTCCTTTGCCTCTCATTTTCTTTTGGTCTTTTTTTAATCTCTAAGGCAGTCAGTGCCACTGTGATGAGAAATAGATTTTATAATGGGAGTTTTAGGCATGGATGAGTCTTATTATGAATGAAGGCAGGAGTTTGTAAATCTCTCTCCAACCTTCTACTTACAGGATGGAGATAAGAGTTAAGTGGGCTTCCCACATCAATGGAAATATTAGTTTTCAATAGTCAAAGTCTTTTTTTGTTTATTAATTTACACATAATTCTTGAGTACCTCCTGTATACACAGTGCTAGGTGCTGGGTATAAACTATTGAAGAAATAAAGATCTAATTCTTGCCATCGTGGAGATTATAATTTAGTGAGGTAACATAAAACAAATAAAAATAAATAAATACCTTGGAATAAGAGAATACTGGGTTAACTTAGATTAGGTGGGTGGTTAGATAAGGCATCTGAAGATATTCTATTTAAACTGAGATCTGAAGAGTAAGGAGAGGTGAGTGAGGTCGAGTAGAGGGAAGACATTTCTAGAATCTACCAGAAAAAGAAACATTAGTCAGGAAAGATCCTGATGTGTTTGAATAACTGGCAGGAAACAAGTTTGGTTGGTTTGCTGTGTTCTGGGAGGAGGATTGCAACCCTAAGCAAAAATCAGGTCATGCAAAATTTTATGGGCATTCATAGTTATAATTTTGTTTTCAAATTAGTAGAAAGTCATTAAAGGGCTTTAAAAAGAAGCTTGTAGTGACCCTATGTATAGTTTAAGAATATCACTTGGCAATATGGATTGGAGGGAGAAAAGTGCATGAGAGATGCCAGGTAGGAGACTATTACATTTGTCCATGTAACACGTCATGGCGAAAGTTTGTCCAGTACTGTTGGAAAAAAAACAAAACACTTAAGTATAAGTGGATATAGTAATAGATAATAGATTGGACAGGACATGCCAACAATTGGATGAGGATAGTGATGGAGAGGGATATCTCAAGGTTGAACCTTGGATTTTTGTCCTGAGCAACTGGTACTTAATGATGAACTGGAAGATAAGTTTTGAGGGAGAAGGTAAAGAATTTGATTTTTAAAAATTAAGTCCTGAATGCTTGTATCTCACATATGTTTTGGATATATTATTCTGGCCATCATGTATAAAATTTGGCAATAGAAATTATATTGTATGAATGAAACAACCTAAGGAGACTGTATGCAGAGAGAAAAGAGTAGAGGGCCAAGATTGAATAGCAGGGAATTCTAACATTTAGAGTTGGCATAGAGGAGGAAGGGCCAGCAGATGCTACTGAAAGATGGCAGGGGGAAGCCAGGAAAGACTAGAGGAAAATCAAGAAGTTATGCTGATTTGGTGACCAAGAAAGAGATACACTTGAGTATAAGTGGATATAGTAATAGATAATAGATTGGACAGGACATGCCAAAAATTGGATGAGGATAGTGATGGAGAGGGATATCTCAAGGTTGAACCTTGGATTTTTGTCCTGAGCAACTGGTACTTAATGATGAACTGGAAGATAAGTTTTGAGGGAGAAGGAAAAGAATTTGATTTTTAAAAATTAAGTCCTGAATGCTTGTATCTCACATATGTTTTGGATATATTATTCTGGCCATCATGTATAAAATTTGGCAATAGAAATTATATTGTATGAATGAAACAACATAAGGAGACTGTATGCAGAGAGAAAAGAGTAGAGGACCAAGATTGAATAGCAGGGAATTCTAACATTTAAAGTTGGCATAGAGGAGGAAGGGCCAGCAGATGCTACTGAAAGATGGCAGGGGGAAGCCAGGAAAGACTAGAGGAAAATCAAGAAGTTATGCTGATTTGGTGACCAAGAAAGAGATGATATTAAGGTAGAGGCAGTAAATAAAGTGCCCAATGCTGCTAAGAAGCTGGTAACTTAAGGACCAAAGCACGTCCAATAAAAATGAATAACATGAAGATCATTTGGCATGTAAGATAGGAAGAGTTAATGGAGTAGTTGACTGGAAGTGGTTGACTGGCGTGAAGTGAGGAATGAATCAAGGGCATGGAAGTGTTGACAGTAGACAACTGTTTACAGACTTTCTTTGAAACAAGTGGAGAAATTGAAAATCAGGCAATAGCTCGAGGAGATTGTGAGGTTAAGAGGAATTTGTTTTAAAATAGGAGAGATGTCTGAATGGAAAGAGAGGGCATAACCCAAAGGGCAAAGACCTTGCAAAGAGAATTGAACAATGGGCGACAGAGGTAGGTGAGAAAGAAAATGGGTGAAGAACCATTACAGTTTGTAGTTTGGTGATGTAATTAGATGAGGGAGGTGAACCCTCATGGATTCTACTTTCTCAGTTAAAAGGGAAGCAAAGTAGAGGGGTGAAAGGGTTTGGGAGGCTTGAGAGAAAAAAGAGTAGGCTTAGTACAAGAATATTATAGGATGTGTACCCACTGGAGAACCATTCCAATATTTGAAATATTGATATGATAAAAGAAGAGATGTTTTGTTTCAAGCAGAGAAGGGGGAACAGAGTGTTGTCCCTTCAGATTTTTTCCACATTATTGGGGCAGCCCCAGAGAAACTCCCAGGCTTTGACATGCTCCATTTAAAACACCTGCCCTAGGGTAAATGCTCCTGGCTTCTCAACAGAGACTAAGCCATAGTCAATTGCTATGATTCTATGTGTATGTGTATAATCATGCCAACCCCTTCCAGGGCTGACTTGTGTAACATAACTGAAATCTCCCATCACCCCACATCACTTTTAACTAAAATGCTCTATCCACTGAGCCAAACCGGTTAGGGCTAACTAAAATTTTATTACTACTATTTATCTTCTCATCTTGAAGACATATAGAATTCCCAGTGAAAAACATCAGCTTCTAGAAGAGCTATTAACTTGTGAAACTTAGAAGCATTTAGGTTTTAGGTAACTTAAAGCAGGATGAATTCACACATGGGACCAAGGAGATGACAGTGCAGAAGAGAATCACTCAGAAAGCACGTGGGAGAAGAACCATGGCCAAGTCCATCTACTTTGAGCCTTTGTAGTAGATTGAACTTGCTTTTTCTATGCTATGGTCTACAGTCACAGGCCATGGTATGTTCTCAACCTACCTGTGCAGTGGCTCCTTCTCTTCTTGGGTCAACCTTATACACATGAGAGGGAATGAGAGTGCAGGGCAAATTTTTAAAAAACAAAGATGAGTGTGGGGATTGCATTAAATCTATATATTGCTTTGGGTAAAATTTTAACTATGTTGATTCTTCCAATCCAGGGATATTTTTCCATTTCATTGTGTCTTTTTCAATCTCTTTTAATAATGTTTTGTAATTTTCAGTATATAGGTCTTTCACATTCGTTGTTAAGTTTATTCCTCGGTATTTTATTCTTTTGTTTGTGATTGCAAAAGGAATTATTTTCTCCATTTCTTTTTCTGAAGTTTTGTTGTTGGTATACAGGAAGGCAATAGATTTTTGAACATTGATTTTAAAGAAATAGAATGAGAAATCATCAGGTTTATATGGAACCACAAAAGACCCAGAATAGCCAAAGTAATCCTGAAAAAAAAGAGTGATGCTGGAGGTATCATGCTACCTGACTTCAAAATATACCATACTTCAGAGCTTCGATAATCAAAACAGCATGGTATTGGCAGAGAAACAGATACACAGATCAATGGAACAGAATAGAGAGCTCAGCTATAAAACCATACATATATGGACAGATACTTTTCGACAAAGGAGCCAGAAATGCACATTGAGTAAAGATGGTCTCTTCAATAAATGGTGCTGGGAAAACTGGAAGGCCACATGCAAGTGAATGAAACTGGAGTGAAATTTGTCACCATGTACAAAAATCAATTGAAAATGGATCAAAGACTTACACATAAGACCTGGAACTATAAGTCACATAGAAAAATATATAGGTGCCAAACTTATGGCCCTGGGTGGTAGAGAACACTTTATGGACTTGACCCCAAAGGCAAGGAAGGTAAAGGCAAAAATAAATGAATGGGACTATATCAAACTGAAGAGCTTCTACACAGCAAAAGGAATGAACAACAAAACAAACAGGCAGCCAACTGGACGGGAGATGATATTTGCAAACAGTAGCTCTGACAAAGGTTTAATTTCCAAAATATATAAAGAACTTGTAAAACTCAACACCAAACAAACAAACAATCCAACCAAAAAGTGGGCAGAGGACCTGAAAATACACCTCTTCCAAGAAGACATACAAACAGCCAATAGGTGTATGAAAGGATGTTCAACCTCACTGGCAATCAGGGAAATGCAAATTAAAACTATAATAAGATACCACCTTACACTAGCAAGTGTTGGAGAGACTGTGGAAAAAAGGGAACCCTCATTCACTGCTGGTGGGAATGTAGGCTGGTACAATCACTATGGAAAGCAGTCTGGTGATTCCTCAAAAAATTAAAAATAGAGCTACCATATGACCCAACAACCCCACTCCAAAAAACTCGAAATCATTTATTCATGGTGCTTACGGTGGTCAAGACTTGGAAACAGCCAAAGTGTCCTACAATAGAGGAAGGGGTAAAGAAGATGTGGTATATATATACAATGGGTACTAAATGGCCATAAGAAAGGATGAAATAGCATCATTTACAACAATATGGATGGACCTTGAGAACATTATGCGAAGTGAAATAAGTCAGACCGAAAAAGCTAAGAACTATATGATTTCACTCATGTGGAATATAAAACTGAAACTTAGGTACACAAACAGCAGTGTGGTGGTTGCCAGAGGGAGGGGGTTGGGGGAGAAAGGGGTCCTAATATGAGGTGACAGGAGAAGATTTGACTTTGGGTGGGGGGCACATGTTCCTATATACAGATTTTGTAAATTAGTAATCCACCCATGAAACCTATATGTCCATGATGACTAATGTCACCCCAATAAAATTTAATAAAAAAAAGATGATTGTGTTCTGTTTTCCCCCCCCATAATCATGATTGATTTTCTACTTTAATGTAACTCAGCACATTTACTTGTGTCAGAAAAAGCCTAGAACATGGTGTTCTCAAAATTTTGGAATTACGTTTCTCAAAATTTTTATGCTAATTACTTATGCATGTGCCCGTGACACAATTCTACATGCTATGCAGTTGTTGCTTTCAACAAGATCAGAATTAATGTATTTTTTCTGGAGACATGTTTTAATTATAAAAACATGGCCTTTCACAGTGACATTTCCTAATCTGTGAGAAAGCCTATTATTTTTCAGAATTCATTCTAAATGATTTTAACATGTTCAAAGTAAAGGGTCAGATTTGCAGTTTCTTCTGCTGTTTTTGTACATAGTGGCTCGAATAGTGTGGAGGCTAAGGGAGTGGGCTCTGGGGAACTCCCATGGGTGTGCGCACAGGCATTTCACTCTTCTGAAAAATGTGAATAATAAAATTACCTCTCTCACTGGGCTGTTGTGAAGATTTAATGAGTTAATATACCCCAGAAACCTCAGCTGTTGCCTGGTAAGCAGTAGTCATGAGCTAGTTTAAACATATGAAGAGAGTACAGACCCTACTAGGAGGCCACTGCTTCTGAGTCAGGCTTCCAGAGATTAAAATCTTGTTGCTGAAAATTCTTCCCTGTAATTGGAGGAATGCCTTGCTCTCTAAGCCTTGGCTGACTTAACCTTATTGGCTCAGAGGCCCTACTTTTTCTCTAAGCTTTAGTTTCTTCATCTTTGCAGTAGAAACAGTCATCCTTCCCTCACAGGTCCGATGTGACAAGTCCATGGGATAATGTGTGGAAACTATGCCAGGCATCATAGATAAGGCTTGTTTAACAGTTGCCTTGGGTGCTTATATAATGTGAGTCCCTCCTTTATTGCCAGCCAGATTCATTCCCATCCTGACAGAGATGACTATACTACTAGTTATTTCTGACAGTTTGCTCAGTCCTCATGGTCTGGTGCACGTACAAGTCCCTGAATATTAGATCATTTTTGCAAAGAGGTGCAGATTTTGGAACAAGTGAAAAATCAAGATCATGAAGCCATTATTTATATTATGATAATAATTATTATTAATTATATCAACAGTGAGGCTCTGTTCTAAGTACATAAAATTTAACTCCTTAGGAGTAAGCCTTAGCTTATTCTTTGTTGGACGGCATAGTTGGGGAACCTGTTCAGCAAGCTGTGAAAACTTACTTATTAACGACAGCTTGTCAGCCTCTCTGCTGCAAGTGCATACAGCCACATCTCAGAGCACTGTCGCTGGAGTGAATAAATGTGAATTGGGTTCATAATATACACAGAGGCCGCTGGCTCATTCACATCGGGGTAGTGTTTTCTGGGGCCAGCTCTGTCTGGGTCATGCAGACGTAGAGGAGAGTTGAAATATGGGAATGTATTGAATGGAGGCATCTTTCTTAGATACAAAATAAGGATCCAATAGTATCTACCCTTTAAAATAAGAGAAAGTGTTTCATAGTTGATTCTGCAGTATTAAGCATGTTTTTGTGAGAAAGCAAAAATAAATTAACATGATTTTAATTTTTAAATATGTTCAATTGAAAACCCACTTATAAAACTCCAGCGTGCTGATACACCTATAAGTAAGCACTGTCTTGGCCAAAGACTGTCAGACTCTACGTTAATGTACAATGAATGCTTCTTTCTCTCGAACCTACGGCACCAGCTGTGTGTCTGCATAAATCACTGTTGTTTTAGCCAGTTAGGGGCCTGGGGAACATTTTAGGATTTCAGCATTAGACCTGGTGGTTTGCCTAAGGGGCTTCTGAGAGATTAGTTTCAGTCCAAGTTAGTACATCTGTTTTACGTCATAATATATAGTGCATCCCAGGCTCAGTGGCAGCTGCAGCTTCTGAGGGGACTGCTCCCGGGAGAGACCCTGTGGATCTGTAAGCTGCACATGCCAGTAGACTTAAGGGAAAGTGCTTTCTTACCTCCTGGGCCTGCCTGGGACATGGGACACTCCAATCAATCATCTGGAAATTATAGATTTGATTGATGGGGATACTAATAGTCTTTCATTGTTCGTCTTAATTAATTTGGGGATCCGAGGTTGTGTGTTCTATGCTCTACTGTTGGGATCTAGGGCAGGTGAGCTGACTTTTACTTTTAAATCTCTATATTTAGTATAAGTGGGCAACTCCAATAGACCCTGTATAATTTGTGCTTTCTTTGCTGTATTCTGATAGGTGTATGTTACTGGTAAGCAGTATTTTGTTATAACAAATAGATGATACTTCACGTGTATCAGGGAGGCTTTTATTTAAATCATTCTTTGGTCAATTCTTAAAGTTAAAAGGATGCAACCTGTGATAGAAAATGAATGCACTTAAAAGCCTGGGTGCTCTCATTGGCTCACAAACCATAGATACATCTTACCTGGGCCACGACTCATTTCCTCAGCTACAAAGTGGGATGATAATTTCCCATGAGGTTTGGTGAATATCAGTTGATGTAATTTTTGCAACAGCACTTGGTAAACTCTCAATTTTGAGCTTTATGATTAAAGTTCTGATTCAGATCTTACCATTGAGTTTTTATTTTGTGTAAACTTGACATTTCTAACATCAAACCTTATCAGCATTAAAACTCTTCTCTTTCTTAATTCCTGTGGTTCCAAATCCAGTGTAAATTAATCCCCTGAACCTTAATTGAACTCCCTTTTTATTGCCTATTCAGATTTTCCTATATTACAAGGTTCTGTTAAAAATCTAGTCTCTTCATGAAATTTTCTGGTGACTCCAAAATCCATTGTCTGCTGCATGTATGAACAGTCTTTGTTTGACAAGGTACCATTTGCTGCTATGGATTACTATGTGTATTCCACTCCAAGTATCTGATTTGTCTTTCCTCCCTAACTTTAGCTTTTCAAGTTCCTTAAAGATAGAAGTATTTTCTAATTATTTTGTTTAACTTCTCAATGAATTTTTTTCTGTAGTTCTTTATCCCTTTGATGCACGTTTACTTGAAGGCGCTAATGAACTTTTCTGGATGTGGAGGGGAGAACTTTGGATCAGTGAGTTCTCCAAGTGCTTACCCAGCTCAGAGAGTAATCATGCTGTTCTGACACCTCTTAGCCTCACTCATCCTCAAGGCTGGTGTGGCAGCCCTGGCTATTGGTCTGAGACTGTCCCACCTCTTCCCATCACTATTCCCTGTAAGTCCTTCCCAAAGCTGCCTTCTTTGTTGGAGCGGTTTGTCTGCCTTCCCTTCTCTCAGAGTAAAAGCAGCTATTACTCAGGCATAGCTTCTCTCAAGTTGTAATATCTACTTTTTAAAAAAATATATATTTTATTGATTTTTCACAGAGAGGAAGGGAGAGAGATAGAAAGTTAGAAACATCGATGAGAGAAACATCGATCAGCTGCCCCCTGCACATCTCCCACCGGGGATGTGCCCGCAACCCAGGTACATGCCCTTGACTGGAATCAAACCCGGGACCCTTGAGTCCGCAGGCCGATGCTCTATCCACTGAGCCAAACCGGTTTCAGCTCAAGTTGTAATATCTAGACAAGGAGTCCAAACTCAAGAATTTTAATTTTGGAATGCCATATTTTAAAAAGCATGCTATCCCTTATACTTCAGAAATCTCTAAGGTACTGCTTCTACATATCTATATTTTTGCCCTTTGTGGTAATAAAGATCCTCAGTATGAAGAGGTGAATTGAGTGCTGAGAAATAAATTGTTAAACAGTCAAAAAATAAGTAATATATTGAACCTCAGGGGGTATGTCTAGACACTTAGTTTATATAACTATCAACTATGAAGAACTTTCAGTATAAGGCAGAATAAACAGACAAAATTGTAATTGTTCATTTAACTGTAATATGAGTTTGTAAAATTTCATATATATATACACACACGCACATATACTAAAAATGTACTGAGCACCTACCGTGCACAAGAGCTTGTATCAGCTGCAGATAACAGAGATAAACCCAGACTCAGGCCCTGCCAAAGGCCCTCACTCTATTCCCTGTACTCATTTGAGGATAGTTGAGACAGTGATTAGCATAGAAACACAGTAAATTGATTAATTCTATGGAGGACAGAAATGTCTTCCCCCAAAATGTGAAGCTTTGGTTTCCTTTAGATGGAAAATTAAAATTTCACCAAGCAGGTGTAAGATGTGAAAGGCCATAGTATATTCAGGGAGTAAGTGATTCGGCATGCCTGGGATATCAAGTAGGGAAGAAGCCACATCATGGAACTTTATCATAAGTTTTTCTAGGACTCCCTGCCTATTATTCCAAATGCAAACATTGTAGTTGTTTATGAAATACATAATTGATACCTACATGTCTGGGGCACAGCACCACGGCATGAACCAAGCCCCCAAATAGAAGCAAAGTTTCTTTGTGTTGGGGCTAAAATATTCTAAAAGTTCCCAGTGGGCATCCTGAATCTACACCTTACTGACTCATTTTTCAGGAGAAGATAAGGCAGTGGTACGGAAACACTAAACTGTGAGCAAATGGCTTCTTTTTGGATTCTGTGTGATCACAATAAGATAATTTAGGAATAAATTTTGTTCTTTCATGCTATGTGTAGGTACATTGAAAAGATGAAGGAAAAAAGATGCTTAAGAACTGAGATACAAGAGAGGAACTGCTCTTATACTCGTTTTCTCTCTCTAAATCAACTGCATGATGGATGCTGCATTATAAGCCAACCACCACTAATTCGAACTCTGTGTTTATAATTTGTCCTTGCAGGATTTAGACACGATTTCTCCCATGACTTGGAGTCTGTTATAAGACCATTACTTGGCACATTACAGGGGACATTCTAATGATCTGTTGCTGATACTGAGGCATCTCTGTTTAGATCCGGATCCAAACATAGGCCTTACTTTCCACTTCAGCAAAGTATTTTGTTTATGTGGTATCCCTTAAGCCTTCTGCACATGGGCCACGGAGTTTCAATCGCACTGTACATGTGCACCCACACGTGGTATTTTGTGGAAGAGCCACACTCAAGGGGCCAAAGAGCCGCATGTGGTTCACGAGCCGCAGTTTGCCGACCACTGCTTTAAGGAATTGAGCAAGACCAGTATCTGAAAAAAGTGACTATTATTACAGTGTTTGGGTGATATGTTTACATACAGTTAATATTCTTTGGTCTGAATTCTACCATGTTTATTTCTAACTAAGGTTCCAGCAACATGGAGAGGAAAATGGAATTATTGAACATCTGTGCATTCCTAGTTATAAAACTTGTTATAAAACTGCCTTTCACATATATTCTTAGTTCTAATCTATGTATAACAGTAGAATAGAGAAGAAGTATGGTCTCTTAGATATAAGATGTCATTGATTTTAAGATGTACCATCAATTTAATAGCAGCTTTGAAAGAAACAAAAAAAAAATCCAAAACATCTATTCCCCATGAAATGTACAACACTTTTCTCTTTTGCCAAATGCACCCTAAAACTTGATGCTCTTCCAGGCTTTATGCATACACAGGTGCAAATGTGAAATATACGAGTGATCACTGTTTCCTCTCTTTCCATCATGTCTATCACCAAGACCTGTGGATTCTACTTACCGAAGATGCACGACATCAGCGTTATCTTCACTACCACCTCTGTGTACAAACCACCACAGTACCTGGCAGGGAAAGCATCAGGAACTCCAAGTCTATCCCTCACTGCCACTTGGACCCTCTTGCCACATCCTTTGCTGTCACCAACCATACCAGACATTCATTATACACATTGAAGCCAGAGGAGTGATCATTCAAAAAGTCATCTCTTATAAATCAAATCATGTCATTCGCGACTGAAAACTGTACAGTGAACTTTCTTTTCCTTAAAATTCAACCTCTTGATCATCTAAGACACTAACTCAGTGGTTCTCAGTGGCTCAGGAAATCCTATAAGCCCTTGACATCTTCCAGGGGGTCCACAGGTCCAAATGCTTTTCATCATCATACTAAGATACTGGTTACTTGTCCTCCTTCATTCTCTCAAGTGTGTCCAGAGGGGGTTTCAGATGGCATGTGTCCTGTGATATCCCAACACCTTGACTACAAAAGCAGATGTGAGAATCCAACAGTCTCCCATTAAGCAGGACAACAAGTAGATTTGCAAACATATAAAACATTGTTCCTCTTCTACAGGATTTTTTTTTGTTTTGAAAAATGGAGTTATTTCTCATATAATAAGTTATTTCTATGAGTAGATATGGGTTTATTATTGCTATTTTAAGTGAATTAATCATAATTTTTTTAAATGCAGCTGATTATTAATTTCTCAAATAGTACATTCCCATAGATATAATACATATAAATAAAAGCTACATTGAGTCTTCAGTAAGAGTATAAAAGCAACACAAATATCCGTCAATGAGTAAATGGGTAAACAAACAGGGGTACATCCATACATGAGCTTCTTTAGCAATTAAAAGGAATAGCTAATGACACATGCTGCAGCTTGGAGGGGTGTCAAGGACATTGTGCTGAGAGAAACAGAAAGGAAATTTATATGACACATTAACATTCTGAAGGTGAGAGAATTATAGGAAACATATCAGTGGTTGTCAGAGATCAAGTTGAAGGGCGGAAGGAGCACATTTGGTGATGGAAGAGTTGTGTATGATGGTGACTGTGGTTACACAAATCTACACGTTATAAAACTTGATAGAAATATATAAAAAAGTGCAAACTTGCAAAACCTGAATAAGACCCGTATCTGAGTTAATAGTATTCTATTAACATTAATTTCCTTGTTTTAAAATGTACTATGGTCATATAAGCTATTATCATAGCAGAAAACTGGGGGAAGGGTACCAGATTTATATGCCATAGTGTGTGTGTTTGTGTGTGTGTGTGTGTGTGTGTGTGTGTGTGTGTGTATACTAGAGGCCCGGTGCACAAAAATTTGTGCACTCGGTGGGGAAGGGGGGTCCCTCAGCCCGGCCTGTGCCCTCTCACAGTCTGGGACCCCTCGGGAGATAACGACCTGCTGGCTTAGGCCTGCTCCC
>NW_005353538.1:9080527-9083928 GCF_000412655.1 Myotis brandtii | reverse complement strand
TAAATCTGCCACCTGCCTGCCTTTCAGAACTTTCCTCCCTCTGCATATTACACTGCAACTGTACTCTTCTTTTCCTTCATTGTACTAGCTGAGGACCTTTGTACCAGCTCTTATTTTCCCTTGAAAATCAGTTCCCCAGATCTCTTCCAGGCTAATTTGGTCCCATTATTCAATCTCAGCTTAAGTATCATTTCCTTAGAGCTTCCCTGACCATGCAATGGGAAGCAGTTTTTTGGCCATGTTCTATATTCTCTACTCTTTGATTCCACGCCAACAATTGCCACCATCCAGTATTTCTTGTGTCCGTATCTGTTTGTTGTCCATGAGCTAGGCTGTGAGCTCTATGAATATAAGCATCTTCTCTGAACATTCACTAATGTCCCCCAGTGCAGAGAAGAGTATGAAATATCATTGGAATTAAATATATTTTGGTTGAATGAATGCACTAATGCATACATATTCTTCTTCACTTCACATCAAAGTTTGAGGCCTAGCTTTCTTCGCTTGCATCATTTTCTATTGCTTTTAATGGACTCCTATTTCATTGCAGTGCTAGATTAGTGAGTGATTATTGTGTAATTAAAGATATTAATTTAAGTTATCTGACACTCCTAGCAAGAAAATTTAACAGCTTCTATGCAACAATAAATTCACACAGCTAAGTTCACGCTTGCCTAGTTAGTCTTACCGTAGGTGAGTCACAACTCACACATCTGGTGTCAGGCAACTTTCTCTTGATGTCGGCTATAAAGAACACAACCTTGGACACATTAAACTTTGAGACATAGTGCATCTCAAATTGATTCACTGTAGTCATTGTTAGTTGAGCTTCAGTGAATTAGAAGACACTGACCTGCTGTTGTTTATAGTATTCCCTGACAAGTGCTCTTTTTTTACTTAACATTTTTACCCAGGGAAGGATTTTGGAAGTTACCTTCTCCCACACCAGTTAATCTCCTGGGAACACTTAGATTTGAGTAGCACAAGGGCCTACCATTTCTAACTCTTATGCTTACATTTTCTTTTACCTTCTATAATAAGTATACCTGAACTTGTAGCTTCCTAAAATGAAGTCCCTACAGCAAAATATGTTGCCCAGTTGTAGATGGATATATGATTGGTTTCTGAGAAAGACAGAAAGAAAAATGATTTTAAGCTTATCATTAATAGAAGTATCAGTGTTATTAGTATTATTTCAAATATTAACACTATTGAAGAGAATGCAAACCCAGAGGTAGGGTTATGAGATTAAGCCAATAAAAATCCAGGACACCCAGACTATATTAGTCAGGGTTCTCCAGAAAAACAGAACCAATAGATTGTTAATACAAATATCATGAGATTCATTATAAGGAATTGGCACACATGATTGTGAACGCTGAGAAGCCCCAAGATCTGCAGTCAGCAAGCTGGAGACAGGAATGCCAATGGTGGAGTTCCTTATAATGGATCTCATTATATTTGTATATGCAATCTATTGGTTCTGTAGGAATGCCAATGGTGGAGTTCAAGGCTGAGTCCAAAGGCCTAACATACAAGAAGGACCTACTTTTCAGTTGGAGTCTGAAGGCAAGAAAATACCAGTGCTTTAAGCTGGAAGACAAGTGAAGACCAAATGCCTTCAGCTCAAAGGCAATCAAGCAAGAGGAACTCCCTCTTACTAGCTAGAATGTCAGCCTTTTTGTTCTATTCAGGTCTTCAACTGACTGGGTGAGGGCTACCCACATGAGGGAGAACATTCTGCTTTGCTTAGTCTACAGACTCAGTTGTAATCTCTTCTAAAAACAGCTTCACAGATATACCCACCATAATATTTGACCAAATAAGTGGGTACCCCAGAGCCTAGTGAAGTTGATACATGAAATGAGCAATCACACAGACTAATTTAAATTTCAGATAAACAATGAGTACTTGTTAGTATAACTATGTCACATGTAATATTTGGGACATATTTAAAGTAAATAATTACTTATTGCTTACCTGAAATTCAAATTTAACTGTCTTGTGTTTTATATAGCAATATTGCCCAGAGGGTACAGATTGCCTTATTCTCATTCTCAAAATAAGGTGGACTGACTTGTCTGACTAGCAGCATCTCAGTAAATAAATGAAGCTCAGAACAATGTGATGGAACCGCTTCACAGTCAATGTTTTGCTAGAAGTGTGAGGATACGTTTTAAGATTTTAAAGTCTTCCAAGATTTTGACATATATATGCTCTAATTAAATCAACATGATCCAGTTTTTCTATCCTGGGACAATGACATATTTTGTTTGGTTTCCTGGTTGTTTGAAAGCATAGAGGACAAATTGTCTGTGCAATTAGCAATTGGATAATTTGATACTTTTGTGATATCAGGAAATATAGTGGTATTAAGGCGAGCTGTGGAGTAGAAGTGATCAGGGCTCAGGAGAATGAAAGATAATGGCATTTCTGCCTATTGTGGAATGTGTAATTTCTTCGAGTGTCCCCAAAAATCTTCACAGCCCTGGCTGGTGTGCAGTGTGGCTCAGTGGGTTGCACATAGTCCTGTGCACTGGAAAGTTTCAAGTTCCAGTCTGAGTAGGGCACATGGCTGGGTTTCAGGCTCCATCCCGGGTACAGGGCGAGCAGGAGGCAGCCAATCAATGTTTCACCCTCACACCAAGGTTTCTCTCACCCCCTTTCTCTCCCACTCCCTTGTCTCTCTAAAAATCACTAAGAAGAAGATGATGATGATTAAAGCTTACTCAGCTTCTTAGCAGAATTTCTCCTCTCTAAATAGAAGCAAAAAAAAAGAACCTTCACAGACAATTTTTGAATAATGCTTTTGTCTCTGATACACCAGGTACTTTAAACTGTATTTAAAATGCTGCTCCTGCACATTATTGTAGCTTTTCAACACTTTGGCTCAGGTCAAATATTTTGTCTTCAAACCACTATCTATTGTTTGTTCCACTTCTCCTTGCAGTTCATTAAAAAATGACCAAGAAGCTGAAATCCTTTTTGAAAACTTTATATCATTCTTTATTATTAAACTTTTAAAATTTTCATGGATTTTATTTTCTATTAGCAATATAAATATAAAGTAATATAAAACCAGTACTTTATATGGACAAGTTATATCAACCTGAAATACACAGGATGATGACTAACAAAAAGAAAATGTTTACAGTCAACCACAACTAGTATATTTGTATTAAAATACATCGGTAGGATGTTTTTAAAACCTTTTTGTGTTTTAATTAGCCACAATAGTACAAATAAGCTTAAACCTTAGTGTTTTGAACTGATCTTTAAAATAGATGAACCAAAATTCAACCATGCAAATTCTGAACAAAAGTCACTGGTGTTTTGGTAACTAAAAATAAAAAGAAAGAAAGAAAGAAAGAAAGAAAGAAAGAAAGAAAGAGAAAGAAAGA
>NW_005353538.1:9077805-9079561 GCF_000412655.1 Myotis brandtii | reverse complement strand
TGGCTGCCGGCCGCCATCTTGGCTGACAGTTAATTTGCATAAGGATATGCTGATTAGCCAATGGGAAGGGTAGCAGTCGTACGCCAATTACCATGTTTCTCTTTTATTAGTGCAGATATATATATATATGAGAAAGGTAGCTAAAATTCTCAAATTAGGTTTGAATTGTGGCTTTTTTATAGCAATATTCTTATCAACAGCTGTAGTTCCAAAACCAAACTGGTTTGTTTTGTTTTGTTTTGTTTTGTACTGTTTCTATCAACATTACTGTAATAAAAATAAAATTCTGTTTGGGTGAAGAGAGTTTTCATATGGACCATGTATTCTTTGTGACTCTCAATATGTTTGGATCTAACAGAGATTATAAGTTTCCTGGTGAAAGGAAAATAGCTTTTGATGACTGTTTTTCCAAGACATTAAAAAGCAAGCTGAATAGTGATTCATCTGTCACATAAAACAAGAAGAATGAATTTTCTCTTAATAGTAGCTTGAAAATATAACTCCACCAGCTTATTATTAGGACTGCACGGGGTGGGGAAAAGTAGGTTTACAGTTGTTTGTGTAGAAAGTAATACAATAATCTATAATAATAAAAGCATAATATGCTAATTAGATTGTCCTTCTGGACGTCCTGCCAGACGAAGCCAGGGCTGCAAGGGAATCCTGGGTCCTGACAGCCAGGGGAAGGAAGGCCTACTCTAGCATGAATTTCGTGCATCAGGCCTCTAGTTAATAAATAATAATACAAGAATAACATCTATGTTTCACATACTCACAACTGTAAACCTACTTTTGCCCTTCCCGTATATACCTCTTTTCAGGTATTACCTTGACCTACTTCATGAAGAAGTAAAGAATATTTTCCATCTGTATCCACTTGTGTATTATTAATATATTGTGCATATCAAAACAATTCAAAATTTAGTGGTTTGGAAATACAGAAATTTATATCTATTTTTGTAGTTCGGGGTGGTTTAGCTGGACATTTTTTACTTTAATTCCTTTATGAAATTGCAGTTAGGATACCAGCTAGGGCTACAGTGACCTGCAGTTACCTGAGGCTGGGATCTGTTTCCACACTGACTCACTCTCATAACCGGCAAGTTGGTGCAGCCGTTGACTGGAGGCCTCAGTGTTCCCCATATGGGCTTCTGCACAGGCATGCTGACCTGTCCCCGTGACATGGCAGCTGGTTTCCCCTACAGTGAGCCATCCAAGAGGCCAGCATGGATGCTGCAATGTCATTAATTGGACATTTTCAGAAGTCACTCACCATCACGTCCTCAATATCTGTTTGTCATACAGACCACCTTTATTTGATGGGTGAGAGTGCTACACAGAGGAGTAAACAAGGATCATGGTGGAGGGGCATTGTGGAGGCTGACTGCTCCAACACGTCAGAGCGTATGCATGAAATACTCTGATACCAATATGGAGACAAGACATTTCCAGGCGCTAGAACTGATATGCAGCCAATGTCAAATCTTTTCCATTCAGCTCAATTTCCAGACATTTTAGACTTAGTGCAAGTATATCTTCTTGCATAATAACCAAAATGATGCCATAATTTCTGTTTGTTTTCCAGAAGGTATTTAAGCCATCCTATCTAATAAAAGAGAAACATGGTAATTAGCCGTAACTTCGCTACCCTTCCCATTGGCTAATCAGGGCGATATGCAAATTAACTGCCAACCAAGATGGCGGCCGGCAGCCAGGCAGTGAAGCGAACAGGAGGCTTGCTTGCTCCATGATGGAG
>NW_005353538.1:9061773-9076791 GCF_000412655.1 Myotis brandtii | reverse complement strand
TGAATTGTGGCTTTTTTTGAATTGTGGCTTTTTTATAGCAATATTCTTATCAACAGCTGTAGTTCCAAAACCAAACTGGTTTGTTTTGTTTTGTTTTGTTTTGTACTGTTTCTATCAACATTACTGTAATAAAAATAAAATTCTGTTTGGGTGAAGAGAGTTTTCATATGGACCATGTATTCTTTGTGACTCTCAATATGTTTGGATCTAACAGAGATTATAAGTTTCCTGGTGAAAGGAAAATAGCTTTTGATGACTGTTTTTCCAAGACATTAAAAAGCAAGCTGAATAGTGATTCATCTGTCACATAAAACAAGAAGAATGAATTTTCTCTTAATAGTAGCTTGAAAATATAACTCCACCAGCTTATTATTAGGACTGCACGGGGTGGGGAAAAGTAGGTTTACAGTTGTTTGTGTAGAAAGTAATACAATAATCTATAATAATAAAAGCATAATATGCTAATTAGATTGTCCTTCTGGACGTCCTGCCAGACGAAGCCAGGGCTGCAAGGGAATCCTGGGTCCTGACAGCCAGGGGAAGGAAGGCCTACTCTAGCATGAATTTCGTGCATCAGGCCTCTAGTTAATAAATAATAATACAAGAATAACATCTATGTTTCACATACTCACAACTGTAAACCTACTTTTGCCCTTCCCGTATATACCTCTTTTCAGGTATTACCTTGACCTACTTCATGAAGAAGTAAAAGATATTTTCCATCTGTATCCACTTGTGTATTATTAATATATTGTGCATATCAAAACAATTCAAAATTTAGTGGTTTGAAAATACGGAAATTTATATCTATTTTTGTAGTTCGGGGTGGTTTACCTGGACATTTTTTACTCTAATTCCTTTATGAAATTGCAGTTAGGATACCAGCTGGGGCTACAGTGACCTGCAGTTACCTGAGGCTGGGATCTGTTTCCACACTGACTCACTCTCATAACCGGCAAGTTGGTGCAGCCGTTGACTGGAGGCCTCAGTGTTCCCCATATGGGCTTCTGCACAGGCATGCTGACCTGTCCCCGTGACATGGCAGCTGGTTTCCCCTACAGTGAGCCATCCAAGAGGCCAACATGGATGCTGCAATGTCATTAATTGCACATTTTCAGAAGTCACTCACCATCACATCCTCCATATCTGTTTGTCATACAGATCACCTTTATTTGATGGGTGAGGGTGCTACACAGAGGAGTAAACAAGAATCATGGTGGAGGGGCATTGTGGAGGTTGACTGCTCCAACACGTCAGAGTGTATTCATGAAATGCTCTGATACCAATATGGAGACAAGACATTTCTAGGCGCTAGAACTGATATGCAGCCAATGTCAAATCTTCTCCATTCAGCTCAATTTCCAGACGTTTTAGACTTAGTGCAAGTATATCTTCTTGCACAATAACCAAAATGATGCCATAATTTCCGTTTGTTTTCCAGAAGGTATTTAAGCCATCATTTTAATATTAAGACATAATTGATCTATTATGGAGTCAAATTCAAATTTTAAATGAGATTTCTATGAGATTTCAAAAAGAGATCAGATTTAGGTCATGCTGCCTAGACATTTACTCTCCTATCACTTTAAAAATTGCTTGGTATGGAAGTTTGAAAAGCACTTTCTGCTAGGAAAGTATTTCTTTTAGACAACTTGGCTGCATAACTAATTCTAAATATCTGAGATTAAAAGGAACAGTGTCAGCCCAGCCTGTGTGGCTCAGTTAGCTGAGTATCCTCCCATGAACCAGGAGGTCACGGTTTGATTCCTGGTCAGGGCATATGCCCGGGTTATGGGCTGAATCCCCAGTCAGTGGTGGTGGTGGCTGGGGGGCTGCAGGAAACGGCCAATCCATGTTTCTCTCTCATTATTGATGTTTCTATCTCTCTCTTCATCTCCCTTTCTCTCTCTGAAATCAATAACACATATTTTTAAAAAGTGCAATATCACACTAAAGTATGCTTTATTAGTGTTTAAGTCTTGAATATGTTCTTTATAAATCTTGTCTTTTTTATCTGTTATTCTATATACTAGTAGCTTAAGGTTTTCTTATTCACCTCCCATCTACATATGTCTAAGTTTTTTCCATATTTTAAAACCAAGATTATTTATCTTCAACAGTCTTTCATACTACCTTCATAACCTCTCTTGCCTACCAATTCCTGGCCACCCTGGGTGGGGTGAGCACCATGGAATGGATGGGTTGTGAAGAGAGAGAGAGGTTAGTGCTAAGTTAGAAGTAGCAACAGTCTTGTTTGAAATCTCTCCATAGAGTTTATTCTACTACTTTCATGTCAGTTACTGACATCCATCAAATGTCATAGTCACACATGAAAGACTCTGTCATGATTTGCTGAATGAATGTGAATGAAATAAATGTGTGCTCAATAAGTAACTTACTCGTAGTTGTTATCTTACTGTGTAAGCCGTCATGATAGGAAAGCCAGGCGTTTCATGCCCATGCTTTCCTATGCTCTCTGAGGAAGAGAAAACTCACAAATTAAAAAGTTCAGCTCTGCAATTTGTCATTCATGGATCTTAGTTTAGCATGTAATTGGTTTTAATACATTGAAGATTTGCTACTTTGGTTGTTTATTTTCATATAACCTTCAACATTATTGCTTTTATTGACTGAAATATTAGTCATATCATTATAGTTTTGAAGATCACTCACAGTTATTTTTTATAGAACTTGTTGCTTGTACCACCCATTTATCTGTTACATTGAATACTTCCTTGAATAACTATTTGTTTCACAATTAAACAATAAGATTTTATAAGACAATGCTATTCTTCAAACTCCCTGCAGCACCAAATACAGCATGTTTGTATTGATTAATTTGTGCATGTTGTGAACTACCAAACTAGTTTATTTTGTAGACTCACTATTCTATAAGCTTCTTTGGGGCTCAACATTATATTCTCGGCTTCTAATACAGTGCCTGAATAGAGAAGATATTTATAAATATGTATTCAATTAACAAATGAATTCGATGGATCATACATAATAACTGAAGTACTGAATGAATGCCATCTATGCTTTTAAAGTAACAATGTATGGACTGTAGTTCAAATCTGGTGAGGTGTCTTTTTTGGGCTTATTTATTGTTGATAAGCACATACGTCATAACTTACTATCTTCTTGGTAACATCAAAGGACTGGAGTGGTAAAAGGCCAAGGAGGTAATGGACTGCAGTCTTTGGCAATTCTGCCTTCAGGTCAGAGCAGTGCTAAAACGGACTTTAATGATTTTGATTTTAAAAGTCCCCTGCTTGCTCTTCATAGAGCACACAATGCCAATCCTTCTTTCACTTCATTGAATTCCAGTTACTAGAATGAGCAACTCATCGGGCTTTTTACCCACTTTGTATGCATAGGCAGTAATAATGCCAGCACCATTATCTTTTAATTCAAAGACTAGGACATGTACTTCAGAGCATGTAGGAAATGTACACATTTATAGAGGCTTATCATTCTGCTCAGAAATGAAAGCTTATAATATGCATTTATGCCATAAATCATGTTTTCAGCCCTCTTTTTTATATCCTTGCCATTAGTAATTCATTAAGGAATGTGGTAATGTGTATTTGGGCAAAGATTAATTTTTCAGATATCAACTACCTTATTGCTATTCATTTGCTGGGAAAACTGGAAAGAGAATTCAGGAAAGAAATTGTAGATAGAAATTGAAAGTTCCCCTTAGTCTGGAATGAGCATATCGGTTGAAGAATTCAGGATAATTTTAGAGGGAGAGTGAGGTGCCAAATAGGCTTATTACATTCCATAGATCCTTCTTGAGTAAATGCTATCACCTATACATTGTACAAAGGTTACTAAAGATAGGAAGGTACTAAGGCAGTCTACTTATTTTACTTGTTGAGTAGTGGAGCATGATTTATTCAGCTATACATTGGTTCGAATTCACTGAAAGTTTTTGTTTCAGATTTTCAGATCTGTGTTTGACATTGTCAGAAGTGAGAAAAATTAAATTATGCTATCTACTAATGTGAAAAGCAATTTAACCAATTATTTTTAAGCAATATTCAAAGTAGACCTTGAAAAAGCATTAAGTGAAAAAAATATTTCATCTGCCAAATTGCTAACTAAAAGTTTTCTTAAGCTACAAGTAAACCTAGATAATGTTAAATCTTACATTTACTTGGGAAACATATATAAAGTATACAAAATGAATAAATAATATGACTTTTCATAATATTTCTGCCCTCATTGGTAAGCAGCTGACTGCCTAAACAGTAAATACTTATACTAGGGAAATAATCATTTATATTTAAGGCCATTTTTATCAAAATACAATCAACTTGTTAAAATGAAATAATATTTTATTGGACCACTTCCAAAATAAACATGAATACATATTGATAAGTCCTCATTCACATACTCAGAAACATTTTGGATGAAATCTTATTAGAGTTTCAGGTTGAGGAGCTAAACCACACATAATACAGAAAAAAAATAAGAAATTCAAATTAAATCCCCAATGAGATATCACCTCACACCTGTTAGAATATCATCAATAAATCAATAAACAAGTGTTGGCGAGGAGAAAAGGGAATCCTCATGCACTGTTGGTGGGAATGCAGATTGGTTCAGCCACTGTGAAGAACAGTATGGAGGCTCTTCAAAAAATTAAAAATAGAACTACCTTATGACCCAGAAATACTACTTCTGGGTATTTATCAAAAGAAAATCCAAAACACTAATTCAGAAAGCTATATGCACCCCCATAGTCATTGTAGCCAAGATATGAAAGCAACCTAAGTGCCCATCAATAGATAAAGGGATAAAGATATGATAGATATATTGGTTAAAGATTTGGTACCTATACACAATGGAATAATACTCAGCCATAAGAAAGAATGAAATCTTACCATTTGCAACACCTAGAGGTCATTATACTAAGTTAAACAAGTCAGACAGAGAAAAACAAATACCATATGATTCCATTTATATGTGGAATTTAAAGAGCAAAATAAATGAACATAAAAAAATGGAAACAGACTGATAGATACAGAAAACAAACTGATGGTTGCCAAAGGGGGTTGGGGAACAGGATAAAAAGGGCGGAAGGCATTAAGAAGTACAAATTGGTAGTTACAACATAGTCACAAGAATATAAGTCCAGCATAGAGAATACAGTCCGTAATATTGTAATAACTATGTTTAATGCCTGGAGGATGCTAGAATTATTCGAGGGGGGCACTTTGTAAATTATATAAATGTCTAACCACTACGCCATTAAAATATAAAATAATATTGAGTGTCAACTGAAATTTAAGTAAATAAATCTGCAAACAAGCAAAAAGGAAACACACACACTATCTATTAAAATAGATGGTAATATTCCAAAGAGAGAGCAGATGTTCACTAAAATGCTAGGGCCATGAAGGCACAGTACATCTTTACTTTGTGTGCCCAACAAGTGGTCATATCAGAGGAATGGGGGCGAGTGCTGTAATAAAGTCCTTCGGAAGTCGTGAGGCTTCTATCTGAGTGTGGTTAGGTGGTAGAACCAATCATATCCTACCTCAGTGGTCCGCCAAACAGGGCATGAGGCTGTGGAAATAAATCACCTTGAAAATCTACTATGCCTACTTTCTTCATCTGTAAAATGATTAAAATACCTTTGAAGTTCTTGTGAGGATGGTAAGGATATTTTAACACTTTGAAATACCTCCCAGGCTATCTCTCTTAATGGGTGAGTTTGGTTTTCACTCCTGTACCTTCGAAGTCATATGGCCCCAGAGAGAGGAGGGAAAACACCACTTTGGGAAGGAGGCATGCAGGAGAGAGCTCCTGTAAGACATTATCTGATTCAGGGAGAGTGGGAGAAAGTGATGGGTTAAGAGGGTGAGTAAGAAAGTAGCTTGGCTGGGTGGCTCGCTGGTTGACTATTGGTTGACCTATGAAACAGGAGGTCATGGTTTGATTCCCAGTCATGGCACATGGCTGGGTTGTGGCTTGATCCCTAGTAAGTGGTTGCAGGAGGCGGCTCGCTGGTTGACTATTGGTTGACCTATGAAACAGGAGGTCATGGTTCGATTCCCAGTCATGGCACATGCCTGGGTTGTGGCTTGATCCCTGGTGAGCAGAGTGCAGGAGGCAGCCGAATAATGATTCTCTCCATCATTGATGTTTCTATCTATCTCTCTCCCTATCCCTTCTTCTAAGAAAACAATAAAAATATATTTACAAAAAAAAAAGAAAGAAAGAAAGAAAGAGGAGGTGGGGAAACCATCAGATTAGAGACAGCCTTCAGAGAAAAGGAGAAAGCTGAGAACTTGGTACTAGTGGCTTGTTTCCCGGGTCACCATATTCATAGATATGCTACCCTTTTAGAGAGATGCTGTCCAGCATGTCTCAAAGCAATAGTGAAGCACTAATGGAATAATGTCCATTTTTAGCCTGAGTCAATGCTTTTGGTTAGGTGATTCACATGTTTTGTGCCCTTGATGCAAAAGTTCCCCATTACACAGCCACAACTCCTTCCCCTGGCCATGCATAGAAGGTCCTATGTAGTGTATTGGCCAACTAGTGCAAACCTGCAGTCAGAGGAGGAGGTCACCCAGACTTAGAGACTAAAAGACAATGACAGTTTCCAAAGTCCCCGGCAGCACACACAAACCTATGTAAAATAGGCCACAGAGAACCAATGGCATCACCAGCATGTGCCCCGTGACCAAGGCTCAAAGACAAGAGGTGCCAGGAGGCATGTCTATAGAGACCATGGGGCAGCACAGAGCAGCTCCCAACTTGCCCTTGAAGAAGGGAGGGGGTGGAGAGGACACAAAAACATTGTTAGGGCATCTAAACTTTGAATTAATTGAATATTTACCTATGATAGGTTGATTAGAACAAAACAATGCTCTTACAAACACTGAAATACATTTATCTAACAGAAGTATTTCCCCCTGCTATCTTTGGGAGGGGAATCGTAAGAAAATCTGGAACAGTTACAGAGAAGGAGAGAAACTACAATAGTCTGTAAAGTCATTCACACTGGAAGTTTTATTTCTCTATACATTTCAATGCTAATCTCTGGACTTCCGCACTTGGGCATCCCACAGGCATGTCAAAAACCCTACATTTAGCAGTGAACTCATTAGTTCTCACCTCTCCAATCCCCACTTACTCTGCTGTGTTCTTTTGGGGAAAATGATACCTAGTTACCCAAACCAGAGTTTTTTTAAAACTTTTTTTTTTAATTCCTTCCCATCTCCCTTAGTTAATTTATTCCCTGTCCTCACTTACACTGCCTTACATCCAGCCCACATCATCTCTTACCTGGTTGTCCTCAGGGCCCTCTCTTGGCCCGCCGCCTCCCTGAGATCCATCACCTACAGAGCTGTAGAGGTGTTACAAACAGCTTTTCAAGTGTAGATCTATTTTGTTTGCTCCTTCTTTAAAAATCTCTCTACCACAGCCCTAGAGAATCGCTATATTCCGAAGTGGTGCTACATTGGGCCTTTTAGAGCAAATACATCAGAGTATCTAGGAGTGCACCTCCTTGGATTGATAGTTTTTAAAGCCTCCTTGGAGATTTCAGTGTGATGCAACCTTAAGAAAAATGAACTAGATAATCCAAAATAAGTTTATATTTTTCAAAGATGAATCTGACATGAAAAACACAACATTTAAAAATTCTTATAGAAAACTGCAGAGCCCCGGGACTTGTTTTTGCAAGAAGCTGGGGAAACAATTGCATCTTCTGATGGGAAATAACACACAGCATCCTAAGCAGCAGCAGCATAAATAAAAATAGTCCGGGAATATTTTACTGGTGGGTGCAGAGAGCACAGAGCTATTAGGGGAAGTCCTGTGAATAGGCCTTTGCAATAATGTAGGTGTTCAGTGCTACTGGTACAGCTAGAGGAGGCACAGAGAAACCATCCTGGAGCTAGTCTAGAAGAGAAAGCATCACAGCACCTGTCAGTCAGTGTGGCAGATGCACCTACAGATATAAAGGCTGCACAACAGAGAGGGGCAGGCGGTAGACAACTTGACTTGGGGACATATACCACGGTGTTTAAAGTATTGAAATTAATGTACCACATAAGCACAGTCTCATATTATGGTAACAACTGGAAGAAAATGAAGGAGTATTCCTCAGACTTAGTATGAATTTTTTTTAAAAAAAACTGAACATTTTAATGGTTAATTCAAATAGACAGTGTATTTGCCAAAGTATATTCTGCTTATAAAGCCAACTACAGCTAGTGGTCCATTAGAGCAATGAAGTCTGCAAATTCATCAATAGCATACTTCACTTAATTATGTGTGTGTAAGAAGAAATGGCCAAGGTGTGTGGATTATTTAAGAGCAAATTATAGGAGCCTCTGTGACCAGGGACATTTTATCTCAGCCATATTTGCAAGCTGCATTTTCATGTTACCACATCACAAATCATCGCCCTGGGCCGTGAAGAAAAAGTTAGATGGTGATTAATATATATTACACTAGAGGCCCAGTGCATGAACTCATGCACAGGTGGGTCCCATGGCCTCACTGGTGATTTGGGGAGGGGCAGCCAACTGGGGGGAGGGTCCGCAGGAGGTTGGCCAGGGAGGGACTGTGGTAGGTTGGCCAGCTAGGGGAAGAGACAGCGGGAGGCTGGCCAGCCATGGGAGGTTGGCTGTGGGAGTGCACTGACCACCAGGGGGAAGCTCCTGCATTGAGCTTCTGCCCCCTGGCGGTCAGTGTGTGTCATAGCAACTGGTTATTCAGTCGTGGGAGCGCACTGACCACCAGGAGGCAGCTCCTGCATTGAGCATCTGCCCCCTGGCGATCAGTGTGTGTCATAGCAATCGGTCATTTGGTCACTTAGGCTTTTATATATATATAGATATTGTAGTCCATATATAGACTGTTTTTACTTTAAATTCATTTATTTTTTTAAATAATGGAATAAGAACTTATGAAGCCATCACACAAAACAAGAGGTAGAAGTTTTATAATGACCTACCTTGAATTATACAATTTCCTCATCCACCTATTTATTCCAACCCAAGATAAACAGCATTTTCAACCTCCTGCTCATCGTTGCCTTGCTTTCCTTTTTTATATAATTTTGGTTCAAGTTTCTAATTATATAAAACAGATATGGCACTGTGTATAATCTTTTTCACCATATTGTTGCCTGCTCCTTTAGAAATTTATTCTACTCTTCTTGGTTGGTTGTGTGCCACAGGTGTATCACACTTCATAATCAGCCTTGATACCTGCTTTGCTTCACAAGTATATTTATGGTTCCTTACTTGATATGTAAATTTATAATCACATTATCAAGGTCCATGTAAAGAGCTCTGTTGGACATAGCAGAGCATTTCAAGATCTTGACACCAAGAAACATTTTAAAATATGTCCTTAAAGGAAATTATAGGTACTTTGTATCAATTGTCTATTGCTATAATAAAATAAATTACCTTAAAATTTAAATTCTCACAAGATCACAGGTCGCCTGGATGCTTCCTCTTATTAGAGCTGAATTGACTGTTCTCAGCTGGGCTCAGGCTGGTATCTGTGGCCAGATGATGGGTTGCCTGGGACTGGTTGGTCTAGGACCAACTTAGCTGGGACCACAGAACTCATCATTATGCAAACTAGCCCAGGCTTGTCATGGTAGTAATAGGAGTCCAAAAGAGGAAATTGAAATGTGCAATTATTTTTCATGCCTTTGCTATGTCAAGTTTGCTATTGAGCCCTTGGCCAAAGCAAGAGCCACTGGGAGTGGGGTGCACTAATGAAAAGTGTGGATAAGATTAATGCAATCAGTCTGCCACAGGTGTTTTTTCTTAATCAAATGTTAATTCTAAAACTACTTTCTATTCATGCTATGATTGAGCAAATAAGGAAGTATCATGGTTATGGGAGCCAGGTTTCTCACTTGGGAAGAAAGGAGTTACCAACATAGAAAAAAGAAAGGACAGAAAAAAATCCCATGGTTTTGTATCTGTGTTTGAGGAATCAGTGTGAATTAATGGCTTGTAATATAGATAGCTGGATACATATTTTTCTTTGCTCTCCTTTCTGAAAAAGCCTAGAATTCATGACACTGTAATGGGCATAAACACATGTCTACATATCATTTTCTGCTAAAAGGACCAGGTCTCCTTGGAGAAATGGCTGATTCCAGACCTGGGGCAGAGAAAGTCTAAAATAAGCCTGGAAAACCTTGTATGTCAAAAGGTAAGGCAGTGTTCAAAGAATGATGGGTACATGTCAAAAGGACACAGGGGTTCCCACTGCCCAAATCTGGGATTATATCAATGTCAAAATTATGATATTGGAGGTATTACTATTAAATGAAATTAGAATTTGTGAGCCTATTTCAAAAAGCTCCCATTTCAGTAGAAAGCCATCTGATAAGTGTTGAAGGAATGATGGAGTTAGAAAACCACCATTTGTCAGCCCTTATCATAATAACTGATTCAGACAAAAAAATAAAAATAAACGGATGCTAAAAGAAATGAGTGAATGTTTAACAATACTTAGT
Organism: Myotis brandtii; assembly: GCF_000412655.1. Classification (NCBI taxonomy): domain Eukaryota; kingdom Metazoa; phylum Chordata; class Mammalia; order Chiroptera; family Vespertilionidae; genus Myotis; species Myotis brandtii. The sequence goes on along the minus strand of NW_005353538.1, from coordinate 9,066,281 downwards.
TTTAAAATATATCTTAATGAGCTATATACTAATTGTCAAAGGTAAAGTGATAATTTTAAAGTGGAAAAACAAGGCAGACATCACTTAAACCAAGTACTAAAAAGTAAGGTTGTCAGTTGTGAGTCTAATTGACAGTGTAGGCTTCTTGATAATGATGCATCCGAAAGGACACAGCACTTCTTCGGATTCCTGCCAAAGTTCACGGACTGAAACTAATCATGGGAAACATCAGACAAACCCAAACTGATGCTTCTTCTGAAAATTAATTGGCCTGTGCTCTTCAAAGATGTGTCAGTGTCATGAAAGAAAGGGCTTGGAAACTATTTCAGATTTAAAGGAGCTAAACAGACATGACAACTAAATGCAATGCACGGTCTTGGATTTTCATTTGCTCTTAAGGACATCACTGGGACAACTTAGGAACTGAATAAAGTTTGTAACATTTGTAGATTAGGTAACTCTATGATATCAATGTCCATTTCCTGATTTTAACAATTGTACTATCTATAATAATAAAAGCCTAATATGCTAATTAGATTGGATGTCCTTCCTTCTGGACAAAGCCGCAGTGGGCGGGGCCGAGGCAGAGAGGCAGAGGCCCCCCGGCCATGGTGGTGGCGGGTGGGGGCCAGGGCCAAGTCTCTTGCAGGAATTTCGTGCTTCAGACCTCTAGTGATTATATAAGATAATTCCTTGCTTTTAGAAAATACACATTGAAATAGAAGTAAAAGGACATTGCATCTGCAATGTATTCTGAAAGAGTTTAGGGGAAAAATATATAAATACGCATAAAGAAAAAAGGGAAAAGAGAAGGATGAAGCAAATATCATAAAATGTCAAAATATCTGTGAAGGGTATTCATAAATTCTTTGTACTATTTCTGTAATTTTCAAATTATATCCAAACATCTGAAAAAGCTATAGATCCACAAATATATAAATACTAGAGCCCGATTCACGAAATTCATGCAAGGGGCTGGGCCCTCGAAGCCCTGGCTGCCTCGTGGCTCCCCAGCCCTGCCCCCTGCCCACTGGTCATTCCAGAAGGTTGTTCTGCCATCCTGTCTCATTAGCATATTAGCTCTTTATTATATAGGATGTATTTTTTTTTATTGCTCATCAATATACTTAGTGAACGAATCAGTATTGGTGAAACCCAATTTAACACCAATTTGAAATGAGAAAAGTATATAATAGCTTTGATATTTATTTACTGACTAGAGGCCTGGTGCATAAAATTCATGCATGGGTACGGTCCCTAGGCCTGGCCGGTGATCAGGGCTGATCAGGTTCCCTGCCTCTCCGCCTCCTCCTTCCCTCACTCCCTTGGCGCCCTACCACTGTTACTGGTCACCCGCCATGTTCCATGCTGACTCCTGATGGTCAGCACATGTCATAGCAAGCAATCTAACTCCCGTTGTCCTGGTCGAACTCCCGAGGGGACACTTTGCATATTGGATACATATATATATATATATTTCCACCAATACTAAACTGAAGAGTGGGGTTTGGGTTGGGCCCAATTTAGGTAGCACCCCAGATCTTGGCCTTTGTCTACTTTCGGAGTGAAGGGACTTTGTATTAGTGTGTAGCTTTGGTCTTTCCCCAGAAACCCTTCCTGATAAAGCCCCATTTTTTTTTTTTTTTGCCAGAGGTACCCACTGGTCCTTAGCTGCTGTCTGCCTCTAGTCATTGCTAGAATTTGCAGAGAAACACAGGTTTTTGAAGGTCAAACACTTTAGTAATTATAATCTAGGTATGTCTTCTCTATTAATAAGCCCAGGCATCTGTTATTGTTGTGTTGGGAACTTAAGAGGGATATTTAAATTGTGCTCAGAATTCAGCCCCGCTTTGGAAACAAAGTATGGCTGTACACAATAAAATCTTGAGACTTTTTAAAATCCCCAAATTACAAAGCTTCATGCGGAGAGGTAGTCACAGGGAAAGAAGAAAAAAAATATTGGCTTTTGATTATACAGTAATGAAAATGTATCTCTTACTTGGGGTAAAGCATGTGTCCACTGCCTGCAGAGAGTAATCAGAAACAAAGCAGTTTGGTGGTTTATTACAAACGCTCTGGAATCAGACAGATTTGGGTTCCAACATTGATTCTCCGCATAATCTCTGAAATGGAGACTTTGATCTCTAAGGCATGGTGGTGTGATTTATCCAGATAACCCAGAGAATCAGTGTTACCTTTATTGTTGTTGCTTCAGTTTTCTAAACAGAGAAGAGATACAGTCAAACCAGATGCTTTCTGATCTCAGATGTTAAAAACAATTCATGCAAAAGGAACTTACTCTTCAGCATATGGACATTTGTGTATGAAAACACACGATTCTCTTTCACTTAACTAAATTTTCGTGGCAGTTTCACACACATAATTCTCTCTCCTCTGCTATCTTATTAGCATTATTCTCATGAAGCAACCAAAGAACTAAAGCAAAAGCATTTTAATTAACTCGGGTTTAATACATTTTCCTTATCTGCTATTGCTGCAGATACCGGATGATCAGACTGCACTATGTATTCAAAATCTTTTGGTTGATCAAAGAAAGGAGACTGCAGGAAATTCAAGGTTCAAAATTCATTTAATTCTGGTTAAGCAACAGGCATGAGCAGAAGTCATTTATCCTTCAAATATCTTAAAATTTCTGTTTTCCTCCCTAAATCTAATATTGCCCTGGTTTGCTAAAGGAGATAGTGCACCTGGCTGACCTCCTTGTTCCCCAGCCTTATATCTCACTAATGGGAAATCAGGAGGTTTCTTATGATGCATTTTGTAATATTTTGAATAGAATTTGAAGGTGTGTGTGTATGTCTCTGTGTGTGTTTAAGTTAATTGAATCCCAATAAAAATATTTTTAATTTTTAATTAACTTTGCTTACTTAATATATATGAAACAAGAAAAATTGCTTAGTATACTTTTCACCTGGCTATTTTATATTGTCAGAACAATTATTCAATTCATTAAGAAATATTTAGAGTTACCTACTATAGAAAAATAAATGGTTTTCAAAGTGTAATTAGAAACATGCCCACATACAGAAACATCTTCTTTAGTTTAAGATATTCTTTGTCTCTAGAGAAATGTTTGAATGTGTGTATATAATCATGCAGCTACATTGCACTGATGCATTTAAATCCTCTTACAATACATGTATTAACTCAGCATGTACTCCGTAGAGAAGACATAATAAATGATAGGATCTTTGCATTCAAAGTCTTGGAATAAGACCATCTTTTATTCCATTCACCTTTGCCTGCCAGCACCTAGCATGATGCCTGGTCCTTACTTTGTCCTCAATAGCTGTGGGATGAATTAGAATAGACATCTTAGGGTGGAAGAATACGTATTTGGAGATGCACAAACCAGGTTCTCCTTTAAGAAAGGGGAATATTGCAGATAACGTTACAGGACAGAGTTCATCCACCCAGCACTAGCAGAGCCAAACACTGAAGACCAAGAATTGCAGTGGAGAAAGAATGACAATTTTATTATGAACTAGAGGCCTGGTGCACGAATTTGTACATGGCTAGGATCCCTAGGCCTAGTGGGTGATCAGGGCTGGCCAGGGCCTCCCTTCCCCAGCTGCTGGCCAGGGCCTTCCTTCATTCTGCTCCACCCCCTGGTGGTCAGAACACGTCATAGCAAGCGATAGAACTCCTGTGGGACACTTTGCATATTAACCTTTTATATATATAGATGGTGCCACCCAGGAAAACAGGAAGCTAATGCTACAAAACTCAAACTCCGAGATCCAGGGTTTGGTGAAGAAGTAAAACTGCCATTATTCACAGATGACATGATATTGTACATAGAAAACTAAAGACTCCATCCAAAAAATACTAGACTTAATAAATGAATTCAGCAATGTAGCAGGATACAAAATTAACACCCAGAAATGTATGGCTGTTTTATATACCAGTAATAAAATCACAGAAAAAGAACCAAAAAAAACAACAACAAAAAACAATAACAACACAATCCCTTTTACCATTGCACCAAAAAAATTAAGATACTTAGGAATAAACTTAATTAAGGAGGTAAAAGACCTATACTTGGAAAACTACAAGACATTGAAAAAAGAGACAGAGGAAGACATAAGCAAATGGAAGAATATACCATGTTCATGGATTGGTAGAATCAACATCATTAAAATGTCCATACTACCCAAAGCAATCTATAGATTTAATGCAATCCCCATTAAAATACCAAAGACATATTTCACAGACCTAGAAAAAACTCTCCAAAAAATTCATATGCAACAAAAAAGACCCCGAATAGCTGCAACAATCCTGAGAAAGAAGAACAAAACTGGAGGGATCACAATATCAGATATCAAGCTATATTACAGAGCCACTGTTCCCAAAACTGCCTGGTACTGGCACAAGAACAGACATATAGACCAATGGAGAGAACAGAGATCCCAGAAATTGACCCGAACCAATATGCTCAATTAATATTTGACAAAGGAGGCAAGATCATACAATGGAGTCAAAACAGT
>NW_005353538.1:9053163-9061246 GCF_000412655.1 Myotis brandtii | reverse complement strand
ATGAAAACATGCTCAAAGTCACTAATCATCCAAGAGATGCAAATCAAAACAACCATGAGGTACCACCTCACACCTGTCAGAATGGCTATCATCAACAAATCAACAAATGACAAGTGCTGGAGAGGATGCGGAGAAAAAGGAACCCTCATGCACTGCTGGTGGGAATGCAGACTGGTGCAGCCACTGTGGAAAGCAGTATGGATATTTCTCAAAAAATTAAAAATGGAACTCTCACTTGAACCTGTAATCCCACTTCTGGGAATGTATCCCAACACAATGGAATACTATGCTGCTATAAAAAAGAAGGAATTTTACCATTTGCAACAGCATGGATGGACCTGGAGAGCATTATGCTAAGCAAAATAAGTCAGTCGGAGAAAGATAAATATCACATGATCTCACTCATATGTGGGATATAATGAACAACATCAACTGATGAACATAAATAGATCCAGAGACAGAGAAACATGGAAAAACTGTCAAACTTCAGAGGGAAGGCAGAGAGCGGGGGCAGGTGGTAAGAAAGCAATCGAAGGACTTGTATGCATTTATATAAGCATAAGTAATGGACACAGACAGTAGGGGGGATGAGAGCATGTGCAGGGGGACTGGGGGGTGGCCAGGGAGAGGTCAATGGGGGGAAAAGGAGACATATGTAATACTATATGTAATACTTTAGACAGTAAAGAATTTTTTAAAAAAAAGAAGAATTATATGGGAATGCTGACAGTTATTATTTAAAGTCTACTTTTTAGTAAAAGATACATCGATTCTATTTGTTTAGGGATGTTTAGGATTTGTATTTGCTCGGGAATGTCAGACATTTTCAAGAATACACCTGGGTTATTAAAACTTCAGAAGGACAAATACTATTTTACAGCTACTCTAAAACTCACTAGCTCAAATCCCTTTTGCCATTGAAATGTTTTTAGGCATACTTATCAATGTATAATTTACACATAGCAAAATATACTATTTTTAGGTGTACAGGTTTAGTTTTCACAAAGGTAAAGTAAGTGGTTATGTAGCCATCACCACAATCAAGATGGAACATTTTTGTTGCCTGAAAATTTTGGGGGGAGGTTCTCTGTAGTCAATCCGCTCCCCAGCCCCATATGCTGACAATTATCATGTTTTCTCTTTATAGTTTTGCCTTTTTACGAATGTCATATAAATGAAATGATTCAGTGTTCAGCATATACTAAAGAATCCTTGTCAGAATTCTTTCATTAAGTATATGCTTTGCAGAGTCATCCATGTTGCTGTACATACCTGTGGTTCATTCATTTTTATTGCTGAGTGATTTTCCATTATACAGAGATTCTATATTTGTTTATCCATGCAAATGCCCATGTGCATTTGGGTGTTTCCAGCTTTTGGCTACTACGGATAAAACTTCTATGAACTGGGAACCTTTGTGTTTAGGTCTGTGATGTCATTTCTTGGGCATAAATACCTACTAGTGTAGTAGGTACAAGTTTAACTTCATATGAAACAACCAAACTGTTTTCTGAAGTGTCTGCTCCTTTGTACATGCCCACATCTTTGCCAGCACTCAATGTTGTCAGTTTTTGTGGTATAATTTTAGCCACTGTAGTAGATATGTCTTGATATATCACTGTGGTTTTATTGCATTTCCCTAAGGACTAATGATGTTTTGTATCTTTTTATGTGCATATGTACCATTCATATCTCTTCTTTGGTGAACTGTCTCCTCCAATATTTTGCCTTTCTAGTAATGAGTTGTTTTCCTTGCCATTAAATTATAAAAAAGTTTTTAAAATACATATATTTTGATATCTACCAAATACATTTTTCCATTTTACCTTTTTTATCATTTTAATTGGATTTATTGAGGTGACATTGGTTAAAATTATATAGGTTTCAGTTATACAATTCTACATCATCTGTATATTGTATTGTGTGTTTATCACCCCAAATCAAGTATCTGTCCATCACCATTTATGCCCTCTTTACCCTCTCCTACTGCCCCTTAATCACTATACTATTCTCTGTGTTCACGAGTCTTTTTTTTTCTTCAATCTTTGCTTAATCCCTGAAATAATTGTTTTAAACTTTTTATTAATGTGGAAAGAAATGATTGTTTTAAAATGAAATTTTTGATAAGTTTTCTTAGAAGCAACTGGTATGCTGTTGAGGAAGAGTATGTTTATTATAGCATGTAACAGTTATAATACCACTCAAACAAAAATATTTTTCACTTTAATCCAACTAGTGTTCTGTTGGAACCTAAGAATGGTGATAATATTATAGAAAGTCTTTTCTCTGATTCTGAAATGTCTCGTCTATAAAATGAGGCAATTTCCCCTTGTGGTTTTGTGAGATTAAATAAAGTGAAATGCAAAGCACTTAGCGTGGTTTTCGATGTGCAGTCAGTGCTCAACAAAGGTCACTCTCATTCACTTCCCCATCCCTTGTTGAGAGTTACATCAGTTCCCTAGTTCTGCTGGGCCAACTTACCACAAACTTGTTGACTTAAAACAACAGAAATCTAGTCCCTCTAAGTTCTGGAGGCCAGAAGCCCCAAATCAAAGTGTCCACTGGTTGGGTGCTGTCAGAGGCTCCAAGGAAGACTTACATCCCATGCCCCTTTCCCAGCCTCTGGCGGCTTCCATGACCTTGGCGTTCTGTAGCTTGTAGTTACGTTGCTCTGATATCTGCTTCTGTCTTCCAATGGCCTTCCTCTTTGGGTCTCTGGGTCTCTGGGTCCCAAATTGTCCTCTCCTTTCCCCTCTAAGGACACCAGTCATTGGATTTAGGGCCCACCCTAAATCCTTAAATACATCTGCACAGGCCCTGTTTCCAAATAAGGCCACAATTGTAGCTCCCCAGGGTTAGGACTTACACACATCTCCTGAACACTGTTCAACCTCCTACAAATGTCCAAAGATATGTTTGAATAGAGGCATGTCATGTACACACAAGTAAAGAATATAGAAAAAATACAACTTGGACACATAGTGGATTTATATTTGTAGAGCATCTTACATGCATGTGGATTACTCTGTCCCACTTTTCCATTCCACATTTATAAAATCTTTTTTGTTTGAAAGATGATATCTAGGTAAACTTAATGTTCCATTTTGGAGTAATTGGATTTTTACTAATTTTGTATCCATAGTATATATATTAATCTTTTAACTTTGAGGTGGGGGTGTATATTCTGCTCTGCTTGTTGATTCTTCCTTTTTTTAGGCAAAAAAAAAAATATTTAAATGAGAAATAGAAATTACTCTGAAGTGTTTGTATTTTTGTACTTGGTCTTCTTTACTCTCATATTGAAACCAGAAAAGTTGGCATTCATGCCGCCTGTCACTACCAGAACCAATAAGTAGAGACAAGGATTGCATCTTTATGGGCGCTTTATTCAGATGGCCAGTGATCTGCGAAGAGAAGACTGCGGGTTATGTACCCTAAAAGAACATCTTACTAGGACATCTCATCTCAAGCTGATCTTTTTTGTAAGGAGAATAAAGGTGTAGATAAAGGGTTTGGAATTCAGGGGAAAAGTTAATCATTTAAAAGCTGCAGTATAGCAATTTTCCCAGCATCCCCTCATCTGCTGGCCTGGGGGGTGGACATTCTCTCCCTGGAGCGCAATGGCTCAGACACCGCCTGGGTGGCTTACAGTCCTCCTGAGGCAGAGATTCCAATTGATTGCTGGTCTCCTGGAGTCAGGGTGGGTCCAGTCATACATCTCAGTCCCTGGAACAATAGCCTTCTATATGCATCAGTGACCAAGCATAGTAACTATACAACTAAAGCTAAACATTTTTATTTTTTTAAATATATTTTATTGATGTCAGAGAGGAAGGGAGAGGGAGAAAGAGACAGAAGCATCAATGATGAGAGAATCATTGATCGTCTGCCTCATGCAGGCTCCCCACTGGGGATCAAGCCCACAACCTCAGGCATGTGCCCTGACCGGGAATCAAACCATGACCTTCTGGTTCATAAGTCAAAGTTCAACCATTGAGCCATGCCAACTGGGCTAAAGCTAAACATTTTTAACTTCTTTTTTAAAAAAATATATTTTATTGTTTTTTTTACAGAGAGGAAGGGAGAGGGATAGAAAGTTAGAAACATCGATCAGCTGCCTCCTGCACACCTCCCACTGGGGATGTTTCCGCAACCACAGTATGTGCCCTTGACCAGACTTGAACCTGGGACCTTTCAGTCTGCAGGCCGATGCTCTATCCACCGAGCCAAACTGGTCAGGGCCATTTTTAACTTATTGAATTCCCCATCAATCTGAAGGAAGTACATCCAAATGAAGAGAGCAAAACGGAGAAATACTATTTCTATGGCAACAGTTCTATTATGCCTGTGCTTCAGCAGTAATTTCTATAGCCCATTGGATCACTGTAGCAGGCACCTCCAAGGGACTCAAATTGGGCAATAACACATCAATATCTATTTTGTCACTTTCTCTAAAATTCTAGAAATCTTTCTCCGAGTAAAAATTATTTTAAACCCATCACATTAAAATACACGTTAATAGTGTATTACAAGTATATTTCAAATATTAAAAATAATAAAGTGCCACTTTATTTAACCTATCTCTCAATTCTTTGAATAATTGTTTTTTACTATTACTACTAACAACTGATATTTACCACATAACTTCAACCAAGCACCAGACACTGTATTACAATTTTAATGTTATTTCTGTTTCTCATAATACACTTGAATTAGACATATCATTAAGTTTCATTTACAGGTAAGGAAGCTAAAGCTCAAGAACTCAAGGAAAATTATTCCTACAACAAATATTTATTAAGCCAGGCACTGTGCTGAATGTCAAACATACAGCAATGAATAAGAATGAGCTAGAAACTGATGTGCAGGATGCATACCAATGTCTGTGTAACTTTAAGATCCACATTCCTCCTGAAAAATACCTGCTGCTGAATCTGATGCAGCGGCCAGATTCTCTGTGTGTGCAGTATATACAAGTGTGTTATTTATATATTAAATAGCATGTAATTTGTATGTTATATGTGTTCATGTTATGTTAATTTATTATGATAATTCTTTTAAATGAATTGCTATTTTGTGTTGCAATGGAGTAGCACTTCCTTTTTCCTGCTTTTCGGGAATTTTTTTTTTCTTTTTTAATTTTTTTATTGCTTAAAGTATTACAAAGGGTATTACATATGTGTCCTTTTTTTTCCCACCCTTGACAATCATTGGTTATGTTTATATGCATGCATACAAGTCCTTCGGTTGATCTCTTACTCCCCTCCCTTCTGCCCCCCAACCCTCTCTGGCCTTCCCACTGCAGTTTGACAATCAGTTTGAGGCAGCTCTGCCTCTGTATCTATTATTGTTCAAAAGTTTGTAATGGTCTTTATTATCCATGAATGAGTGAGATCATGTGGTATTTTTCCTTCATTGACTGGCTTATTTCACTTAGCATAATGCTCTCCAGTTCCATCCATGCTGTTGCAAATGGTAAGAGTTCCTTCTTTTTTACAGCAGCATAGTATTCCATCGTGTAGATGTACCACAGTTTTCTAATCCATTCATCTACTGATGGGCACTTAGGCTGTTTCCAGATCTTAGCTATGGTGAATTGTGCTGCTATGAACATATGGGTGCATATATCCTTTCTGATTGGTGTTTCTGGTTTCTTGGGATATATTCCTAGAAGTGGGATCACAGGGTCAAATGGGAGTTCCATTTCCAGTTTTTTGAGGAAACTCCATACTGTCTTCCATAGTGGCTGCACCAGTCTGCATTCCCACCAGCAGTGCACAAGTGTTCCTTTTTCTCCACATCCTCTCCAGCACTTGTCGTTTGTTGATTTGTTGATGATAGCCATTCTGACAGGTGTGAGATGGTACCTCATTGTTGTTTTGATTTGCATCTCTCGGATGATTAGTGACTTTGAGCATGTTTTCATATGTCTCTTGGCTTTCTGAATGTCCTCTTTTGAAAGGTGTCTATTTAGGTCCTTTGCCCATTTTTTGATTGGATTGTTTATCTTCTTTTTGTTAAGTTGTATGAGTTCCCTATAAATTTTGGAGATTAGGCCCTTATCAGATATGACGTTGGCAAATATGTTTTCCCACGCAGTGGGTTTTCTTGTTGTTTTGTTGATGGTTTCTTTTGCTGTGCAGAAGCTTTTTATTTTGATGTAGTCCCATTTGTTCATTTTCTCTTTAGTTTCAAGTGCCCTAGGAGCTGTATCAGTGAAGAAATTGCTTCGGCATATGTCTGAGATTTTGTTGCCTTTGAATTCTTCTAGAATTTTTATGGTTTCCTGTCGTACATTTAAGTCCTTTATCCATAAAGGGCTTTTCGGGAAATTTTAAGAATTTGCTTTTCAACATTTATGGCATTTGCATAAAAGCCACTGGGAGTAAGAGTTTGTATTAAGAATTTTAAATTTAAATAAACATTGATATGCCCGATGCTATTTGCATCGTGTTTTCTAAGTGATAGATATTATTGTTCTTGGTTTAAAGATGAGCAATTTGGCTTAGCAATGTTAAAGTTCTTGGTGCATCTGAGGTTTGGCACCTTCTCTTGCCTAAGACACATCCCCTGACTGTGCCTTCTATGTCATCTGCTCCCCGGGAGGCTTACCTGGTACCATTCCTTCTTCCTACCTCTAAACTTTACTGGTGGCTTCTTTTTTGCATTTCAACTTACTCAAGTATCTGCCATTGGTCCTTCTCTCCTCTGTTCCCCTTGCTCTGAAACTAAACGCTGAAAACATCCTCTGCATTTGCTGTGATTCGTTTCTCCTCTCCTAGTTCCTCACCATCTTGATGTCGTTTTTCCCTTTTTACTCTAATTGCTTGCCCGGAAAGACTGTGCCAATCTGATGTTACCAAGGAAACCTCATTGCCCATGTGTTCATTTTATTTCTAACATAATTAAACAACAACAGTTCAAGTTTCTTACCCATTTCCCATATATGTCTTTGTGTTGTCTACTCAAGACTTTTGCCTATTTTCTTATTATGATTGTACCATTTCCTTTACATTGTCATGTGTAAGGAGGAACATAGGTTATTTCATCACTCTTTGACCAACACTCTCCCCGGTAAAGGCCAACAGTGTGTGTGTGTGGATGGAAAAATTGAACAGCCGAACTGTGAAGGACACTGTGCAACTATGCAGCTCTCATTTTGCCAGAGCTTTCCTTTCCAGAAGCATAAAGCTTTCCTCCTCCTTTTCAGAAATCATCTCCCAATAGTCAAAATCCAATCTGTGCATGGCAGTTTGCTGCTGCAGCGCTTGATGCAGAGACTACTGCCTGTCTCCTGGTGTGGTCTTGGGATGATGGATGTCGTGGGCTTCCAGCCAGTTGATCTTGTGAAAAGCCTCCTGCCTCCTTTCTTGCTGGCCTCTTTGGCTTCTGTCATTCACAAATCTTCTAGCTTCATAGACGCCTCTGTTCTACACTGTAAATCTCTCTTGTCTCTGTTAGGTGACAAAGCACTATCATAACCAAGGCAGCCCTGGAATTTGGAAGCCTCAGGGGGTTGGGACATTGTTCCATCCAGTTTTATAAATTCATCTAATTTTACACTGAGCATGGATTTTTTTGTGTCTCAGCATCTTATGTGGGTTGATTTCTCTGAATTACACAGTATTGATAAGGTCCTGTTCTGTTGAATATTGTGCTTCTTGTTCTGTGCCTGATATCACAGAGTATGTTTGAAATAACTGATTTGGCCCCCAGAAGTGTATTCGTATGTGGATGCAAATTGTTGTTCATAGATGACCACAATTACATTAAAGAATATAAATAATTTATCTTTAACTTATAGCCATTTCAGCTACTTAACACATTTTCATAGGGATAATATATACAGATCTGGATCATTTTTGTAATAAGCTAATTATTTCCTAGAAGCTCTTTGGGCAGATATTAATTTCTGCAGGAATGAATTGCCATCTCACTTAAAGCGAGTATATAAAATGACCACAGCCCAGCCGGGTGTAGCTCAGCAGTTGAGCATCGACCCAGGAACCAAGAGGTCACCGGTTCGATTCCCGGTCAGGGCATATGCCCAGGTTGCGGGCTCAATCCCCAGTGAGGGGCATGC
>NW_005353538.1:9037505-9050079 GCF_000412655.1 Myotis brandtii | reverse complement strand
CCTCACTCCTCAATCCTTCAACACTCCCTGTCCTCATCTCACTCAAAGCTGGTGTTTTTGCATCTTATTTCACTGTGAAAACAGAAGATGGAAAAAAACTAACTCACCTTCCCACCAGCAGCTATGCCAGCCTGCCTGTGTTTACACCCATATGCTCTGCCTACCTTCCTGCTGCCAATGAACTCCTCCTCCTGCTCCTAAGGCTCCTTCCTCCCTCATCTGCAAATCTGTGCTACTTCAGTTCTCTCTGTTCTCTCTTGTTCTCCCCCTGGTTCATTCTCATCTGCCTTCAGAGTAAAAGAAATGCTCTCATGGCCCCTTCCTTCATCTACTATGGTGTTTTTCCACTTTCCTGAAAGCATTATTTCCTGAGAGAGCTGTTAGTACCTGCTTTCTCCACCTCTTTCACTCTAATCAACTCCTCAACCTCCTCAGACAAAGCTCGTATTCCCCACCCCACCCACAAGGTCACTCTTGTTAATGTTACCAACAACCTCCACCTTGCAAATCCAGCCCTGACATCTCAGCATCCTTCCTAGCCCTCCCAGTAGTATTGGACACAGTGACCACACTGTTCTCCAGGAAACATTTTTTCATTTGGCTTCTTGGACATGTTTTTGTTTTTCTTTCTATTTTCATTCTCTCTCTCTCTCTCTCTCTCTCTCTCTTTCTCTTCTCTTCTCTTCTCTTCTCTTCTCTTCTCTTCTCTTCTCTTCTCTTCTCTTCTCTTCTCTTCTCTTCTCTTCTCTTCTCTTCTCTTCTCTTCTCTTCTCTTCTCTTCTCTTCTCTTCTCTTCTCTTCTCTTCTCTTCTCTTCTCTTCTCTTCTCTTCTCTTCTCTTCTCTTCTCTTCTCTTCTCTTCTCTTCTCTTCTCTTCTCTTCTCTTCTCTTTCTAGGGCTCCTTTGCTGTCTCTCTCTCTCTCCTCTGTTCAACCTGTAGATACTACACCTCTTAAGTCCCCAGCCCTCAGCTCTTCTATTTTTAACAAAGCAACCAGAGAAAACTTTAAAAAATAAATATAACATCTCTACCTTCGTTACAACCCTTTAAATGATTTCTCATAACTCTTAGAATAAAATATAAACCCTCTCTTTAGAACTACAAGGCCTTGCATAATCTAACCCCTTCTATATTACTCCTTCTTTCCACCCTAACCACTGATCTTCTTCCTGTTCCTCAACACTTTTAGTTTGTTTCTCCTCAGGGTTTGTATAGACTGTTCCTTTTGAAATGCTCTCTTCCCACATCTTCTCAAGGGATCCTCTCACTCACCATCCAGGTTTCTCCTCAAATATCACCTCCTCTGAGAGACCTTCCCTGATTATTTAAAGTAGTACCCTCTCTTCCTCCATCATTTTCTATTCCCTTATAGTGCTTCACTCTTATTCATAGATGTATCGCTATTTGATATTATATGGGTATTCATTTGCTGTTATTGAGAGGTATTGTGGTAAAATGATTAAACACATAAAGTCTGGATCCCAAATTGCTGGATGCAACCACTTACTAGCTCAGATTTACCACCTTGAACTATTCACTTAATCTCTCTGTTCCTGTGTCCTAACCTTTAAAATGGGGGAATTTTTTAATCCTGATGGATTGTTACAGAGATAAAATGAGTTAAAATGTATAATAGGCTTAGAATAAATGACTCTCTTAGTAAGTGCTATGTAAGTGATTAGATAGTATCGTTATTGTGTTTTACCAGTGTTTGAAACTTCCACTCTAAAATATACTTCAAGAGGACAACTGCCTAGATGTTATTGTGTACCACTATTTTTCTAACTACTAAAGCCGTAACAGTGCCTGGTGCATCCCTGGCTCTCAATATGTAGTTACTGAATGAATAATTTGCTACTAATTGGACTGATGTCTCAGCAGACTCTCAAATTATTTATTTGTGGCTTGAAAACATTAGCTTTGAAAATGACCTTTATCAGTATAAAAGTTTGACCTAGAATACCTGTAAAATAAGACACTTACATCTGCCTACCCATCAATAGGATTTTGCTAAGACACTTCCACTTATGGGATCCATGAAGAGCACAAAAAGGTATAAATATTTGGGGTGAACTAGGAGACAGCGGCAGTAAGTTAAAGATATGCCTTTGTTCATTCAATGAAAAAATATAGCATAAAAATGAAAGAATGACAATTAGAACTGAGGTTCTAATGTTTAGCTTTACCCCTAAAATTTTGTAATGTTTCTGAGAAATGTGTCCCTTAACATTTTTCATTTAGAGTTATATATTTATTTCTCCTCAATTGGCCAGGTTCCTCTGGGTCAGTATGTTACCCTCAAGCTGAAGACACTTCCCCTTAGAAATAGAGCTTGTGAATGCCTGTATTTTTTTTAGAGTATCAAGTTATTAAAATATAGCCAAATATGATACAGAAAATGTTCCTATGAAAGAAATATAGACTTTTATTAATGAGATATTACATATGGTATCCAGAAATCTCTAGGTTTGTTTTTGGTTTTTTGTTAATTTTTAGTATTTATTTGTATCTGGGTAGACTGAGATAAGTCAGCTTCTTAGTATAAAATGTATGGCAGATTTACCTTAGCAATGTGCTAGAACATTTTGGGCAACTATAAATGAACATAATTCATTTAATCTGATCAATCAGCTTCACCATTCTTTATAGCATCTCAAGTGAAAAATCCTGAATAGCTAACCCATTCTCTGAACTTTCTGTAGGACACAAACTCACCCATTTAGTTGGCTGCCAAGTTTTTAGTCCTTCACAAAAGTATAGAACGTTACAGTGCAAATGCAAATTTGCAACTTCCACATGTGCCCCTATAACTCTTAGCTACAACCTGAAATATGTTTGGAATGTTTTTTTCTTAATTCTTTATTGTTTAAAGTATTGCATAAGTCTCCTTTTTCCCCCACTGACCTCTCCCCGGTGGCTCCCACCCCCCAGCATATGCCCTCATTTAAAAGTATATTCGCATTTTTCTTTGAATTTTTGCTAACTTACTTGAAGTAGAAGGCAGTTTAACCTGAATCACTGAGAACAGTTGGATAGCATGGAAAGGTTTTTGCATTTTTCATAAAACTTGCACCAATTCCTTAATTATTGAACACTTAATTAGAGCAAGCACACTTTCCATTTCTCGTATTAATGAAGACACTTTCAGACCAGACTTAAGAGTCATTATATAATGAAGCTCTAGCAGGGAAACCTTGCCATATGGGACATGAACTCCTATTCCTTACAGCATATCAATGAGATTGTTTTCTGTCAATTCCTGTTTTGGAGACCAAGTGATGACAGTTGGAAGTGTTTGAACAGAGAATATCTTTGTTTCTGTTTTACTCTAACTGCCCATCTGTTGCTTTAACTTTATGCAATTATTTCTGATAGAATGAAACTTATACCATTGGCTCCAGTATATTTATGTAGAAGTTTTATTAATATCATTTAATTATAAATTCTTAATGAGATAGGCTACAAGTGAAGTTCTTAAACAGTGAATTGACAAACTGGCTTAACTGGTAACCAAAGTTGCCTTGCATATGTTTCTGATATTCCACTGATTTCACAAACTTCTCTGTCCTACCCTTCCTCAAGTCTATGAACGTTAACCCCTTGTCCCAGGTTTTACTGTCCTTCTAGTGGCAAAGGCAAAGGTCTCACTTTGCCATTTTGTTTTCCATAAAAATATTTGGCACACTGGACATCAGTGACTGACCCACTTTTCCATAGAACCTTCTCGGGCCTCTGCTTCCATCATAGTCTGGCTATAGACCCCTCTTTTATCTCCCAGCCCCCTGAGGCTGTAAGGCTTTCTACCAGATTCCTGGGCTCTCCATGTTTCCTTCCCCCCTCAACCATCTCCCCATCAGAGCTGCTTCTTCAGGGCATCATTTGCAGCCCATCACCACAACTCTCCCAAACCGCTCCCCTGGCTTGGTCCTGCCTCACATTCATTTCATTGCGTCTTGACCTTCTGACAGCTCCAAGGCAACGTGAAATAAATATGAAGGTAGCATCATTATTTACATGTGTTTCTGAAATTTCTGCTTTGTTTTGTTCCAGTATTCTCTTAAAAACTCAAAACCTGACATTCACTTGGAGCTGTAAATTCAGTCTATTACTAAAAGTGTAAAAAAAAATGGTATAACTTTGTTTTATTCGTGCTTTTTCAGAACTTCCAAGGAGCCTTGAAAATTAAAGTTTAATCAAATTCAGTTATCCTGAAATTATAGTTTTCTTTCATTAAATTATTTTAGCATCTCTTTTATGTGGGTACTCACGGCATATCTGTGCGCTTTAAATTAAAAATCCACTTCGAACATTTGTGGCGTGGCTTTCTTATAATTTTTTAAATGATTAACTTTCCAGCCCAGAAACATTTGATGAATGAGTTTAAATGAGGCTTTTTCTCCTACACAAAACAGATTAGGACATTCTACCTTTAACATTGGACATATACTGATAACATGGATCATTGATCATGTAGGCCTAGTTACAGCTTCCTTGGAGGTGCCCACAGCACACCCAGGGGCCTTAAATTAAAAACCGACTTCTAACCTTTCAGGGCGGCCAGATGTTCTGCTTTGCCTGGAACTGATGGAGAAGCTGCCAGGACACTAGGACATCAGTTTTGAAGCCAGGACAGTCCCAGACAAACTGGGATAGTTCGGCCACTGCCAGTACCATTTAAACGGCCCTAACAGTGGGCGAGTGGACAACTTAAAAGTACATGAAGAGTTTATTTCTTGGATCACTTACATTTAAATCTGTACATGTAAATATCAGTCATGTTATTAACCCAAAACATATTTATCCTAATTACACAAAGGTAATCTTACCTCACATATTTTACATAAAAATAAGTTAAGTAAAAAGTCCCACTTTCATTGTATCAACTTGTTAATGTGGAACTTTGTCCATTATTCAATTCACATAATCTTATTTATTAAACAGGTTCTGTTGGCCTCCAATAAAATAGTAAGAAAGAAAGATATTATGAACAAGATTATGATCTCTCCAGAAAAATCTCATCACTTATTATATTTTTGTTAGTAATTTGGGGCCCCATTCTAGGTTTTCCAGATGCCCAAACATTTTCATAATTGCTATCTGGTTGGTATTTCATTGTTCAAGAGAACCCCTGTTCTTTTATTTCCTGCAGTTCAAGTATATGACAAAGGTCCCATCAAATTGATTCATCACCTGCAGTTAATTCATTCTGCCTGTCTTTCTGGTTGTTTAATCCATAGTGCAGGCCTCAAATCCTTTCCATTAACTTTGTGGGGGAAGTATTTTTCTACAACTGCTGAGTCATGCTCCAAGGTTAAGCCCATAATAGAAACAATGTGAGCACAGTGCCACTGTGGGTCAAGGCAGAAACAGACCACAGACTTTACCCTGAAGTTTAGCTTGAGAATATACCATAGGCTAATTCTTATTTGGTTAGCTGAGTCATCTCAAAGTGACTCATCTTTGAGAAGGTGACAGAGTCTCCTGTATGTTTGGCTGCAGCTCAAAGTGCCAGTTGAGCACCACAAAAATGTTGCTGCATTGAGGAAATTCAGCACCTGGAACAGTGCCTGACATACTGTAGGTGCTCAATGAAATTTTGTCCATAGATCCTGCATAGCTAGCATCTCAAATGGGAAGCAGTTCATTCAAACCCTGAACTCATATTCTGTAGTATTTCATGAAGTAAATATTATTTCTGAATTATTTATTTTTTTTCTAACTTGACTTTTACATTTTTTAAAGGCAAAGACTATAACTTATATTCCCTTATCTCTCTGGATGGCATAGTGCAATTACAAGGCTCTGGGAAAAATATATTGAATTTTATTGAGATGGATGAATGCAAAACACAGGTTTAGGTTGGTTTGTTTGTTTTTAACAGATAGAGGAATTGAATCCCTAGATACTACATGAATTTGAAAGGGAGCATATATTAATTAATATAATTTTAAATTAATTTTTCTTTTCATCTCAAGGGGTCCTTTTAGTAAAGTGCTGGTAGGGTAAGATTTGTAGAATGGTGATTGATGCTGTAGGGTAAAAATTTGGTAGAGGTGATGGTATCTTCTTACGATGTTAATCATCTATTTTATTTTCAACAACATCAATATTTAAATTATCAGAAGGAAAATATACACTTCATCATCCCCTGGAACAGGCCCATGTTGCCTCCTCTGAACTTTACCATAGGAGAAAATTATCTTGTTATCCTTCAAATGATTTTCTTAAAATAAGCTTTACTGTTTAGAAATATAGAAATCCTGTCTTTTACATTTCTCAAAGAGAGAGAGAGAGACATAATCATCAGAACATATATAGTGTAGTAATAGGACACAAAGCTGCCCCAAGGTGTGCCCATCTCCACACAGAATTCATAGCAGGACTGCAAACCTCAAATTTCTAATAAGTGACTCTTAGAAATTCTGAGATTCTAGCAGGTGAACCCAGAAAAACAAAGGTTCAAAAGCAAGTTTGACTCAGGCTCTACTGTGAAAATATTTTTGTTTTTCTATAACTTGCCGTGATGAATAAAGTATTGTGGAATGGTAGTTAATCCTTAATCTCAGCCCAGTCCCCACCCACTTTATAAAACAGCACCTAAACCAAGAGATGATTAGTTGAAAACAACCCAGATTTCTGGGCTTCTTTCTCCCCCACCCTCCTTCCTCCTCTATATCTCTTTACCATTGTTCCTCTTCTTTGGTTTTCCTCAAAGAATGTTAGCATCGATTAATGTCCTCACCAGTGGTTTCTTGGTGTGAATCCCAGAGTACTCCCTAGCTATTCATTCAGGTATTCTCTGTGGAATGTTGGCTGTCAGTGAATGGCCCTCTGAGGTAGTGCAGTGTTCTCTTTCAGAGGCAACATGATATGCCTGCAGTGAAGATGACTTCTTGCAGACATTCGTTTGTCTTTTTCTTTTGGGGAACGTAGAAACAAGATAAACTGTATGACCCGATCCGGCCTGTGGGCCGTAGTTTGCCCACGGCTGCCTAGCTATTCACTCAGGTATTCTCTGTGGAATGTTGGCTGTCAGTGAATGGCCCTCTGAGGGAAGTGCAGTGTTCTCTTTCAGAGGCAACATGATGTGCCTGCAGTGAAGAGTTCTTGCAGACATTTGTTTGTCTTTTTCTTTTGAGGAACATGGATTTATCTCGTAGACACAAGATAAACTGTATGACCGAGATTTTAAGAAAGATGTTCAGATCAGATGCTCTACTAATCAAACATTATCAGTCTCATTTAACTGTAGAAGAAGGCATTACTGTAGTTTTGAAATTCTTAAGAAAGATGTTCAGATCAGATGCTCTACTAATCAAATGATAACAGTCTCTAACTGTAGAAGAAGGCATTACTGTAGTTTCGAAATCCATGCTATCAACAATAGTGACTTTGAGGTAAGGTGGGCACTAGGTGAAATCAAGTGTTTAATGGATCTTAAAATGGCTAATGATTTTAAACAGGTTAGGCCTATTTCACCATGTGGTTTGCTTTATCATGATCTCTAATGGGAAGAAAGGAGATGGAGACTTGTTCATCATTTTCCAAGTAGTTAATTTCCAAAAGTGGATACCTAGAGATTGTATTTCAACGACCTGAAATGTAAGAGGAGAGTATGTTTCTTCATTTTTCCCAGCATCAATAATGGACATTTTAGGCATATTGAAAGTGCATTTCACTGGCTCATTTGTTATTTAAAAAATAACCTCCAAATTAAAAGTTATACCTTCATCTGCACATATTACTAATTTCATGTTCACTCTTTTTGTTCATAATTGATTATAAATTTTCTCCTACTCCTACCAGGTTGTAATCACCTTGAGGTGTAGAATTGGAAGTTACTCATTTCTATGTTTATAAAAACCTGGTGAGCCAGGTTTATGAGTGTTCAATAAGTAATTGTTGAGTGTATTCTGATTACTGCTATTCATTGTCACTTTTACTGGTAGTGTCTTGGTAGTTTCCATAAAATAAAATTTTGTAACAATTTTGCACCAATCTCTGGGATTAAAATGTGTCTGCTAAAGAAGGTTACAAAGTGAAAAGAACTTGGCATTTGAAATCAGAAAGACTTCAATTGAGCAACCTGGTAGGTGAGTTGGTTTTTTTCATTGTGAGTCAGGATACCTTGGTGAGATACAAGTGGGACATGTCTAACATATTTAAGACAGGTAGTAAAGTATAATAAATTATCCACAGAAATATACCAGGGGAGGATAAAAAATTACATATTATTTCATTTTATTTTTGTTTCAGAAATAGACTGATGTGTGTGTGCATTTGTATGTATGTGTATGTATGTGTCTTTGTGATGTGGAACTGGGTCACAATCTAAAATGTGGATTGTTGTTGGAAAAAGTAAAAAAAATAAAAACACTATGCTAGTGGATATTTCAATATTTTGCAATAATTCTGAGCCTTGAATTTCCTCTGTAAAATGAGGCTAATAATAACTATTTTGAACATATATTCTGAGGATTAATAAGTACTAACATATGTGAAGTACATTACAGCATGCTGAGTCCAGTAGGATATGAAAAGGAGTTTGCATATTTGTATTTGTAAAGGAATCCATACATTTATCAAATCAGTTCCAGTTATATTTCACAAGCATTTAATTGTTTATTCCTGACCTCACTCTGAATTTCTTTCTTCATTTTAATTATACTTGTCCTGAGTACTTAATTAGAAACAAAAGTAGAAAAAAGTCTCTCTTGGTCATTTTCAGTAGTTCTTTCAGGTGTGAGCCTTGATGCAAATGTAGGCAGGGTTGGGGATATAAGCATAGGAAAAGCTATAAGGAAGAAGAAACCTGGGAGATGAACTGACAATGGCCCCATGGGAAAAGGTGACTCTTCCAGAAGAAAGTGATTAATCTCACCAAGAAGCAGATCAAGAAAGGGATATGAAGGAATATGAGGATTATAGGGAAGTTGTTTTGTTTTGTTTTCTGTAGCCTTTGAGAATATTTTGAGTGGCTGTTGATCTTTTTGAGAAAATGGAAAATTTAAAAGGTACTGTGGTTCATAATATAACTAGAGGCCCAGTGCACAAAATTCGTGCACTCGGGGACGGGGGTGGGGTCTCTCAGCCCGACCTGCACCCTCTCACAGCCCGGGAGCCCTCAGGGGATGTCTGACTGCCTTGGAGGTGGGAGAGGCTCCTGCTACCACCACTGTGTTCGCCAGTCATGAGGCCGGCTCAGGGTTTTCTGGCTGAGCAGTGCTCCTCCTCTGGGAACACACTGACCACCAGGGGGCAGCTCCTGCATTGAGCATCTGCCCCCTAGTGGTCAGTATGCATCATAGCAATTGGTCATTCTGCCATAAGGGTCGATTTGCATATTAGCCTTTTATTATATAGGATCTTTGTGCTTGAAAATGGCTCTCCCCTCTGAAACAGTTTATAGATGAGAAATCTGAGTTATGTAACATGTGATCTGATTTGCCTAAATAATAGCTGAAATCATATCTTTCTTGACTTTGAATCCGCTACTCTTTGTAATACCAGTCTTGATGGAGTCTTGTCCTGAAACATTGTCTCCGAGTCTGTTGGCCTCAGGCAGCTGAGCTGTTTCTCTCACATGTTTTAGCCACAGGTTGTAATTAAATCTCAGATCTTCCCTTTCCCACTATCGTTGGACAGTAGCTTTGTCAGATGGGTCATAGACCTGAATGAAGCCTTAGAGACCTTCTCATTGAGAACTTTTCAAATGTTATTTTAACAGAAAAAAAGATTTTTGCAGACAAGACTTAACGTGGCAGCTTAATATATAAAGCAGATTTTTAAAACGTTCTAGTCAAAATTAGTTTTAAGGTATCTGGAGCACTGCCTGCCCCTGCCTCTCACCCAACCACAAGGAAACCACTAGCCTCTAAGAAGCGCCACAATTTTTTTTAAAAATCTCCTTGATTGCCTTTGTTTTATAACCAGGTTTTCTTTGAATTCAGGGGAAAGAGAAAAGTATTTTAGGCTATTCTAGGAGAAAAATCTACTCTCTCAAATATGGCAGAAATAGCTTTGAGGGGTGGATTGCAGGGAGCATGACTCCAGAGGAAGCCAGGGGAAGATGCAATATGTGAGGAAATGGGTCCGTGTGCTGTTCAGAGCAGGCATTTGTAAGTATTAATCAACTGGAGTAGAGCTGACCCACTTTTCTAAGAACTTCCCCAAAGAAAACAGAATCTGTGAAAACAGACATTTTTCTCTGACTATAAATAATGTTAGTGCTGCTTTGAACTACTTTTGTGCAGATGCCTTGTTGGGGGGTCTGCAGCGATGGTTTTTTTCAGCGGATTCTGCAAAATAGCAACTGGTTTGGACAAGCTGCCCTTATCCTGATAGGACAGTGTCTCTTAAAGAAGGGGCTGCTTTCCCTTTATCGATTATTTGAAAACCAGCTAGAGCCCCCAGGACCTCACCAGGATGAGGTTCAGTGAACTGTGATAAGGGAAGTGCAAGCGGGGCCAAAACCAGGCCATCCCACTTCATATGTCTAAGAACTTGACCCCAAGGCCAGGGTTAGCCGTTTCTGATGTTTTTAATGATCACATTGCCGAGGAGCCCATGTCTCATAATTCCCTGGAACCTGAGATTCCCTCCGTTGCTGGCTGATTTCTGAACTGTGTCAATGCTTTTTTCGTCCGGGTCCCTTGACCGAATGTTTAATCGCATTCGCTACTTCCTTGTCTGTAGACTCGTCTTGCCCATGACCACTCACCAGCTTGGCACACGGGGGTAACTCCCCCTCAGGGAGAAAGGGGGTCTGGGTGCCCGTGGTGCCGATCACCAGCACGTTTCTCTTCAGGTCGATGGAACACTGATGTCTCCTGAGCATATCCAGGCCCAGGAGCATGTCCATGGGCTGCTCCTCGAGGATAGAGAACGAGCATTGCAAGAAGTCCCCCTCGATTTGGATCTGGGCGAGGTGGACGCGGCCGATGATCCTCTGCGTGCCCACCCCCTTGGCGATGCCCGCCCACCGCCGGTCCACCAGCCGGATGATGTTGCACCGCTCGGCGCAGGCTTGGCTCATGATGGTCATCTGCGCGCCTGAGTCCACGAACGCCTTCATGGGGTGGCCGTTCACCCTGCAGTTGATGTAGAGCATGGCCACCTGCCCGAAGCTCTCGGGCGCCTCTTCCATGGCGATGTTCATGTTCTCCTCGATGTTCCGCTGCCGGATTTCTTCTTCGATTCGGGCCTGAGCTTCCAGATCAAACGGGTCAGCGGAGTAGAGGCGAAGCTTCTCCTGCTCCCGCCGGGCCCTCTCCTGGCGCTGCTCGGTCAGGACCTGAGCAAACGTCTCCAGGTTTCCGCTGAGCAGGGCCTCCGCCAGCGGGGGGTTGCGTTCCTTCAGCAGCGACAGGTCGTGGGGGTTGGAGAGCAGCAGGCTGCGGATCAGGGCGGGGCTCTCCACGCCGTGGGCCGATGCCATCTCTCCGGAGTCGAAGCCTCGGAGATGCTGGGCCGATTGTGTCCGCGGCTGCTGCTGCTGCTGCCGGGCGCTGGATGTCCCGGGCGTGGCTGTCCCAGCGAAATCCACCCCAGGCCGGCTTGATGGCCGTCTCCCAGTCCGGGGCCCCACGCTGTCCTTCTGGAGTAAAACCACCATGTCGCCGTCTCGGAGGCCGTAGGAGCCCAGGGAGCAGTGGTCGTCGGCGAGGAGCCGCTCCATGTAGATGATCTGCGTCTCCTCGGCGGGGATGCCGGACTCCAGCGCGCAGAGGGCACGGAAATTGTGGAGCTCCAAGTCAGAGCTGACCTGCAGGGAGAAGGTCACCTCGGAGAGGTCCCTGCGCACACAGTACACGGTGACCAGCATGGCATGCGCCCAGGAGGGCCATGTGGGCAGAGGGCATCGGTTCACTGGCGGGCTGGCGGCAGCTGGTCTCCTGGGACCGGGTGCCTTTGTGTAGGGCCAGTCACCTGTCTGAGAGGCCCAGCCACTCGCCAGCCGGGGGGCTGCCTGCCAGCCTCAGTGCCGGCTGCCTGGCCCCGTGGAACCCGGAGGTAGCGCGCTGTGTTCCAACGTTCATTTGAACCTGTGCTGTTTGGAACTAAGAACGTCTGTTCACATGGAAACAAAGTGACTCAGGTCAACCAGGTTCCAGGCTCGCCCTTCAAAGCCTGTTTAACCCCAGGCATTTCAACTTTGCCTGAACAACATTACTAATAATCACTGTGTTCATCTGAGAATTGTATTCTTCATACTTTTATGTAACCCCCGAACAGTGAGTCCTGGTTTCCTAATAGCAAGACTCATGCTGTCATGCTGTGTGCTTGGTAGAAGAGCTGGGTCAGGCTCCGCGTCTGCCCTGGAGAGTCTCACATTCTAGGTAGGGATTGACGGTAAACGGAGAACCATAATGGGGGAAGTACATTTACAAAGACACATGCAGCTTACTAATGAGCAGAACAGAGATGTGTCTCCAAAGAGGAGATAGATGTTCAAGGCCATTGAAGGATGAACATTTGCCATGTGAAAAATGGTGAGAGTCGCTCCAGACAAAAAGAATTGCATGAACAAAAGTAAAAATTCATGACAAGGTCTATTCCTGTGAAGTAGAATATT
>NW_005353538.1:9019295-9037460 GCF_000412655.1 Myotis brandtii | reverse complement strand
ATATATGATTTTGAATGGCAGACTATATGAAGCTGGAAAAAATTATTCAAACCAATTCATAGTCACATATGAATCCAAGAAATTTAAATATTATCAATAAGCAAGATTCTCCCTTTAAAAATATAAAAAAGGAGGGAATAAAAAGAAAATAAAGAGACAGGAAGTAGAAATGGAAAAGATTAGAAGCAGGTATTTGTGACTTTTTATTTAATTGATTTAAGGACCAGTATTTTTGCAACATATAGAGGACATGGTGGCAGCGGGGACAGCTAGAGGCCCAAAGAGGGAGCTGTTACTAGAACATGAAAATATAAGGAAGACTAACGCCGACATTGTGAGGAATAAACGTGTTTCTTGAGTAGGATGAGCCGGGTGTATTTGCCCACTGGATGTGGGGAGTGTAAAAGGAGAGTGTGCGTGGATAACGGAGAGCGTCTCTAGAGTGGGAGACTGGCTGGAAATAGGCCATTCATTTCCTGGGATGGATGAGTGAGATGAAACTTTGAGGAGACCAATTTGACATCAGTTCTGTGTAAAGTGCATCAGAATGCCATACTGGAGGCCAGATATGCTTAGCTCCTGATGCTAGGGCACGGCGCCCCCAACGCCTAGGCACCACTGTATATGAAGCATGTGCTAAGTTTTAGGAATGCACACATGAGTAATGTTAATTTTAGGCTCTTTTTCTTCTATAATAATCACAGAATTTTATCGTCTTTATTTCCCTTAATATCATCTCATCCAGCATCTTCATCTATGAGATGAACCTAGTTACATAAAGCCCCCAGGTAGTTATTAGCAGACTGGTGATTAGAACTAAGTTGTAATGATGACAGTAAAGCAATCCATCATGAATTAGGCTGTTCTTAATGGGATTCACAGTCTGAAAGAGGATACGTGCACAAGCACACATACAAATTGGGGGGGTAAAAAACACTACCACAGAAGCTGGCACACCGTGGAGAAAACAATTATATCTGGAGAAGAAATGAAGAAGATGGGGAGGATTATTGGTCAGGGAAGGCTTCCATCAAGGCTTGTGGGGGTGACAGGAAGTTCCCAGGTGGGAGTGGGCCAGGGTGGAGAGACAAAGGCTGAGGGAGGGAGGCCTGAGAGTCTCTAACTGGAAGGGCAGCCCTTCATGAGATGGAGGACTTGACAAAGTTTTAGGGGGGAAATCTAGGATTGCAATTTTTCTATAGAAAGTTATGAATTATTTAGATCCATTTTCCATTATCTATGGAAATGGATGGCCCTTTAACCCCCAAAATATTAAGTGAATAAATTTCTCCTGTAGTTCTTACCATCCTAATTAGTTCATCAGAGGTCAGCCATGGTTTCTGCTGAGTTTGGGAACAACTATCATGTGGGACAGGCCACATGCAAATTACTCTGCTGCAGAACAGATGAGACGCCAGGGAGGAGTACATTCCATGGGCCTTTTTTCTCCAACAACCAGCAATGGACAGTTTGTTTTTAAATCTTAATAAATTAGGCAGATAATGCTAGGTGTGTTTTTTTAAGTGGATGAAATTATTATTTTTATATTTTAAAAATGTTTTCAATTACAGTTTACATTCAATATTATTTTGTATTAGATTCAGATATATAGCATCATGATTACACAATCATATACTTTACAAAGTGTTTCTCACAATATTTCCAGTTCCCAACTGGCACCATATTGTATAGTCATTACAGTATGTTACCTATATTCCCTTGCTGTACTCTACATCCCCATGACTAGTTTATACATACTAGTCTGTAGTTCTCAAACATTTTACCTATTTCACCTAGTCCCCTAGCCCCCTCTACTCTGGCAACCATCAGTCTGTTCTCTGCATCTACGAATCTGTTTCTATTTTGTTCATTCATTTATATTGTCCCTTACATTCCATAAAAAGGTGAAATCATGTGGTATTTGATTTTCCCTGACTGACTTATTTCACTTAGCATAAACCATGCTATCATAAATAGTACATTTTGTTCTTTTTTATGGCCAAGTATTATTCCATTGCATATATGTACCACCACTTTTTTATCCACTTGTCTATTGGTGGACATTTGGGTTGCTTCCATAGCTTGGCTACTATAAATAATGCTGCAATGAACATAGGGGTTCATCTATCTTTCGTATTAGTGTTTTGGGTTTCTTTGGATATATACACAGAAATAAAATCGCTGGGTCATAAGGCAGTTCCATTTTAAATACCATGCTGTTTTCCACAGTGGTTGCACCAATCTGTATTCCCACCAACAGTACATGAGGGTTTCCTTTGGATGAAATTATTTTTTAAAGAATTTTTTTTGGCTAAGTAAAAGCAAAAATGCAGGGTTCACATCTAAAGAAGCTAAGATATATATATATATATATATTGCTGTAATTCTTTAATTTTGTTGGCATTTTATACTTATGTGTTTTTTTACCAATTTACCCTTTATTGAGAACACACCAAAGGAATTCAAGTGCCTCAAGCCTCAAGGTTTGGCCCATTAACTTTCATCACTCTATAGACCACACAATGTCAGGATTGGCAAAGATCCTTTGGATGCTCTAGCTCAGCCACCCATCCAGGCTTTTAACCTCTATTGCAAAACAGCCTGGAATCTGAAAAGGTAAACACAGCCTCCGGGGATGTTTAATACTTCTATTTATATATTGTTTGAATCCTTCATTTCACTCAGCACTATTGGTGTTTCTACTACTATATACAGGGTTGGGCAAAAGTAGGTTTATAGTTAATTGCATGGAAAATAATACAATAGTTAATAAATAATAATACAAGAATAAATTCTGTTTCATGTATTCACAACTGGAAATCTGCTTTTGCCCTACCCTGTATATAATTCTCCTTCCTCAAAATTTTAATTGAAAACCTGTTCTGATTATGTAACAATTGGAGGGTCATTGGGAATATACTGGTATATAGATACTGCTAAAAGTAAAATGTTCTTATACCATAAATCCATATTAGATGGGCCACCGAGAAATGGGCAGTCAGAATTATCTAGATGTGCTAATCTAGGTAACTGAAGGTTATTGCAACTTTTCTTGAGGAGCCTTTTGTGAAATATGTTCCCTGACTTTCTTCCTTGATAAGTACAATATAACAACATAATTGAATCTTTCTTTGATAAGTGAAACTCCTGCAAGTTCTCGGGGCTATCACTTAGAAAATCAATTCTCGTTGTATAGCCTAAATACACAGAAAATAGAAAAGATGACACTGATTTCATACTGGCCAAGTAAATAACTCCAAAGTTATTTTTGGAATAAATCCACAATAATACCTTTTATAATTTTTCTCTTTATAAAAACTTAATGCAGCAAAAAATCCAGATAATTGATGGTTCTAGTGACATTTAAAGTACCATCACTTGATGTTTAAAGCACCATTGCTTGCTTTACAGAGCAAAATAAATGCCTTTCTTAAAAAAAAAATAGAGTAGCTGCATAAATGTCTTTATGTAGCATATACAATAATTAAAACCTGTTAAGCAAGTATATTAGCTTGCTGTGTTTGGATTTCTGTCTTATGCGACAGGTATTATTTTTAAAATAAAGTGTAATCAAGACTTATTAAGACAGTTAAATCGTCACTTGAGATTTTCAATGCAGCTTAGGAAAGATGCCAACATTTTAAAGCAGTATACTTCAGTAATCTCCAAGAACAATCGTGTGCATTAGGACTAAAATATAAAACTAGAGGTTTGAAAGTCAGCACCTTTATTGCATCTTTTTTATACTTTTATTTTACAGATTATATCTTCATTTCATTAAACGTATTTGCAGGAGATGTTTGCAACATTGGTTATTTTTAATGTTAAATACCTTATCTTATTCAACCTTGAAACTCCAAAGTTCCTAACAGAGGGAATTCATCATGATGTATAACCAGAAATGCTTGAATGATTGGCAAAGTAACAGTAGACCTACACAGTGGATAAGAGTGGCAATGAAAAAGCGACAATCAAATACTAGATTCTCATGAGTCCTTTCTCTCAGGTGCCAGGAGGATGCTGCTAAGATCCTAAACCAGTTTGTATTTATTTTCTATTTAGGTCTACTTTTGTGTGTGGTTTCCATGCATTTATGCTGTTTGTCCTTCCAGTATAGTCATTCCTGGTGGGAAATCAGTGGAGGGCAACACCATTCTTTGGAAGTGTCTTGCTTTGGTTTTATTAATGGCCCAGAAGTCCTAGTATATATATTTGGAAAGTTACAGACTCTTTAGCATTTACATTGTTAGTTTTCTGCTCTTTGGCTATGAACTCAGAAACATGTTAATAATTCCTCACAGTAAATATTTCATGACCACTTCCTATGAGCAAGGCAGTGGACTAGGGGCTTTAAGGGCAGAAGGATGAATAGGAATCGCTTTCCTCCTTCAAAGGACAAGATATCTACTAGGAGAGATCAGGCTCATGCCCTTTGTTTACATAATAGAAATTAATATGAAATTGATTTACATGGTAGATATGTGAATAAAATACTGTGCTTATGTAGAAGAGAAAGTGGTTGTTTGTTTGGGTGGGGGAGTGCAGGGAGTGGGTAGGACTATGTACAATGCTCATTGAGTTGTGCCTGGAAGAATGATTTGATCAAACCATAGTAAAATTTTACTTACCTGGGTTTGGAGAAATAATCCTTTCTTTGAGGCATCATACCACTCCCTCACCTCCCTTCTCCTCACACAAACATGTATTTCACTGTTTATTTCTGTCTTGTAGATGCTATGACCAAATGGATGCTGTAGGGTGGTAGGATTGGTGTAAGGAAGGAATAGTAGAGTAGCCTTCGTAGTTTTACTTCCCTGAATTTGTTATTTATTATCTAAATGTCCTTGGACAAAGCATTAATTTTGTTTAGTCTCATTATCTTTTACTTAAAATGGGGATGACAGCAATCTCTTTTCCATAGGGTTTTAGTGTTGATGGATAATTTAATTTTTTCTTATAAATGGAAAAGCACTGTATAGAAGTAAATTATTTTTTTCCTCATATAAATGCAAACAATAATTAACAACCTGGGAAAGTAAGAAGAGAAGAAAGAAATTATAAATTCTGAAGGAAATATGTAGATTAATTTTAATCCCTTATTAATTTTAATTGGGTGCTGTTGTACTTTTGAGCTGTTCCTACTCCCTTCAAGCTTGTATTCTGGGTTGCCCAGAACAGTAGCAAAACTTGATCATCAAATCTGTTTCAAAACCAGGAAGTATCCTTCAAAACTGGAATCCCTTAATAGTGCATTATGTCAACAATTTATTCATGTCATTTTTTAAATTTATTGATTTTAGAGAGAGACAGAGAGAGAAACATCAATTTGTTGTTCCATTTATTTATTTATGAGTTCATCGGTTGCTTCTTGTTGATCTTACTTAGGGCTATAAAATGGAAGGTGGACACCTGAGGCTAACCACTAAATAAAGTTGCTAAATATTCATCCCAGCAAACACAAATTACATCTCCTACTTGAAGTTGTTTTTGCTTGTATGTTCCTTGACCAGGGATCAAACCCACAACCTTGGGACAATGCTCTAACCAATGGAGCTACCTGGCCAGGGCTCATGTCATTTTTAACTGTAACAGTCTGAAAGGTGTTTTTGTTGATTAAAGAAAGTAGACAACAAGGTCCCTGCTCAGTAGGTAGTTATAGAATTATTGACTTGTATGTTCCTTGACCAGGGATCAAACCCACAACCTTGGGACGATGCTCTAACCAATGGAGCTCATGTCATTTTTAACTGTAACAGTCTGCAAGGTGTTTTTGTTGATTAAAGAAAGTAGACAACACGGTCCCTGCTCAGTAGGTAGTTATAGAATTATTGCTTAAAAAAAAAGAGAAATCAATTCATCTTTTACTTTCTTTTTTCAGAAACATTAAATTTAGCAGCCTAGATGCAATGAGAATTTTTTATAGACCATCAAATTGACGTTAGGCCCAGAGCATTTTCCTTTGTATCATTGGAATGGTTTGGGAGTGTTATTATCTCAGTGGGCTGTCTCTCTGTTCTGAGAGACATGAGTGTTATTGTCTCCAGAGAAATCAATTCATCTTTTACTTTCTTTTTTCAGAAACATTAAATTTAGCAGCCTAGATGCAATGAGAATTTTTTATAGACCATCAAATTGACGTTAGGCCCAGAGCATTTTCCTTTGTATCATTGGAATGGTTTGGGAGTGTTATTATCTCAGTGGGCTGTCTCTCTGTTCTGAGAGACATGAGTGTTATTGTCTCCTGTGCCTGTCACTGTTCCATTATTATTTCCATTACACTCTATCTATTCTATTTTACTCAACTCAGAAAATGTGCTTAACTGCTTCTATGTCCCTACTCACTCACGTATTGGTCAATTATTTCAGTGCGCTTATTCACAGAACGTAAGTAGTTCCTCTTTGGAGGCCTCCAGAGGACAAGAACTATTCAGAGTAAACACACACTATGTCTCTCAAAATCAGAGACCCACCTTCTGATGTATCATTTATCCTTTTTCTTTACAAACTGTAAATGAAATGGAACAGAAATACCTGGGCAATGCTAACAAAACTGTTTTTGAGTCTTTTATTTTTTTGTATTTCCTTATTTTTCTTTAAAACAAACAACTTAAAACACTTAATTTTAAACAAAGGCTTGGTTTTATTTTGTTTTGTGTTCTTACTAGAACATAGAGTTGAGGTGGGCTCTTTGTGCCTGTGACTAAGAGACATTAGACCAAATGTTCAAAGGGAAACTTGTAAAATACTGCTTATGCAACATGAAAATCTACTGGCATTGGATTGACATCAAGAAGGGGAGCCCCAGTCCAGTCATGGTTTCTGATATTAAAACTGAGCTCTCAAACTATTTCTTTATAGAAAAGTTTAAAGCAAACAGGATCATCAGCTCTGGAATTTGCAGCAAGCCAACTTGGAAAAAAATGTAAACAAACAATAACAACTTCAAGTAGAAGATGTAATTTGTGTTTTCTGGAATGAATATTTAGCAACTTTATCTAGTGGTTAGTCTCAGGTGTCCACCTTCCCTTTTATAGCCCTAAGTAAGATCAATCCTTTATGGTATTGAATTTTTTATCTAAAATAATTAGGAACATCCTAGATAGAAATATACCTCAATTCAAGAAAAAAAAATTATGCTGTGCTTTTAATAAAAGACTCTAAATGAATGACATCACTTCTTACAAAGAAGACTGTGTGTTCTGTTCCTTGAAACTATTCACTCAAGCTGCCTCTGTGGCCGAAAAAAAGAATGTCAACAAAATACAGACATCTTCAAAAACTAATATCAAACATTTAATCAAAATATGTTACTCTATCCTTATGTAAAACAACAATATTCTAAATCTGCAGTTCTGGATAAAGTCACACACACACACACACACACACACACACACACAAAGAACTGGATACTATATAAAGATCAGTAAAATAGAAAGCCTGCTGTATCTTTGAAATCATGAAAGTAGGGTTTTACTTCCCTGAATTTGTTATTTATTATCTAAATGTCCTTGGACAAAGCATTAATTTTGTTTAGTCTCATTATCTTTTACTTAAAATGGGGATGACAGCAATCTCTTTTCCATAGGGTTTTAGTGTTGATGGATAATTTAATTTTTTCTTATAAATGGAAAAGCACTGTATAGAAGTAAATTATTTTTTTCCTCATATAAATGCAAACAATAATTAACCTGTGAAAGTAAGAAGAGAGGAAAGAAATTATAAATTCTGAAGGAAATATGTAAATTAATTTTAATCCCTTATTAATTTTAATTGGGTGCTGTTGTACTTTTGAGCTGTTCCTACTCCCTTCAAGCTTGTATTCTGGGTTGCCCAGAACAGTAGCAAAACTTGATCATCAAATCTGTTTCAAAACCAGGAAGTATCCTTCAAAACTGGAATCCCTTAATAGTGCATTATGTCAACAATTTATTCATGTCATTTTTTAAATTTATTGATTTTAGAGAGAGACAGAGAGAGAAACATCAATTTGTTGTTCCATTTATTTATTTATGAGTTCATCGGTTGCTTCTTGTTGATCTTACTTAGGGCTATAAAATGGAAGGTGGACACCTGAGGCTAACCACTAAATAAAGTTGCTAAATATTCATCCCAGCAAACACAAATTACATCTCCTACTTGAAGTTGTTTTTGCTTGTATGTTCCTTGACCAGGGATCAAACCCACAACCTTGGGACAATGCTCTAACCAATGCTACCTGGCCGGGATCAAACCCACAACCTTGGGACAATGCTCTAACCAATGGAGCTACCTGGCCAGGGCTCATGTCATTTTTAACTGTAACAGTCTGCAAGGTGTTTTTGTTGATTAAAGAAAGTAGACAACACGGTCCCTGCTCAGTAGGTAGTTATAGAATTATTGCGCAAAGAGAACATAGTGAAAAGTAAACCTATTCACCATAATTAAAACTGAAAAAGTGTTGCATAGTAAATCAAAATAGTACTGCTGCCCTAACTGGTTTGGCTCAATGGGTAGAGTGTCAGCCTGTGGACTGAAGGGTCCCAGGTTCAATTCTGGTCAAGGGCATATACCTCGGTTGCAGGCTTGAGTGCGGGAGGCAAACAATTGATATGAGAGACACATTGATGTTTCTCTTTATCTCTTTCCCCTTCCTTTCACTCTCTCTAGAAATATCCTTAAGTGAGGATTAACAAAAAAATAAGTAGTATTGCTTATATTGTGTTCAACCATACTGTTGAGGTTGACACCAACGATATAAATATTGTCTTTCCCATAAATTATTATTTAGAATCATTCCTGTGGACAATTATGTCTTAGATGGAACAATGAGAGTGCTTCATTTTACGGGACTCTTTCTTCAAAGGCCTTTTTGTTTATTAACCAAACCCTGAAAGCAAACTACAGGGCTGAGGAAATGAAACACTCAGAGTAGATTCCCAGAGTGATTTGGACTGGCCAGTGTGACCATGAGGCCCTGAGGTTAGCCAATGGAGGGGACTTCTCAGCACATCCAATAGCAGCCATCTAAAAGTCCCTTTCAACATCTGCTATTTTGCCAGAGGTCATTGATCCACATGAGCAGGGGACAATAGATATAATCTCTTAGAGAAGGACTTTAAGAGATCTTGATGGTGCACCTTATTAGTTTTAAAAAAAAGCCAACTTTGATCTCACTCTTAATATGTGTGTATTTTACAAACTATACATAGTACTGTATAACATTATAAAATATGAAAAGGATAGATGTTTTAAACTCATCATTTAAAATAAATACAAATAGAATTTCTACTATTTTCTTCCTGCCCTCACCAATGGATCTTGAGGTGCAAGAACATCACTTTTGAGACTATTAGAAAATCTCTGATGCTTTGAATGTATGGCCACAAGGCAGGCTTCCTTTCATAGATTGGGATTAAAATAGGGCAAGAATCTAAATACAGCATAGCCCTCAGAAACATTGCAGAAAACCGCATATGTAATGGCACATGCTTGGCTGACACCAGCCTCTCCTCACACAGTGTCACTGGGTGGAGGTCAGGAGAAGATAGTGTGATAACCACAGCCACAGAGTCTGCACAAAAGCAGTAAAGGCAGGAGCAGCAGGAACACAGCTCCACCTGCCCGAGGCTCCCACATAGTGTTCTGACCTTAAGGGCAGAAATGCACAGGACATCTTCGGTCTCTGTAGAGAGTCCATGTGGGACCTGACAGTCAGATGAAGAGGGCGGGTCCAAGAGAAAAGGGAAAATAAGAAAGCAGGTTCAGATACTCTCTACCTTCGCTTTCCAGTGGCCGGGATACTTTATCAGTTCTTTACAAAGAGCCTACTGCGGAATCCAGAAAGCTGAGGTTTTGTGATGCTGGCAGTTTTGAAGCAGATACTGTTGATGCCCTGACTCGTTCCCCTTGAGCCCAGGTTTGTGTTCCTGGAAATGCTGACAGCTGCCCATCTCAGTGCTGATGTGTTTTGGTTTCTCTACCTCCTGGGAGCTTGCTCAGACCTCCTCCGCTTGGGAGTGCTAGGGCTGTGATGTCCCCAGGAACAACTCTCAACAGTGACAGGGAATTCAGGGGATAAATACCACCAACTTCTCTGTCTTTCTGGGGGGCAGTTCTTAAGTATGTTTCATGTGATTCCTCAGAGGGGTTGAACTGAAGTTGCTCATTGCAATAATGTGTGCCTTAGAGTTTCTTCCTGTCCTGTTTCAGTTTATTCACATTCTCACTTGTACATCCAGGAATAGCCTCCCAAAGAAAGGCTACCTGTACATACATCCTTGTCTCAGTGTTAGCGTCTGAGCAGAAACAAATCATACATAAATTGTGGGGGTTATATATTTATCTATTGTGGTGTGTGCCTGTGTATGTTTCCAAAATATTGCTTCTAGAGTCCCAAACAATTTATGTGGATTTTACAAAAATGTAAATACAATAGATTTACACCTTAAACCATCTGGCCAAAATCTTGGTGCCTGGGTCAGGGATCAAAGTGATTTTTATTAATTCTACATGTCCTATAACAGTGTGCTCAATTGTTGCTCTGCATTAGCTGACTCACATTCAGAAGTGCTCTGTCAGTAAATCTCCTGCTTTTCTATAATTGGTATTTGCAATCTATAATAAAATGTATCAGGCGGACAGGTTGACATGAATATTAAGGGCATGGACTTAGGGTATATTGAGGTTCAGTTCCCTGCTTTGACACTTTGAGTTCTGCGCATAAATTTCTTTACATTTCAAAGGCTCTCATGTTGACGTCCTGTGGACTCCTGAGAAATCCACCCGACATTGATTCAGGGCTTATTTTCAAATGTTGATCATGTTGTGATACTTGGTTAAGGCTGTATTCTATATTCTGCCCATGACTTCCTGGGATCACTTCTTCAGTAGAGCTTATACAGGCTTGACACTTATGTGTGCAAATAGGTCATTTGTATGCACACTTTTGACAGCAGCCTTATGAGTCTCTGTCATTGTTTTCACATTATTAGCAAACATTAGAGAGACAGTGACTTAGGTCTCAGTTATTTGTATGCAATTCAGTCAATTTATGGCGATTCTTTTAAGAAAAGTCATATTCTCTGACCAATTTGTTTTACATGTGAAATGTGGGCAGGCTAGCAGCATGATAAATAATGAGTAAGTATTGCTTAATTTCTTTTTTTTTTCCCACCATATCATCATGTTCAAATGTATTCTTAAGCTTATACTTGGAGATAGTAATCCTTTTGATTTACCTATTTTTTTATCAAAACTTTTAGTCCAAGATGAAACCACATTGAACTAAATGTCAATGGATGTATCTTTTGAGACATTTTTGTTCCTGGGGGTCCCAACAGAAAGCACCCCTTCATGCCTGTGGTTTTTCTCTCAGTGTCTTAGTTAATGCTGTACTATGACACCTATGGTTACGTTTATAAGAGGCTGTCGAAAGCAACGGTGTTGTAAAAGTGCTTGACATCATATTAACACGAGTCAAAGTGTCCCAAGTTTATACACCTTTTTTCTTAGGTTAGCAATTGAGATATATATAAAAGGCTAATATGCTAAGTGTCCCTCCCACCATCTGACAAGTTGCTATGATGCGTACTGACCACCAGGGGGCAGACGCTCAACGCAGGAGCTGCAGAGCTGCAGTGACTTGGCAGCTGTGGTTCTCAAGTGATGCACCCTGAAACCAGAGAGGAGGGAGCCCAGTCCTCATGGGGCCGAGCGATTCCACCTTTGGCCGTGGGTTATATTGTTGCTGGGGCACAAATTAATTTTAATCCCTTATTAATTTTAATTGGGTGCTGTTGTACTTTTGAGCTGTTCCTACTCCCTTCAAGCTTGTATTCTGGGTTGCCCAGAACAGTAGCAAAACTTGATCATCAAATCTGTTTCAAAACCAGGAAGTATCCTTCAAAACTGGAATCCCTTAATAGTGCATTATGTCAACAATTTATTCATGTCATTTTTTAAATTTATTGATTTTAGAGAGAGACAGAGAGAGAAACATCAATTTGTTGTTCCATTTATTTATTTATGAGTTCATCGGTTGCTTCTTGTTGATCTTACTTAGGGCTATAAAATGGAAGGTGGACACCTGAGGCTAACCACTAAATAAAGTTGCTAAATATTCATCCCAGCAAACACAAATTACATCTCCTACTTGAAGTTGTTTTTGCTTGTATGTTCCTTGACCAGGGATCAAACCCACAACCTTGGGACAATGCTCTAACCAATGGAGCTACCTGGCCAGGGCTCATGTCATTTTTAACTGTAACAGTCTGAAAGGTGTTTTTGTTGATTAAAGAAAGTAGACAACACGGTCCCTGCTCAGTAGGTAGTTATAGAATTATTGAGCAAAGAGAACATAGTGAAAAGTAAACCTATTCACCATAATTAAAACTGAAAAAGTGTTGCATAGTAAATCAAAATAGTACTGCTGCCCTAACTGGTTTGGCTCGGTGAATAGAGTGTCAGCCTGGGGATTGAAGGGCACCAGGTTCAATTCTGGTCAAGGGCATGTACCTCGGTTGCAGGCTTGAGTGCGGGAGGCAAACAATTGATACGAGAGACACATTGATGTTTCTCTTTCTCTATCTCTTTCCCCTTCCTTTCACTCTCTCTAGAAATATCCTTAAGTGAGGATTAACAAAAAAATAAGTAGTATTGCTTATATTGTGTTCAACCATACTGTTGAGGTTGACACCAACGATATAAATATTGTCTTTCCCATAAATTATTATTTAGAATCATTCCTGTGGACAATTATGTCTTAGATGGAACAATGAGAGTGCTTCATTTTACGGGAATCTTTCTTCAAAGGCCTTTTTGTTTATTAACCAAACCCTGAAAGCAAACTACAGGGCTGAGGAAATGAAACACTCAGAGTAGATGCCCAGAGTCATTTGGACTGGCCAGTGTGACCATGAGGCCCTGAGGTTAGCCAATGGAGGGGACTTCTCAGCACATCCAATAGCAGCCATCTAAAAGTCCCTTTCAACATCTGCTATTTTGCCAGAGGTCATTGATCCACATGAGCAGGGGACAATAGATATAATCTCTTAGAGAAGGACTTTAAGAGATCTTGATGGTGCACCTTATTAGTTTTAAAAAAAAGCCAACTTTGATCTCACTCTTAATATGTGTGTATTTTACAAACTATACATAGTACTGTATAACATTATAAAATATGAAAAGGATAGATGTTTTAAACTCATCATTTAAAATAAATACAAATAGAATTTCTACTATTTTCTTCCTGCCCTCACCAATGGATCTTGAGGTGCAAGAACATCACTTTTGAGACTATTAGAAAATCTCTGATGCTTTGAATGTATGGCCACAAGGCAGGCTTCCTTTCATAGATTGGGATTAAAATAGGGCAAGAATCTAAACACAGCATAGCCCTCAGAAACATTGCAGAAAACCGCATATGTAATGGCACATGCTTGGCTGACACCAGCCTCTCCTCACACAGTGTCAGCTGGGCGGAGGTCAGGAGAAGATAGTGTGATAACCACAGCCACAGAGTCTGCACAAAAGCAGTAAAGGCAGGAGCAGCAGGAACACAGCTCCACCTGCCCGAGGCTCCCACATAGTGTTCTGACCTTAAGGGCAGAAATGCACAGGACATCTTCGGTCTCTGTAGAGAGTCCATGTGGGACCTGACAGTCAGATGAAGAGGGCGGGTCCAAGAGAAAAGGGAAAATAAGAAAGCAGGTTCAGATACTCTCTACCTTCGCTTTCCAGTGGCCGGGATACTTTATCAGTTCTTTACAAAGAGCCTACTGCGGAATCCAGAAAGCTGAGGTTTTGTGATGTTGGCAGTTTTGAAGCAGATACTGTTGATGCCCTGACTCGTTCCCCTTGAGCCCAGGTTTGTGTTCCTGGAAATGCTGACAGCTGCCCATCTCAGTGCTGATGTGTTTTGGTTTCTCTACCTCCTGGGAGCTTGCTCAGACCTCCTCCGCTTGGGAGTGCTAGGGCTGTGATGTCCCCAGGAACAACTCTCAACAGTGACAGGGAATTCAGGGGATAAATACCACCAACTTCTCTGTCTTTCTGGGGGGCAGTTCTTAAGTATGTTTCATGTGATTCCTCAGAGGGGTTGAACTGAAGTTGCTCATTGCAATAATGTGTGCCTTAGAGTTTCTTCCTGTCCTGTTTCAGTTTATTCACATTCTCACTTGTACATCCAGGAATAGCCTCCCAAAGAAAGGCTACCTGTACATACATCCTTGTCTCAGTGTTAGCGTCTGAGCAGAAACAAATCATACATAAATTGTGGGGGTTATATATTTATCTATTGTGGTGTGTGCCTGTGTATGTTTCCAAAATATTGCTTCTAGAGTCCCAAACAATTTATGTGGATTTTACAAAAATGTAAATACAATAGATTTACACCTTAAACCATCTGGCCAAAATCTTGGTGCCTGGGTCAGGGATCAAAGTGATTTTTATTAATTCTACATGTCCTATAACAGTGTGCTCAATTGTTGCTCTGCATTAGCTGACTCACATTCAGAAGTGCTCTGTCAGTAAATCTCCTGCTTTTCTATAATTGGTATTTGCAATCTATAATAAAATGTATCAGGCGGACAGGTTGACATGAATATTAAGGGCATGGACTTAGGGTATATTGAGGTTCAGTTCCCTGCTTTGACACTTTGAGTTCTGCGCATAAATTTCTTTACATTTCAAAGGCTCTCATGTTGACGTCCTGTGGACTCCTGAGAAATCCACCCGACATTGATTCAGGGCTTATTTTCAAATGTTGATCATGTTGTGATACTTGGTTAAGGCTGTATTCTATATTCTGCCCATGACTTCCTGGGATCACTTCTTCAGTAGAGCTTATACAGGCTTGACACTTATGTGTGCAAATAGGTCATTTGTATGCACACTTTTGACAGCAGCCTTATGAGTCTCTGTCATTGTTTTCACATTATTAGCAAACATTAGAGAGACAGTGACTTAGGTCTCAGTTATTTGTATGCAATTCAGTCAATTTATGGCGATTCTTTTAAGAAAAGTCATATTCTCTGACCAATTTGTTTTACATGTGAAATGTGGGCAGGCTAGCAGCATGATAAATAATGAGTAAGTATTGCTTAATTTCTTTTTTTTTTCCCACCATATCATCATGTTCAAATGTATTCTTAAGCTTATACTTGGAGATAGTAATCCTTTTGATTTACCTATTTTTTTATCAAAACTTTTAGTCCAAGATGAAACCACATTGAACTAAATGTCAATGGATGTATCTTTTGAGACATTTTTGTTCCTGGGGGTCCCAACAGAAAGCACCCCTTCATGCCTGTGGTTTTTCTCTCAGTGTCTTAGTTAATGCTGTACTATGACACCTATGGTTACGTTTATAAGAGGCTGTCGAAAGCAACGGTGTTGTAAAAGTGCTTGACATCATATTAACACGAGTCAAAGTGTCCCAAGTTTATACACCTTTTTTCTTAGGTTAGCAATTGAGATATATATAAAAGGCTAATATGCTAAGTGTCCCTCCCACCATCTGACAAGTTGCTATGATGCGTACTGACCACCAGGGGGCAGACGCTCAACGCAGGAGCTGCAGAGCTGCAGTGACTTGGCAGCTGTGGTTCTCAAGTGATGCACCCTGAAACCAGAGAGGAGGGAGCCCAGTCCTCATGGGGCCGAGCGATTCCACCTTTGGCCGTGGGTTATATTGTTGCTGGGGCACTGCGGGCCCCGAATCTGGTTTGCATTCTACAACCTGTACAACAGCAACTTTTCAGAGTGCCCTCTTGCACTCTGGGACCTCTCGGGAGATGTTGGAGAGCCAGTTTTGGCCCGATCCCCGCAGGCCAGGCTGAGAAACCCCACCTGCCGAAGGGACCCTGCTCACTCTGCAGACGCCAGGGAGGGACTACAGAAGGTTGGCTCTCACCCAGCCCCGCCCTGCTGGCCACCTTCTAATTAATTTCCTTCAATATAAATGAATTTGTGCACTGGAACACCAGTGTTCATATATTAAAACATGGCTAATGTTAGAGACACAGATTGTGGTTATTTCACCCTAAATTTGACGGGACCCTGCTCACTCTGCAGACGCCAGGGAGGGACTGCAGAAGGTTGGCTCTCACCCAGCCCCGCCCTGCTGGCCACCTTCTAATTAATTTCCTTCAATATAAATGAATTTGTGCACTGGAACACCAGTGTTCATATATTAAAACATGGCTAATGTTAGAGGCACAGATTGTGGTTATTTCACCCTAAATTTGACTTTTAGGTGTAAGAGGTAAATCATTTCTAGGAAAATGTCTGCAGTAAATGTGTAGGTGGTAATAGGCATTTTGCCAATCTATGAACTTCCATTTGAAAGTTTATAGCAGCTATAATACTAGTTAATTGTTGGAAGAGAAATGCTGAGCACCTCTGTTTACTTAGTGTTTACTGAGATTGTATTTACTTAATCTTTATTCTCTGGCTACTTAATATTTTTCATAAGATATGTGACATTTCTTAACAGTGGATTGTCTTTACATGATATTAAGATTAGACATTAGGAGAAATTATGAAATTTACTAAGAAATTTCAATTTTGAACATTATCCTGATGGTGTCCATTAAGTTAGAACTTGACAGGAAAATACAAAATTATGAAATTTACAATAGCATGTCTTTTTATGAAAAACATGTTTTTTATCAGAACTATTGATAAAATAATAGTCAATGCCATATTTTATTCCTTGTACTCAAAATCAACACTTCTTAAATGCTGCCAAATAGTTAGGTGCATTTCTAGAATGATTATAAAAGTATGCTTTTGGTGAATTGTGTGAGATGGAAGTAGCTTTGCCTTATTAATTTCAAAAGAATGATTGAATCATTTGAGATCAAGAGCTCCCTGCAAAGCCAGGATGGTTGACACTCTATATGAAATGCATTGGAGCAAAGAAGTTTATAGTTTAGAAAGATATAAATACACCACCACTTAGAAGACATTTTTGTTGCTTATCTTGCAGCTGTTATTGACTAGAGATTCTGGTTATTTAATTATAACTTATTCCAGAATATATTCAAGGTCATAGTTGAGATAGATTTTTAATTACATACAAAGCTATACAAAGTGGAACATTTTACCCTGGGGAGCCCCCCAGTATGGCTGTAGCTTCTTTATTAAGTGAACTGCTGCCGGCTTTCCTATGGTTACTAAATCAAAGGTTTATGTATCTGTTTTGTTCCTTTGGGCAATCATTGTTCCATAGTTTTCATTTTCAGCTAACTGGAAGTACAAACCAATAAACCTTTGAGCAAATAAAAACAGTTTTGCATTTTATATAGTTATTATTCAAATCCAGGAAACTTTTACATCTATAAAAATGCCCTGAAAGTTTAGTGTGTGTGAACATACCTTAACTAAATATTTGTTAAGGTTCAGATATATACACTAAATTTTGGCTATTGTAAAACCAGAAACCAAGATACAATATTGTCTCACTTTTATTTTTGTGAAGTTTAAGGTCAGATTTTTTTCTTCCTCATAGTGTGTTTGGCACCAATAATTTTGGAAATTTGCCTAAGAAATTGGAGGAGTAAAAGCTGTTTTTTATTAGTGCTACTCAAAGTGCATATTGCTGTACTATCATACTCCGAATAATAATCAGGCAAACATTATTCTATAAGCAGTCCTATTGGTCCAGTCTACTCACCAAAGCTGCATAACTTAATGCAGCTCTCGCTCTATGCTCTTAAGTCCAAATATCAATCTTGAACACTATCCTGATGGTGTCCATTAAGTTAGAACCTGAAAGGAAAATACAAGAGTAGTATGAAATCGGTTGAGTCCACACTGTAGATCAAGAACTCAGTTTTTACTTTAGCATAATTATTTTAAGAAAGCAAACTGAAGAGTGTAACTTTATAGATGTCAGCATGCATGTATTCTAATATTAGCTTAAAATTCCTCCTCTTTAGGAAATGGTTAAAGTCTCTCATATCCCAGTTTAAAACATTCTTCTTTCATTGACAAATTTATGGTATTTGTGCATCACATTCTGTTTTTGTTCTTTGCTATACTAAATGGGAAATTTCTTTCCCAGAAATTATATTAAAATACTAGAGGCCTGGTGCACAAAAATTTGTGCACTTTTGGGGGGGGGGGGCCCCCCAGCCCAGCCTGTGCCCTCTTGCAGTCTGGAACCCCTCGGGAGATAATGACCTG
>NW_005353538.1:9013287-9014565 GCF_000412655.1 Myotis brandtii | reverse complement strand
GGGGCAATCAGGCAGGCACGCAGGTGAGTGGTTAGGAGACAGCGGTCCACGATTGTGAAAGGGATGTCCAACTGCCGGGTTAGGCCCGATCCCGGCAGTCGGACATCCTGGGATCAGGCCTAAACCAGCAGTCGACATCCCCCAAAGGGTCCGAGATTGGAGAGGGTGCAGGCTGGGCTGAGGGACACCCTCCTCCCGTGCACGAATTTTGTGCACCGGGCCACTAGTCTATACTAATAAAAGGGTAATATGTTAATTAGACCAGATAGACCAGACGTCTTCCAGGCATCCTTCTGGACAAAGCTGCAGCGGACCGAGAGCAGGGCAGCTGCGAGGGCCGAGGGCAGGCAGCCGCAGCGGCTGGCAGTGGCAGCAGCAGCAGGGTGATGGTGGTGGCGCATTTCCCTGATCGGCCCAGTCGCCTCCCTAAGCTATCAGTAGGAAATCCCCTGAGGGCTCCCAGACTGTGAGAGGGGGCAAGCCAGGCTGAGGGACCCTCCTCCCCCAGTGCACGAATTTTTGTGCACTGGACCTCTAGTAATATAATATTAGAACATATATGAAACTTGGCATTTATGTTTGGGCATGAGAAAAATGGACTACAAAGTATGACTGTATCCTAAGCCAAATACTCTTAAAATATAGCCATTTCCCTAGATCTATGTAGAAAAAATATGTTTTCCATTGCCTTTTTCAACATATTCTAGAAACTTTTATTATGTCCCTAATGTATACAAGGTACCTATCAAAACATAGCTGTGATCTAATAAAATAATAATTGCATTTATTAATACTTATCCACCTTGTCTAACATATTTTCTTATCTTGTTAGATTGGAACATTTTTTTCATTTTTATTTTCATTTAGCAGCTATCAATAAATTATTTGTAATATCTTTGGGAGATTAAATCAATAAATTCAGATCAGATATTATGGGTTTACTAGTGGCCCAGTGCATGGATTCATGCACATTGAAAGGAAATTAATTAGAAGAAATACTTTAATATTGCTATTTGCCCTTCCTCTA
The DNA here is from genome assembly GCF_000412655.1 of Myotis brandtii. Taxonomy (NCBI): domain Eukaryota; kingdom Metazoa; phylum Chordata; class Mammalia; order Chiroptera; family Vespertilionidae; genus Myotis; species Myotis brandtii. The sequence continues at coordinate 9,013,538 of NW_005353538.1, read as the reverse complement.
TAATAGAAGTGTCAGAGATGAAAGAAAATTAGTAAAATGTATATGAACATAATGTATAAATTGATTAATAAATAAATAATAACATGATATAACAACAGCAAAGACATAATATAAAAACAACAAAAACATGATATAAAAACAACAAAAATTGATATAAAAACAACCTTGATAAAAACAATGACTGCCCTAGCTGGTTTGGCTCAGTGGATAGAGCATCAGCCTGTGTACTGAAGGGTCCCAGGTTTGATTCC
>NW_005353538.1:8994670-9013080 GCF_000412655.1 Myotis brandtii | reverse complement strand
GGGATTGGTCGTGGGACAATGGGGAGATAAGGACACATGTAATACCTTAATCAATAAAGAAAAAAAATTATAAAAATAGGAAAAAAAAGAGCAAAAACACTTTCAGAGTGCTTGACTAATTTCCCTTGTGATGAAGTATTTACAACTTTAACTTTAATGTCACACACTCTTTGAACTCAAGAGAAAGCAACATGTAACTGATCATGTCCAAAAATGGGTTCAGGTAGGATTATTCCTACTCTGTCTAGAGTTTGTGCTTGATATTTATTAATAGTCATCGCAAATGCTGGCATCATGGGAAACTGTCTCCGAATTAATTTAAATGGGAGGCCAGTGTCAGATGGGGACAAATATCGCACATGTGTGAGTCAATGTTTATTTTTAAATTGCCAGTACACATCATATGTACCAGCCGGCCAGTCGGTCAGACTGTCAGACAGACAGACAGTTGGTTACTTAGCCTTTTATATCTATACTAGTGGCCCAGTGCACAAAATTCGTGCTCATTAAAAAAGAATTAATTAGAGGAAGTATTTTAATATTGCTATTTGCCCTTTCTCTATAATAGAAGTGTCAGAGATGAAAGAAAATTAGTAAAATGTATATGGAAATCTTCCTCCTGTCAGAGTCTGGGGCACACCGCAGGACCCAGAGTCAAGTCCCTGCCCACCCGCGTGCACCTCAAAATCATGTGAGACCCAGATCCGGCCAGCCCCACCCTTATTGGGCAAGATCCAGTCCTGGCTGGCCCCACCCCCATCAAGCCCCACCAGGTGGGGTCGCAGCCTCAAGTCCCCTGGCCTGGTACTGGGCAGGGGCACAGCCTCAGGTCCCGCATCAAGCCCTGCTGGGTGGGGGGGTGCAGCCTCAGGTCTCCTAGCGCATGCTGGGTGGGGTGCACAGCCTCAGGTCCCCCGGAGCACCCTCAGGTCCCCACGGCCCAGCACTGGGGCGAGGGTCATTCCTTGAGGTCCCCCATCAAGCCCCACTGGGCGGGGGATGTGGCCTGAGGTCCCCCAACCCAGCACCAGGGTGGGGGGCGCAGCCTGACGTCCCCCATCAAGCACCGCTAGGTGGGGTGCGCAGTCTAAGGTCCCCCGGCCTGGGCCAGGGTGGGGGGCTCACCTTGATATGTAAAACCCTAATATGCAAATAAACTGAACAGCGGAACAACCGAACAACCGAACTGGTCACTATGACGTGTGCTAACCACCAGGGGGTGTGCGCGTAACATGGCAGGCATTGGCCATGGTGGGATGGTGGAGCAGGTGTGCGGGGGCACCAGACCAAGGCAGGGCTCCAGTTGCTGTCATCGGGGCAAGCCTCTGGTGGTTCATGAAAATTCTTTGCTCCTATGTGCCACGATCCCGCCCGGTGCTCGCACCTGCTGCTGGCACCCGATGCTGGCCCTGATTGCTTGGCGCCATCAGTGGGTGCAAGCTGATGGCGTGGAGCAATTGGGGCCGGCGCCAGCAGCGTGTGCGAGTGGGGCCTGTGCTGTCAGTGCATGGGAGCAGTGGCGGGATGGGGGCTGCTGGCAGACAGGGGACTGGGGGTCACAGCAGGAGGGGCCAGGCAGGGGCACGAAGGATGGGCCGAGACCCGCCCCTGTGCCCACCACAGCCTCGTGACCCACAGTTTCTTTCAAGGTGCACAAATTCATGCACTGGTCCCCTAGCATATAGATAATTTCAGTGTATTATGTCAACAGTCCCAGTCACCTCAAACTTATTAGAAAAAAATTAATGAAATAGCTCCAGAATATAACATTTCTAGAAATAGTGTCAAGGAAAGCCAAATTTAAAATATTAAGTATATGTCTCCATCTCTACCTTTTTTATTACACATGCTACTTCTACTTTCTGAAACGATAAATTGTGCTAAGAAACTGCCTTGCCACCCTCTGAACTCTTAAAGCATTTGCTGCCTAGAATTCATTGCTTGTTTACTTCTTTGTATTTCTGGGTGTCTGCTTAACTAAGTGACATTTCTCTCATTTCCGCTTTAGATTTTGTAAAGAATTTTCACATTTTTTTGTCCTCATATCAGTTCCACAGAGAAGTTAATGTTATCACAATTTAGCAGAGGAACAAACTGCCACCAAGAGTAGGAGATATTGTTTCCCAAAGAAACAAAGCTAGAAAGTAGTACAGAACACTCCATTTAAACATAATTTCTTTTTTTTAAGAAAAAAAAGTTATTCATAGTAAGCCTTTTATAATAGGAGTGGCAAATATAACATGTGTGCATGACCACTTACCCACCTTTCATTCTCAAGGTGGATATTAATAATTATACATGATATTCTTTCCCTTAGAGCATATCTGCAATCTTAGATACATAGAATAGTGTCAGAGAGGAAGGGGGTTGGGAGCTGGGTGAAAAAAGGTGAAGAGATTAAGAATAGGTAGATGATAGATGATTAGATAGATAGATAGATAGATAGATAGACAGACAGACAGAAAGACAAACATGGACAGCAGTATGGTGATAGCCAGAGGGAAAAGGAGGTAGGGGGACGTAGAAGTGGGCAAAGGGGGAATAAATGGGGACAGAAAGAGTCTTGACTTTGGGTGATGAACATACAATGCAGTACGCAGATGATGTTTTATCGAGTTGTACACTTGAAAGCTGTGTGGTTTTATTAACCATTGTCACCCCAATAAATTTAACTTTTAAAAGTAAATCTTCTCAATGCATTACTCTGGAAACGTCAAATTTTTTTAGAGTTGGCACTCAGGATTAAATGCGTGTGATTTTCCCTCTCTGCATAATATTTTTTAGGATTATGTTTTTTTGTATTTGTGCCCTGTAACATCTACCATTGTGCCTTGTATGAACTAACAAATGCTGAATACATGTGTTAATAGTTATGGTTAATTGGGTCCAAGCCATAATGTGGTAGAATTTTACTATAAGAAAGAGGCTTTTAAAATGTTATCAGCCTCAGATAATTTATTTCTCAGATATTCCTGGGCCTCATCTTGTGCCAGGCACTGTGTCATACCTTTGAAACTCAAGGATGAATTCATTCATTGAGGCATGAAAGGCAAACAGAAAAGGGCATACATGGCAGACAAAATGTGCAAGGGCCAGGGCCCCAATGATGAGGCAGAAACATTAGTGGCTGTGATTCATCCCTGAGGAATGGTGTCACCTGAGAACAACACCTTGGATTACTATTCACAGAGAAGAGGCTATCACATGAGTTGGACAGAATTCCCAAAAGACATCTTAGTGTACAGAAGCAGTCTACAGGGTTTGTGAATTTTGGCTTCAAAACTGCCAGTGAACCTACATATTCAACAAATGGGCTGATTGGTTAATTCCTCCTGTATAAATGCACATAAGTTTCTTGCTCACGGAATATTCTGAATTTCATTCACTCAACAATTAGTTATTGAGTGCCTCCTATGGTCTCCCATTAGGTCATATACAAGAGTGAATGATGGTCTTGTTTTTTAGAAGCTTCCAGACTGGGAAGTGGAAGACAGTAAAAGAATGAGTGACTCAGGCAAAGTCAATAACATAGCACGTGTTTTCTGTTACAATGCTGACCCCAGGAATGTTATTTCTCTTCCCCACAGCCCACTTACTCTATCATAATAAGGTACACTGTTAATTATTTTAATATAGATTCCCTCTGTCCCATAATTGCTTACTAGTGAGAACAGCAAGTCACTCTACTAGTTTTCAAATCTCTCTAGAGGTATAAATGCAATGACACATTTACAAAAGTTAGCATCATGATATAAGTAAGAAGATAAAGAGGTACAGTGCCAGCTAAGTCTTTGTAAGACATGTATCAGACACCCACAAAGACTCTCACAGATGAGGGAAAAGATCAAGACTTCCACATTTCAGTTACCGTTTACCGATTACTTTCATGTTCTAGCACTTGGGGTGTTTGAAGATCACTAATCAGATGGACTATCGTTTTTGTAATAGAGTTGGGCGAGAGTGAACAGGATAGTGATGAAGACTATGTTGAGCACCAGACTGGACACTTAAACTGGAAAAAGAAGGAGATGAAGACTGAAGCTTGACTAAAGTGGGTGACAGTCAGCCTCCAATGGATAGACGTCCAATCTTCCTATCTGACAGCTTTGGTATTCACTTCTATGTCCTGGTTAATAAAATAGACAGGAAAAATGCCCACAGAGTATTAACAAATAGTACTGAGGAGAGAGAGATTTCTGAAGGTTGAAAATGTCAGAGATTTCTTCACAAAATTCACTTTACTACGACCAATATTTCTCAAGTGGTGCTACATGCCAAGTGTGGAAGGACAGATTTTCTGCCAACCTCCCTTCACACCAAACATATTATTATAAACACCCTTTTCAGAGCAAGAGCTAGGTCATATTCATTTTTTTCATTTCCAAGAGCGGTAATGGTGCTCTGTCCCTACTGAAGTAGCTTGCATACAGGAAATTTTGGTTTAATATATAGTTCCTGTAGACTTTTAAAATGTGATAAAAGCACAAACACAGCAGTTGTTAAATCTGTGCCATCAGTGGCCACACCAGCTGCTTTCTTCCTCTTTTTTTCATACAGAGCCCTGATGGGTAGACATGGGCCTCAGAGGAGGCTCAGGCAATCTTCACACCCTTCACCCAGGAAAAGCACTATGTGAGACAGTCACGGCAGTTCTGTTCCCCTCTGGTGACTGGCACATGCCTGAGAGTGTTTCCAGATTCTGTCCAGTGAATGGAGGGAAACCCCGCTTGGGGAGGGCATGGGGGTTCCAGGAAGGTTTCTGATTTCCTAAAAAGTGATGCATGTGGGGAAAGGCCCTTTCTTGGCCTCTGAACCCAACCCTGTGCGGACGAACCAGCTGGAGCTGCTGGAGCCATCTGTCCCATCGTGAACAGAACTGTCCACACACCCAGGACAGCCAAATAGAAAGCTGGAAGCCATGGCTACATCCCAAAGCCTTGAGTTTATCACCCCTGAATAAGTTCTACCTGCAGACTTCCTATGTGAGGTGACACGTTTTCCTTAAGTCATTTTTAGTTTGATCATCTGTTACCTGCAGTCTGAATTAGCCTATGAGCTCAGTGGATGATTGAACATATGGTGCTATGCAAATAAAGTAAAAGGCCTCTCCTTTGCAGAATTTCAGGCGGATTCATTCAGCAACTAATTCTTGACAACTTACTATGCTCCCAAAATTGATAATGTGAGGTGACACGTTTTCCTTAAGTCATTTTTAGTTTGATCATCTGTTACCTGCAGTCTGAATTAGCCTATGAGCTCAGTGGATGATTGAACATATGGTGCTATGCAAATAAAGTAAAAGGCCTCTCCTTTGCAGAATTTCAGGCGGATTCATTCAGCGACTAATTCTTGAGAACTTACTATGCTCCCAAAATTGATAAAGAGAGAATGCATTGACATTGAAGTTTCGGACTCTGTAGCATAGATATGAAATAGACAGTAAAAACCTGCTGGTGTTCCATCCAGTTTTCCTGAGAGCTCTTTACATGCAGAACAGGAGTGGGTCTTTAGCCAGAGTGAAAATAGAAATGGAAAATGTGTGGATAGCTAAATGGGACAGCCATGCAAAACCCTCACACAGAATCATAATTTGGTGAAACATGCCATTCTGAGGAGTATAATGCATACTAGTCTCCTGTTACTTTGTAATTTATGCAGTTTTCACACTTCCCCAAGCCCTATTTTATTCTGTTTATATCTCTAGTCTAATGTAAGCACATACACTAGTTAGAAAATCATGTTTTGAAATGTACTATTTTCTTTAAGGAAAATGTTAAATAGGTATTTTTGACGTGCACAGGTGCTTTCAAATGCTTTTTTCTATTCCATATGCTAAGTCAAAGATGTCTGTACTTTTTTATTTTGAAGTACGAAAAGTTTTTCATGACTTGTAGTTCTTTGTGCTTCTGAAGTGGGAGCTTTTCTAAGATTAACTTGAAAATGTAGCTTTGTTCTCACCTGAGATCCCTTGAGAATAAAGTAAATCAGCATTTCTTTGTCAGGCAGTAGGCTGTTAATCTAAGAAGAAAATAGAACCCTGTTTCAGTCCCAGGCTTCTGGTAGCATAGCATCTGTAACAGTCTCACAGAAGACTAGGATCTCTAGCTCAATTTAAAAGTTAGAATTTTGTTGAGGGTGTTCCAGGAAAAAAAAATCAGTCAGGTTTAAAAACAATTACTCATAGTTTATGAATAAGATAAAAATATCAGAAAATAACAGTTCAGAGCAACAGATCCCCTGGAAATATTCTAGAAGCCTTAAGATGATGGAAATAGAAAGTTATATTTTTCCTTTGCAAGAACAAGAATAACAGAAGAACCCAGAACTTGCCTGGTCGGTCTGCCTGGTGACATCATGCTAAGGATGAAACATGAACCTATTCTCTCCAAATTTAGTTCCTGATTCCCATCAGGCACTCTGTACCTCTCAGTAAATGCTTAGAGTGATGGGCTACTCTGCGGCCTGTCCCAGAAAATAGCTTCACATTTCTTTTCTGCTAGTCATGTTAGAGATTATCTGTTTATTATTAATACAGAGGTGGGCAAAAGTAGGTTTACAGTAGTGAGTACTCAAAACAGAGTTTATTCTGGTATTATTTATTTGTATTATAGCTGTAAACTTACTTTTGCCCACCTCTGTATATGGGTTCCCAGGGAGCCACACAGATGCTAGTATATCATTCGTCATTTTTTCCGTGTAGCTTTCCAATTTGCTAGCATAAACCATAGTAGCCTCTGAATTTGCCTGTGGGTACAAATAGATTCCCTTTTAGCAATTTATGTACACACAATTATGTCATTCTCATTATTTATTAAATGATAATATGAATGATCCTTTATTAAAGGCCAGATCTTTTTTCTATTGAATCTGAAATAAAATGATTTTAGATTACAGTGATTCAACAAGGTATTAAGCTTGACTTATATTGACATGTATTTCAAGGGTATATTGCAAGCATTTTTAAAATCTCTAAAGGATAATATGTATTAGAAGTTCCTAATTTGACAGTCTGACTCTATCATGTACATATATTTCAAACATATGGCCATGTCTTAGTCATTTAACTTAGTTTTCTCTATCACAGATAGTATTATTTGCTGTTAAATTTTTGCTTTAAACTTATGGTTATCGAGGGTAAGCAGGCTAATCTTGAGATGGAAAACAATTTCATCTGCAGTTATCATGTATCAACTCCTATAGTTCCTTTATTTGTTCACTTATTTGCTCCTGCAGCAAACCCTTAAATTCGCATCTGCTAGATGCGAGGCAATGTGCACAATGCCAGGACCGTAGACAAGCTTGTCTGTGTGTGGTGACCAGCACCAAAGGTATTGAGATGAGGAGAACAATAAAATCCAGTGAATATTAACCTCATTTGTTCAGTTCTTCCCTCTTGATCTGCTTGTCTGATTGTCTACACTTGAAGTTAGAGTCTGTGATGTGATTAAGTCATGATGTCAATAAATAAAGACTAAAATAAAATTTGTCTCTGTTACACACAAGCAAGTGACTCCCTGCTTCTGAATAAGTGGACTAATGAGGACTAACGTGTAATTTTCCTTTGCACTTCAAATAGGCTAGTAAACATTCAGCACTTATTGTAAAACCTGAACATATTTAGTAAATATTAGCTTTTGTGAAAGTCATTCTTTTAACTTAACATTTGCATGTATTCTGAAGAATATGCAAAAGATGTTCTACATACATTTAATTTACCCAGAGATTCCTTTGCTGCTAGACATGTAAACCACCCATTTTTTCTTTGTTATTTCCAAGCAAATATTTATTCAGCAAGTATTTATTAGGTACCCCTGTGAACAAGAATGCTATCTAGACACGCATAATCTTGTAACAGGCAAGAGGAAAGTTAAGTGTAGAGCAACAAGGAGATGCAGAATATGACTCAGTATTTAAATGAGGGATATAAACAAGGAATGGCAAAAACATACTTCTGTCTCTGTGCTGCTGAGCCTATGCCAGACATTGTTAATCATTTCCATTTTCCCCACTTAACATGGACATGGGCTCAGAATCCCGTTCAGGCAGTGCTGCAGGAAGCCTTCGCCATTTGAGTGTTCCTACCTGGTAAACTATTTGCCATCTCCAGCAAGACAGCAAGTTCTAAAAAACGATCAAGATTACTTCCTCAATATATTTTTTTCTGGCACCTTAGCACTGCTTTTCTTCCTCCATAGTCATCAAGTTTTCATTCATGAATCCTCTGCCCCTATCCATTTCTCTCCTGACCATCTCTCCCAGCAACATTGCAGTGATTTATAGGAAAATAATGAGATGTTATTTTGGGTCTGGATAGATCATGCTGCCAATTAGAAAACAAAAGAACAAGTCTTCAGTGTGTGGGAAGCAGGTAAGGATTGCAGCAGTTGTAAGAACTGTTCATCAGTTTCCAGTTCTCCTTTTCTTCCAGGCACCCATCTTGCTAATAGTCATGTCTGGCCATGTGATTAGCTTTGGCCGGTGAAATGTAAACATAACTATTTAAAACGCCAATGGGCAATTATTAATCTCCCGGTTTCCCCCTGCCTTGACTGTTAATATTACCAGGATGATGCCTCCTTCGTTTAGGTCCCAGAGTGAGAAAACATGAAGCAGAGCCTCACCAATCCAACATGAACATGTGGCATTAAAACCACTGAGATTTGGGCTAGCATAATCTAACCTCTCCTGACTAATACCACTCCATGCCTATTCTTAGTACAAGGCAAGAATCCGTAGAGGAGGCTCACCAGACAAGGTAACAATATTGAAGAGACTTGTAAAACCCAACATTGATTTAGCAATGGCTTTTGTGGGGGAGGGAGTCCACATTGAAAGGACACAAAATGCTTTTTTAATAAAATGATAATAGTATAAATTTATCCAAAAAAGTATAATAATTGTTATATCATTGTTCCAGTGAAAGTCCAAGTTCATATATTCATAGACTTCATAAAGGAAGGGAGAGGGAGAAAGAGATAGAAACACCAATGATGAGAGAGAATCATTGATTGGCTGCCTCTTGCATGCCCCACAATAGGGATGGAGCCCGCAACCCGGGCGTATGCCCTGACCAGGAATCAAACCATGACCTCCTGGTTCATCGGTCACCACTCAGCCACTGAGCCATGCCGGATGGGGTCAAGCCTTTTTTAGTTGACTTTCAAAAGTCTTCAAAATTACTTCTTCCTCCAGGATTGGTGCACAGCTTCAAAGTAATATGACCTTTTTTGTGATCAGTGAGTGTGTGATCTTGATTTGCTTAGGTTAGTACTTTTAAGGGCTCAGAATTTTAAATACTGAAGAATACTAGGAATTCATCTGCATTTTCTATAATTATCATGTCCTTTTTAGCTTACATGAGTTACATATTATTAGAGTTAAACAATTCTCTTGAAAGTTACCAACTTTTGATAGGTCAATATTTAGCACCATCTCAATGCACAGATTATTTGCATTCATATCTTACAGTGTTGACAATTATTTGACCTATTCTGAGATATATGGTAATTCCCGCTGCTTTTAATTTTATTGTCTTAGGTGGGAAAAAATGTATTTTGAACCTCAAAGACAAATAAAAATTCAGCTTTATTTACTTGTATTCATTACCTCAGCTTTGGTCCTATAAAGCACTTGGTTATTTCTTTACAAGAGAATATAGATGAGATAGCTTTTATCTACTTTTTATTATGCTTGCATTATCAATCTATTTTTTCATACTTTTTTATTTTAGTGCAACCTTTATAAAGGCATTTTAAGTGACACTTCCATATCCAAATATGTTAAAATTCATCCATAGCTGATGCTACCAATGCAAATATCTGAGGTTGAAATTAGATTAATAGTCATCTGCTAAGCATGACTAGATTTACACACACAAAAGTTAAGACAACTATGTCCCAACTTGCTCCACTTCCTAACAACTGGAGAGTTGCCTTTAACAATAATCATAGTTCCCTAAAAAATGTTCTGAAATTTGGTAGAAAAATGACTGAATCTGTAAATAGCACTAAAGACATATAGTTAAATAAACATTTAAATGTAATATATTTAAGTATTCATAGATATTATATGAGATATAACTAATATACATAATTATGTATATATACATGTAGGTATATACAAACCATAAATAATGAGCCATGTGATTCTTATATTAACTCTTAGTTTTCTCTTAGGAACTGATGGGCCTTTAGTCAGATATGGACTAAGAAATGCTTTTGTCTTGCCACGTGAATCAATTCCTTAATTTTTTAAAAGATTTTTTTATTGATTTTCAGAGAAAGAGGAAGGGAGATGGAGAGAGAGAAAGAGAAATAGTGATATGAGAGAAAAACATCCATCGGCTGCCTCCTGCACATCCCCTCCCTGGGATGGAGCCCACAACCAGGGCATGTGCCCTCGGTGCCCAGGATGGCACCCAACCAGCTGAGCCACACCAGCCAGGGCTGAATCAAGTTTTTAATCATTAGGATATTTCAAGATCATCTTCTCTGTTCCACACTGTTCAATCTCATGTCAGCCTTTTTGGATTAAATAATTTCAGAAAACTCTCACTCTCTGTCACACTTTAGTCTTCCAAGATGATGTCTATAAGAATACAAGGGGCCCAGTGCATGAATTTGTGCACCTTGAAAGGACCTGTGGCCTGCGATGCTGCAGTAGGCACAGGGGTGGGTCTCAGCACATCCTTTACACCCCCGCCCGGCCCCTCCCACTGTGGCCTCCTGGTCCCCTGTCTACCAGCAACCCCGCTCCCACTGCTGCCACTCCCATGTGCTGAAGGCAACAGCCCCACTCATACCCACTGATGGCACAGAGCAATTGGGGCTGGCACCAGTAGCGGGTATAAGCGGGGCTGGCACCATCAGTGGGTGTGAGCGGAGGCTGCTGCCCTGATTGCCCCTCAGGAGCAGGGGGAGGTGGAGAAGCCCTCAGGGGCGATCAGGGCTGGCAGCCGCCGCTCTCACCTGCTGATGGCGCGTAGCGATCAGGACTGGCACCGGGCGCCAGCAGCGGGTGTGAGCAGCGGCTCCGGTGCCAGCTGCAGGTGCGAGAAGGGCCAGTGCTGGCAGTAGGTGAGACCAGTGGCTCTGGTGCCAGCAGTGGTTGCAAAAAGTGGCTGCCAGCCCCTATCCCTCCTCAGGAGTAGAGGGAAGTGGAGAAGCATCCAAGGGACGAGCAGGGCCAGCAGCTGCCACTCACACCCGCTGATGATGCTGAGCGATTGGGGCTGGCACTGGGCATTGGCAGCAGTTACGAGTGCCGGGAGGGACCATGGTGTGCAGGAGCAAAGGATTTTCAGTAACCACCAGAGGCTCTCTCTGATGACAGTGAACAGCACACCGCCTTGGTCTGGCATCCTCGCTCACCTGCTCCACCATCCTGCTGTGGCAGACGCCCGCCATGTTTTGCACTCTGCTACCTGCTGCCAATGCCCGCCATGTGCCGCACCCTCCCCCCGGTGGTCAGCTCACATCATAGCAACCGATTGTTTGGTTGTTCAGTTGTTCTGCCATTCAGTCTATTTGCATATTAGCCTTTTATTATATAGAATTTGTTTTTCTATAATAAATGTTTTCTGCTAAATGCAGTTCTTTCTGTCTATTACTTTTCTTTTTATTTTGCTGGTTATCATTCTATATCTCTGAGCTAAGTTGGGAGTGGTTGAAGCAGATATTTTTGTCATTATGGCTGTCCTGTTTTCTGGATGTTAAGTTCGTATTGTATAGATCTCTCTCTTTAGCAGCCTTTGATTTTATCATACTTTCAGTCATGCCATTCAACCTCACCTACCTCCATTTGCAACATTTCAGAATTCCATTGTTTCATTTTTTTCACATCCTTTACAGGTAAACATCACAGCACAAAATCTACAATATAAGGAAAGATATTTAGCAGAGAATTAACTAATATGAATTATAGTATGCCCCTCCCACTGTGGCCTCCTGGTCCCCTGTCTACCAGCAACCCCGCTCCCACTGCTGCCACTCCCATGTGCTGAAGGCAACAGCCCCACTCATACCCACTGATGGCACAGAGCAATTGGGGCTGGCACCAGTAGCGGGTATAAGCGGGGCTGGCACCATCAGTGGGTGTGAGCGGAGGCTGCTGCCCTGATTGCCCCTCAGGAGCAGGGGGAGGTGGAGAAGCCCTCAGGGGCGATCAGGGCTGGCAGCCGCCGCTCTCACCTGCTGATGGCGCGTAGCGATCAGGACTGGCACCGGGCGCCAGCAGCGGGTGTGAGCAGCGGCTCCGGTGCCAGCTGCAGGTGCGAGAAGGGCCAGTGCTGGCAGTAGGTGAGACCAGTGGCTCTGGTGCCAGCAGTGGTTGCAAAAAGTGGCTGCCAGCCCCTATCCCTCCTCAGGAGTAGAGGGAAGTGGAGAAGCATCCAAGGGACGAGCAGGGCCAGCAGCTGCCACTCACACCCGCTGATGATGCTGAGCGATTGGGGCTGGCACTGGGCATTGGCAGCAGTTACGAGTGCCGGGAGGGACCATGGTGTGCAGGAGCAAAGGATTTTCAGTAACCACCAGAGGCTCTCTCTGATGACAGTGAACAGCACACCGCCTTGGTCTGGCATCCTCGCTCACCTGCTCCACCATCCTGCTGTGGCAGACGCCCGCCATGTTTTGCACTCTGCTACCTGCTGCCAATGCCCGCCATGTGCCGCACCCTCCCCCCGGTGGTCAGCTCACATCATAGCAACCGATTGTTTGGTTGTTCAGTTGTTCTGCCATTCAGTCTATTTGCATATTAGCCTTTTATTATATAGAATTTGTTTTTCTATAATAAATGTTTTCTGCTAAATGCAGTTCTTTCTGTCTATTACTTTTCTTTTTATTTTGCTGGTTATCATTCTATATCTCTGAGCTAAGTTGGGAGTGGTTGAAGCAGATATTTTTGTCATTATGGCTGTCCTGTTTTCTGGATGTTAAGTTCGTATTGTATAGATCTCTCTCTTTAGCAGCCTTTGATTTTATCATACTTTCAGTCATGCCATTCAACCTCACCTACCTCCATTTGCAACATTTCAGAATTCCATTGTTTCATTTTTTTCACATCCTTTACAGGTAAACATCACAGCACAAAATCTACAATATAAGGAAAGATATTTAGCAGAGAATTAACTAATATGAATTATAGTATGACTATTTTAGGGCAATCTTTATTTTCACTGATTTTAATTTTCAAAAATGAAACCAAAATCATTTCCATTTTAATATAATTTTATATCACTTCTGTAATCTATATATAAAATAAAAGCTGTTTCGAAGGAAAGACTATGATTTCTCAGTGTTGTGCAATATGAAACAAACTCTTGCACATTAAAAGTTATAGTGAAGCGTGGAATAATACCTATGGATATGGTACTTTGGACAATTACTACACTCCTGATGACTATTTCTGGCAAATTGTCAAAAAGACTTTATAGTTCTTCCCCTCCCCCCCCCCTTTTTTTTAATATATTTTATTGATTTTTTACAGAGAGGAAGGGAGAGAGATAGAGAGCTAGAAACATCGATGAGAGAGAAACATCGATCAGCTGCCTCCTGCACATCTCCTACTGGGGATGTGCCCGAAACCCAGGTACATGCCCTTGACCGGAATCGATCCTGGGACCTTTCAGTCTGCAGGCCGACGCTCTATCCACTGAGCCAAACCGGTTTCGGCGGCCCCTCCCCCCTTTTGATGGACTCAGATTCTTAAAGAAAAATAATTGGAGCTCAGGGAATTATCAAGTGATTACTCTTTAAAACATTGTCTCCAAATTGTTATTATGAGAAAGATTGCTTGTGAAACATTAACACATCGGTTTGTACCAAAAGAAGCTGTAGGTTTTTTTTTTTTTTTTAAAAAAAGATATATAACTGTCTACCAATTCCCTCTTCTCAAATTTTCATAAACAGAAAGGCTTTCTCTACTGCTGAGTTCTGAGAAAAGTCTGATGGAGAATTTTGAATAAAAATCAGCTTTGCTCTCGAGTTGCTTAAAAGCCAGCAGAGGGAGCATAGCTGGCTGTTTAGAAGCTGACACAGGCTTTTGGAAGACCAGTTCCCGCTGGGAACACGTGCCAGGTGCCAGCCCTAAATTCGTGATGATGATTGTCCCACCAACAGTCCGGGAGGATGAGTGCATGGATGGCAAGCTGCAATGCCTTAGGAAACGCTGAGGGAAGAGATGTCAAAAATACCTTCAGGCTGATTTTCAAAAGAACTATGTTCACAGAGTCTAATTTTTACCTTTAGCAGCTCACCCATGGAGACTCCAACCCTGTGCCTTTCAAGTTAGGAGATAATTTATGGAAAGTTACCTAATTGCATTTACTTTAATCCCGATTCTTATTTTAGGGTCTCTTCTACAAAATGACCTCTTCATTTTAAACTTAGGGACACCCTGCCCTTCTCTCTCTCATGTTCTCTATCTCTCCCTTTGTTTCTTTTTCCCTCTTCAATCATACACCATACTACTTCTCACCAATAAAGGTGCTGTATTGTGACCAAGGACATTTTTCTATACCATGTTGTTATTGGTTGAGGCAGGGTGCAAAATTTACCCAAGGTAGTTTAGTAGTTAGTAGTAGTAGTAGTAGCCGTAGTAACACATTAGGCAAGGCACAGACCTGACTCTTGATATTCTTGCTGAGCTTGCTATATTCCAAATTAGATAACTGGATAGGATGAGAAGCTGTGAGATCTAGTCAGTCACCTGGTTTCATACATTGCTCAACAGATAGGAGACTAGTTCCTATACATATGCAAGTATAGGAAAACAGATAGTATGTATAGGGTTTAGTACTATCTGGTTTCAGGCATCCATTGTGGGTCTTGGAACTGGTAAGTGGGACTGCTGGGTATTTTGAGTGTCTCCATATGCCCAGACTGGCAAGGCACTGGGGTCAGGTTAGGGAGCAAGACTGGTTCTTTCCCTCAAGGAATTTAATATTCTGCATGTGATTTTCTTTTTTTTTCTTTCCTATGAAACTTTCAAAAAAATTTTAAAGCACTTTGAAAATCATCAGTTTTTCTCTCTTATACCTAACCAGCCTCTCAGAAAGAAACCTCTACTTAGATTTAAAAAGAGCAAAAGATAGAATATACTGTTTCTACACCAAAGGATTGATTTGAATTGCTCTGTAATGTGTTCAAATTGATGTGCTAAATGGCCATTATGTGCCCAGGACACTTTTCTGGTTGACAAGAAGTAATAGTTTACTGAATAGTATGTGTTGGATATTTGTTAAAGTCTTATTTTAGCGCTCTTATTTTAGATAATAGCATACAACCATATATAATATCAGTGTTAGATAGCTCATTGAAGACTTTGGGTTTCAGATCCCATGTCCTATCGTCGCCTCACTGGTGTCTGTTAGTCACCGTCCAGCCATGGCAATTGTATCCCCTGAAAAGAAAATTGTGGAGGTGTTATGTCATTTATGAAAAGAGCATAAATGCCACATTACCCGAAGCCGAAGCCGGAAAGATGACATGGTGTGTCTAAGGCTGCTGTCTCCTTTAGTGAGAAAATCACCAGGGCTAGAACAGGACGGAGCTGAATTCAAGATTCCACTCCGACATGTACCAGCTTTTCTTTCTCTTGACTTAAAATAAGCACTTTAACTTCTCTGTGTTGATTCCATTACCTGTTAAAGTAACAAAACAAGGTTTAACTTAAAAGAAAAGACAGAGTGAAAGCAATGATATTTACTGCCTACTTTTTTGTCAACTTATATTTCTGATAGACTTACAAAAGTGGATGCTTCTGAAATATACTACACCCTAAAAAAGTAAGTGGTCGCATTGTGGTTGCTGTTTTGCAGCTGAAGTGAGAAGGGTTTATATATCATTCAACTACCTTCTGGGTAAACACTGTTTCTATTGTCAATGTTAGAAAGGTCAAAATCTCTAGACAATTTTTATGAGAGTTTATTTGATCCAAACTGACAATATATGCCAGGGTGCACGGTCTCAAATGCTCCGCAGAATAACAGTTTTGCAGATTCTTTTATGCAGTTTAAAGAAGGGATATAAGGAAAAAAATGCAGAAAGCTAGGCAGAGACTGGATTACAAGATAGTTAACAGGATTAGGTGCTCTCTTGAGGGCTAACACCCACTTGGAGGGGAATTACTTCTGGTATTGCAAAGGCATCTTAACTTAGATGCATAAGAACAAAGGACAGGGTTGATTTAAAACCTTTCACTAAACCTTTCACTAAAGAAGTTATAGGCCTACCCTGGCTGATATCGCTCAGTTGGTTGGGTGTGGTTTGATGAACCAAACGTGTGCAGGTTCAATTCCCAGTGAGGGAAAAATGCCCTGGTTGCTGGCGGGATCCCAGGGAGGGGGCATGCAGAAGGCAGCCCATTGATGTTCCACTCTCACATCAATGTTTCTCTCTCTCTCTCTCTCTCTTTCCTTTCTCTCCCTCTAAAACAGTGGTTCTCAACCTTCTGGCCCTTTAAATACAGTTCCTCATGTTGTGACCCAACCATAAAATTATTTTCGTTGATACGTCATAACTGTAATGTTGCTACTGTTATGAATCGTAATGTAAATATATGATATGCAGGATGATCTTAGGCGACCCCTGTGAAAGGGTCATTCAACCGCCAAAGGGGTCGCGACCCACAGGTTGAGAATCGCTGCTCTAAAATTTAATTAAAATATATGATCATATCACCCTGTGAAGTTACTTTCCATCCACACTGT
Source organism: Myotis brandtii (assembly GCF_000412655.1). Taxonomy (NCBI): domain Eukaryota; kingdom Metazoa; phylum Chordata; class Mammalia; order Chiroptera; family Vespertilionidae; genus Myotis; species Myotis brandtii. The sequence goes on along the minus strand of NW_005353538.1, from coordinate 8,996,372 downwards.
GATATATTGCATGATCAGAGAACAGCCATTTTACAAGTGAAATTTTGTCATAAATCCCTTTGCAAGTTGGGAATTTCCTGACTCAATGACCATTCTTTGCTTTGGGCCTGAAGCTACCAATATAGGGCTTGTGACTAAGTCGGCTCCTGGATGTCACATGGGGACAGTGGGGCAGAAGAGTACGTCTTCACTGTTCCACTGAGTTTGTGTGAGGTAGCACAGCTTGCAACTATATCATTGCTTGTTTACCTGTAGAGTCTTGAATGAAATAGTTTAATCTTTATGTCAGCAACTCAGTATCTGCCCTTTGCATCTTATGTTGTCATAGATGATATAACTTGAGAAGAAATAAAAATATCACCTTTATGTGTGATTTTATTTCTCCTTAAATATACTTTCTATGACTTTTCTGTGAAATGGGGAAAGCTAGCTAAGGGGTGAGAGCCAAGTGTCCAGTGTCAAAGACACCGAGGTTGGTGGCCTCTGACCCTAGGTCATTGTTTACCGGAATTGAAGTCCTGGAAGAGGTTCTAAGGTCAAAGAAAGGAGAGCGAGCCCATGACAAGCCATCAGTTAAGAGTTAAGGTTGAAAATCACACATGAGTTACAGGTTCAAAGCATGGGGATGGAGGAACTGGGGAAGTCTACAATAAGAAGCAAACTAGTAGAAAGCATGACATGGTCAGTGAATCTCAAACTTTAGGGAGCGTCACAAGCACCTGGCAGGCTAATAAAACAAGTAGCTCTGGACTCCACCTGTAGCATCCTTGCTTCTATAGGTCTTGGTAGAGCCTGAAAATTTGCATTTCTAACAAGCTCCCAGGTGATGCTAACGATGCTGGTTTGGGGACCACATTTTGAGAAGGGTGGTTCTAGATGAATTCCAGAGACAAGTGACAGTGCTGGCGGTGACTTTTCACAAGCTCCTGGAATACTCTGCTGGGTGAGCTTAGTTTGCTTAAAGTGTTGGAGACAGGAAAGATAGATATAGCATCTTGACTTTTTTTTTTTTCATTTTAATTGCTTTTTTTAAAATAAAAAAAATCAAATGAACAACTCAGTTTTTGAGGATACAAACGTCCTTCTGTATTAAAATGCAAAATAACTTACATTTTTGCCATGTAAACATAGAAACTCTATGAAAAATGATATATATCATGTTTTTGTAGTTAAACAGCTAGTACAGTGCTCTGTTTAGAAGTGTATGTTCTGGCCCTAGCCAGCTTGGCTCAGTTGACAGAGCATCAGTCTGCAGACCAAAGGGTCCTGGTTTGATTCCAGTGAAGGGCACATACCTCAGTTGCAGGCTCCTCCCTGGCACGGGCTCTGGTCAGGGTGCTTGCAGGAGGCAACCAATTGATGTGTTTCTCTCACATGGATATTTCTCTCTGTCTTTCCCTCACTCTCCCACTCTCTCTAAAAAAACAATGGAAAAATATTCTTGGGTGAGGATTAAAAAAAAAGTGTGTGTTCTGAAGATAAACTTCCTAGGGTCAAATCTTTTTTTTTTCTTCCTGCTTTAATTTAAAATATTATTCCTGATATATTTATTAAGTTTTTTAAAAAATCTTTATTGTTGAAAATATTATATATGTCCCCCTTTTTCCCTTTTGACCTCTTCTAGCCTGCCCCACCCCCTGCCACACGCCTTCACCACCCTATTGTGGGTGTCCATGGGTCATGCATATATGCATACAAGTTC
>NW_005353538.1:8971538-8994579 GCF_000412655.1 Myotis brandtii | reverse complement strand
TGATTCCTCAGTCTGTTCCATGCTTCTGTGTCTCTGGATCTGTTTGATTCTACTACTAGCTTTGTGCCCTGAGGTCACAAGTTTCTTAAACTGCTGGAGATTCCTTTGTAAAATTCAGATATTATGGATCACATGGGTTGTTGTGAGGATTAAATAAAGTAAGGTATTTAAACTTTTTATGGTGTGCCTGGCACATAATAATTGCTCCATAAATGTTTGCTATTATTGGAACACCAGAGTAAATACCTTCATTCAGAAACGAAACTCTGTGTATAATACTTGGTAGTGATCTCAGGTTTAATTTGTAGGTTTCTCTGTGTTTCTATATTTCATTATAACTCTCCGGCTAAGAATAGCACTAAGTTGACATGAAGTTATCAATTATATTTAAACAATGTGACTCAAAAGTCGAAGTGGATTACAGAGAGCAAAGAATCTAAAAGTCTCTAGCAAATTTCAGACTAAGAAGGAAGAACACCTTCTATATATAGTAGTTAAGAGCATCAGCTCTGGGACCAATTGCCTGGATTTGTATTCTGACTCCACACTTCACTAACTCCATGACCTTGAGTAAACTACGTGACATCTCTGTGCCTCAGACTCTTCATCTGTCAAATGGTGATAATAAACTCAGCAAGTTTATTTATTTGTTTGTTTATTTTATTGTTGACAGTATTATAGGTGTCCCCTATCTTTCCCCGCTTGGTCCCCCTCCACCCAGCCCTGCCCCACCACAGGCCTTCACCACACTATTCTCTGTGTCCATGGGTTACCCATAGATATATGTAACTTCTTTAATTAATCTCTCCCAGTCCCTATCATGCCCCTCCCCTCTGAGATTTGAAGTATATATGGTCTCTCTCTCTCTCTCTCTCTCTCTCTCACACACACACACACACACACACACACACACACACACACAAGGTCATGTTTAATAGAGTTTAGATGCTGTAACTGAAATATGCAAAGTGCTTAGAAAAATGCCTTGCACAAAATAAGCACTATAAAAGTGTTTACTGTTGATCTCTAGCTTGTATATATGTAGATTTTGGGAGTGTTTTGTTTTGAAGGGAAAATAAATCAGAAATTAGATTTTTTTTTTAATTTTTTTGGCCTCAAGTTCAATATACTGCAATATAGGTCTGTGGTAACTTCATAAAACTGGAAACAAGTTTTTCTTAATGAAACTACAGCTTTCTTAAAAATATAATTGGTGTTTCATTTAAAAGCAGAGTTAGTACTCTTACGATAGTCTAGTCTTTCATAATGTTCTAGAAAAAAAGAAGTCCCTTTTCTACTGGCAGAAATCTCTATGCCAGCACATATGAAGGATACTCACTTTGTCATTGACAAGCTCTGTGGTCTTCTGTGTGTTGATACCATTGACCTCTCTGTCCTTGAAATTGCCTCTTTCTGGGCAACTTGACATAGACATGGCACTGCTGTGGGTCCCCTGCCTGCCTCCCAGACATTGCTTCTCTGATTTCCCAGGCAATTCTTTTGTCGTCTGACCTCCCGCCCCCCGACATGTGTGCCAGCACCCACGCCTTAGCCTCCTTTCTGCAGACACTTCCTCGGGACCCCCCGCCCCAAAGGCTTCCCCTTTCCTCTCTAAGCAGAGACCTCATCTGTTCTATTCCCCCACATTAAGTCCAGTGTTATAGTCCCAGAAGCCTGCTAAAGCTTCCACTTGAATTTCTCATTGCCACACTGAAACCAGATTTCTATTTCTTCAAAAATGTTTCCCCTACCCATTCTGCTGTGTGTTAGGGTTACCATGCTGGGTGTAGGCCTTTGCATTAGCATGTTGCTCCTGTCTCTTGATTTTTTTTTTCTGATTTGGACTTACTGCTACCTTCCATTCTAGGTCAGAACCTTGTTCTTCAGCAACTACATAGTTTCCCCCATCCAAGATTTCACTTTCTACAGCTTCAGTTAACCAAGGTCAACTAGGGCCCCAACATATTAATTCCAGAAATATACAATTCATGTTTTGCATTGCACACCATCCTGAGGAGTGTGATGAAGTTTCAAGATTCCCACATCATCCCACCCAGGATGTGACTCATCCCTTTGCTAAGTTCTCCACACAGTAGATCCTCCCCACCCATAGTCAGGGAGTAGCCTTCTTGGTTATTAGATCAACTGTAAGTATCAGAGTGCTGTTGTTCCAGTCACCCTTATTTTACTTAATAATGACCCCAAAGTGCGAGAGTGGTGATGCTGGCAATTCAGATATGCCAAAGAGAAGACACAAGGTTCTTTCTTTAAGTGAGTTAATAAGGAAAGAAGTTGTATCCTGAGGTTGCTAAGGTCTACAGTAAGAACCAATCTTATCTGTGAAACTAAAAGAAGGAAAAATAAATTTGTTCTAATTTTGCTAGTGTACCCTAAACTGTAAAAGTTATGGCCACAGTATGTGACAAGTACTTAAGATAGAGAAGGTATTAAATTTATGGGTGGAAGATATGTTCTGATTGATGGCAATGTGGTGCACCAGAAAGCAATGAGTCTACAAGAAGACTTTAGCAAGGGATCCTCTGAAACCAGTGACCAGATTCACATAACTTTATTTTAATATATTTGAATTGATTTCAGAGAGAGAGAGAGAGAGAGAGAAAGAGAGATAGAAACATCAATGATGAGAGAGAATCATTGATCTGCTGCCTCCTGCACACCCTGAAACCCGGGCATGTGCCCTGACGGGGAATTGAATACCGGTTCATAGGTCGATGCTCAACTACTGAGCCACACTGACCAGGCCACATAACTTTTATTAGGGTGTATTGTTACAATTATTTTGTTTTATTAGTAGTTATTGTCCATCTCTTACTGTGCTTATGTATAAATTAAACATTACCATAGGTTTGTGTGTTTAGGAAAACACAGAGTATATACAGAGTTGTGGACTATCCTCTGTTTCAGGCATCTGCTGGGGGTGCTGTGTCCCCTGCAGATCAGGGGGGACTGCTGTGCCTCCTAGGAGATGGTCCCATGGCAGGTGCTTGCCTTCAGGTGCTCTACTTCCAGGTGCTCTCCTGCAGGTCATTTTCCACAGTACCAACAGGCTGATGACCTTCCCTTCCACTAGCCTTTTACCCTTTCCAGAACTTTCCTGTTTCCACCTCTATAAAGTGCAGGTACATTTGTCTTTCAAATCTTTCTGGAGTTTGCCTTTAAAGTATGTTACCACCCCCAACCCCCCAATATAAACTGTTGGAATGTGCTCAGGTTAGTCCTCCTGCTGTGAGCCGCACACACACCTTGTACTCACCATGCTAGCCCTGTAGCTCCCCCTGCTCTGATAAGTATGTGTCAACTTTGTTTTTCAGGTCTTCAAAGACAACTGCTCTCTAAACATTCTTAAATTATATTTGAATCTAACATAGTCTCTGGAACAGTAAAAATATAAAATTACATAAATGTAAAAAAAAAAAACACACAAAAAAACAAACAAAACAAAACAAAAAAAAACACTGAATATTACCCCTGAAAGAGACCAAAGAGTAAATATGCTACTCAATCTTATTTTACAAATGAGTAATCTGAACATCTGAGATGGGTTATTTAAAAATTTAATAGTTATATATTCCAATTTGTGGTTACCTTCTATTCATGGCACATGGTATCCGTTGCTATTTACATTGTTGATATAAAGTTTTATCTAGAATAGATTTGCTTTTGATTAGAAATATTAATTTAGAGAAATTATAAGTAACTAATCGTACCGAAGATAAGAAAATACGGCAAAAATGTGAAAGTAATAAGAGATAGGATTGAAAATATCTCAATGCATTGATTAGAGTTTGTGCTTAATAAATGATTGTTGACTGGCTTGTTGAAAGCTCACACCTGTCTCCCTACTCCCTAGCAAACAGCCTTCACCCACTTACAGCAGACAAGTACTTTTCATGGCTACGTTTTCAGCATAAGGTCAAAGGAAGAGAAGAGTAACAGGTCAGCTGGCAAAACTGTTTCTGGCCCTGTAGGCTTCCTTTAACTTTAGCTGAGCTCACTGTAGGTGGTGCCTGCGGAGCCAGTGCCCTAGTCTGCAGACAGGAGTGTGGACTTCCTTTAGCCACCTCGCTCTTCCTAGAACTCTCTTTCCCACACAAAGTTTAACTGGGCAAGTCCAACACTACAAACAGCATGAGTAAAGAAAGTGAAGTGGAAATTCCCATATGCACAGGAATATTTGTAAAGGGGAGAGAAGACTACATTCCGCATGCTGACTCATTGTTCACATGCCTTCTCTTATTTTGGAAACTTTAAGAGCTACCCTCAGTAGCTTAACCTCTGAGTGGTTTCCGCCAGCACTTTAGACCTTCCTGACCAGGCTCACTGAATTACAGGCCCCCGAGTGAACTCTGCGGAGAAACAGAAATAGGCTGTGGCTGGAGTCTGCTTACAGAGGGGCCTAAAAAGCCGAAATCTAAAGCGCAAAGAACTCTGGATACTGGGAGAAATGAAAAATGGATCCACTGTGCAATGTAATTCTGATACAAGCTACCTAGAGTTAGGTCAGGTTTCACAGGTTAAGGGCACAGTCCCTGCAAGACTGCACTTCAGACACCAGCTGCAAGTTTGGTGGTCCCCAGGCTACCCACACTTCCGACCAGCTGGCTACAAATTCAGCCTTTCCCACAGCCCCTCAGGTTGGAGAATTTGCTAGTGGTGATGTAAGAAGTCCAAACCTGTAGATAACTTCTTAAAAATATGTTTTGCTTGATAATAGAGAAATAGGAAGGGAGAGGGAGAGAGAAACATCTATCTCTGTGGGCTGCCTCCTACACACCCCCTACTGGGAATCAATCCCACAACCCTGGCATGTGCCCCTGACAGGTAATCTAGAACCTGTGACCTCTCTGAGCCACACCTGCTAGAGCCTGTGGAGAATTTTTATAAGAGTTTATTTGAGCCAAACTGAAGACACATGTTGGGAAGCAAGCTCTCAAATGCTCCAGAGAATAACAGTTTTGCAGCTTCTTTTATGCATGTGAAATTAAGGGAGGAATTTAAGGAAGACACTTTGGAGGGAAGGAAAAGCAAGGGGGAGGGGGGTTGAATTACAGATTACAGAATAGTTAACAGGATTATGTGCTTTTTGCAGCTGGTTATGGCTTATTTCAAAAGTGTGTTAACCTAGATGCACAGAAACAATGGACAGGCCTTGCTTAAGGCAAATATAAACTTCTTACTAAAAAGTTATATGCCTGAGGCCTGACTACCCACCATGGCCTGCCCAGTTAAGAATTTATGATCATGTCACCCTGTGAGGTCACTTTCCATAGAACCCCCCTTTTATTTCATTCACACTAGAACAACTCTTTGAATTTAAGAAAGTACTGTAGGTAAAATTATAATTTTACTACAAAATGTAGAAATCAGAACCAGCCAAGTAAAGAGGCACATGTGGCAAGCAAGTCTGGGAGGGTCCCAAGCATGAGGCTTTTGTTCCTCAGGACAGATCGCCTTCCCAGCACATCAATGTGCATCACCAACCAGGAAGCTTACCCAAGCCCCAGGGACCAGAATCTTTCTGGGGCTTCATTCTGTAGGCAGGATTGATTGAATCACAAGCAATGTGATTAAACTCACTCCTCAGTGCTCCTTCCCTCCAGGCTGATATCAAGGCTCAGAGGTCATGTTGGTCTTTCTGTTGAGGCCAGTACACTACCTGAAACTACTTAAGGGTTCCAAGTGTATCACCTCATTAGCATAATGTGGTCCCAGGGGAGTACCATGAAAAAGAACACTTCTATTACTTGCAAAATTCTAAGGGTTTAGAAGTTCCCTTTCAGGAACTCAGGACAAAGACCAAACAAAAATGCTATTAAACAAATAACACACAGAAAATAGAAGATGAATTGGATCTATTTAAGCCATGAAAAACTAACACAAAAAAATATGATTTTTATGATGGAGAAACCACGGAAAAATGTCACTTGAATGTAAAATGAGGGTCATTAAACATCATTAGATCTTTAAAATGTGTTTTTCACTCACGGGTTCATTTATACAGCATTATTTATTGAGTGTCTACCTCCTATGCTAGTCAATGAAGGTATACCAGTACACTGCCCCTGTTTAAAAAATAATAATTTTATTTGTATTACATTAAAAAGAGGAAGGATGGTGCTGAGGGGTGGGAGTGGCTGGGGAGAGGTCAATAGGCAGGGAGGGAAGGAGATATATGTAATATTAAACAATAAAGAATTTAAATTAGAAACATAAAAAAGAGGGAGAATGAACTAGTTGAAATTATTTGCTTGTTTTAACTACAATCAAAATGAACCTGAGTTCTGGGATAATCATTAATTTTTCCTTGTCAAATATGATGTTAAGAGAGCCCCTCAAATACAAAGCATTTGTCGTCAAGTCTATATTGGAGAGGAATTTTGGGAAGTGGGGGTTATAGGAGAAATGTATATGTTGTTTGTTTCACCAGAAGGCTACCATTTGGTTTTATGTTTTTAAACAAAATCAAAAAGTGCTTTGAAATGCGATGTTTTTTAAACTGTTCTTTTTTTGCTTTCCTGTAATTGGAGCAACATACTAATTTCTACAAGTTGTGACTACTAACAGAGAGCAATCACCTCACAGACTTGTACCGGAGAGACGAAACCATCCAGGTGACAGGAAATGGCCACGTGCAGAGTCCCCGCTTCCCAAACAGCTACCCCAGGAACCTGCTTCTGACATGGCGGCTGCATTCCCAGGAGAAGACAAGGATACAGCTAGCCTTTGACAATCAGTTTGGATTAGAGGAAGCAGAAAATGATATCTGTAGGTAAGTGGAGAAAAATGTCCAGTTTAGAGAACTCTCCCAAGGTGAAAAATAAAAGATGAATTGAAAAGCATCACATTAAACTCCCCTTTTGGGCTCTTTGGACCTGCTCAAGCTGCACCACTTCTTTCTCAAAAAGCCTTATGTCCGTCTTAACGGACAAAATAAACTGGGGCATGGACGGTGCTGTGGAGGGGCTAGTAGCCTCACTTTCACACCTGTCAGAGCCAGGCTGCATGACCCCCAGCCCCCAGAGAAGGCAGGAGTCTGCTACTACAACAGCCTCTGTGAGTAGATGGATGCATCCCATAACCCTACATCACCTGCAGCGAAGGCTTGTGGCTCTGGCCCAAGTCAGCCTTGGGCTCAAGGAGTGTGTACCTACTTGGCTCCAGGAACTAATCAGACTATGTAACCTCTGCACAGTAACGGTTCCCGCAGCACTGGGAGAGGGTGACGGTGAGGACCTACAGCAGTGACGGCGAACCTATGACACGCGTGTCAGAGGTGACACGCAAACTCATTTTTTTGGTTGATTGTTCTTTGTTAAATGGCATTTAAATATATAAAATAAATATCAAAAATATAAGTCTTTGTTTTACTATGGTTGCAAAGATCAAAAAATTTCTATATGTGACACGGCACCAGAGTTAAGTTAGGGTTTTTCAAAATGCTGACACGCCGAGCTCAAAAGGTTCGCCATCACTGACCTACAGTGTCAGGCCCTTACCCTGACATCATAGTTTTAAGATCTCAGGTGTGTGTAGGAAGGAAGAGGTGGCAACCCCAGGGACTGTGTGCTCCTCAGATGGTCTGTTTCCTGCAGTTTCTGAGTCAGCATTAGAAGATAAAACCATGGCTGATAATCTCCCTTTTTTGGAATATTTATCAGACAAAGCCCTGGCTGTTGTTTTTTTGAATTGTCTGCTCCACAGCATCTTATTCACTTAATTAGCATATATAAGACTCAGGGAGGATTTTTCTCTTTTCTGTACTTAACTGCGCACACTTGTTCTGCATTGCCAATGAACTACTGAGCTGCTAAATCCTTCCAGCAGGTTTATTTTTCTTTGAATAATAAAAAGAGGGAGCCTCAAATTTGGCTGTCCTTTGTTGCATGTTTATTATGCTGACAGCTTTTTATTATGTTGCTATGTTTTTCAATAGCAGTGACTGTGACTTTTTAGGACCATAGAGGGTACTGTATGTCCGAAAACAAATTCAAATACATGCCAGAAGAGCCAGTCAGTATTTACAAGGAGGATAAACTAGAGCAGATCTTGTTTCTTTTCAACCTTGAAAGAAAGAACTAATTTTTTGCACTGGAAAAAAAACACAGTTTATGAGAAACACACACACACACACACACACACACAGATAGATAGATAGATAGATAGATAGATAGATATAGATATAGATATTATGAGAAACACACACACACACACACACACACACACACACAGCACTATTGAAAGATTATTAAAGGTGATGACACGGAAGGAGAAAGCCAGGTTTCTACTACTGAACAGGGATTTTGATTCTGGTAGTGAGTGAGCTCTTTTGGCATCCTGGCCTCTAAAACAGAAGAAGAGAAAGCTAGAATGGTTAGCTTTTTGGCCCTCCATCAAATCTAGTTGCTCCTCAAAATGTATGGAGAAGTAGAGGAATCAGAGGTGGACAGGGGCAAGAAGAAGGGAAAGACACAGTTCAGAGATTCGCCTCAACGCTCCCTAAGAAACATGGTGGTGCTCTCTTGACATCAGATCCGGAGCAGCTGTTACACTGCTGATGTGTCCTCAAAAAACAAGAACGACCTATTGCCATCTTAACAAAGTTTCCAGTAAACGCCTGCTTTGAGCAGTAAATATGATTTACACATATTTTATATAAAATGAAATGCAATTGGTTTTCTACCCTCTAGTCCCAAGCCTCCTTGACGTTTACATTGTATTATTTTATTGCTTGAAATAATTCTTTGCTAGTTCTTTTCACCTTCCAAGCACTGTATAAAATTTAAGTAACTAGTTTACACAGTGCCCTAGAGTTAACCAGCTGGGAAAATCATATAAACCTTCTTATTCTGCTCATAACGTAACTGAGGCAAAGGACATAGGCTCTCATAAATCACTGCCAACAAAATTAAGTCAGCATGCTGTTGTATTTGCCTCCTCCTTAGGCTATTCTGCCCAACCAATAAGAGCACTGAGGTGCACGGGTAGGACTGTAAAGCCATATTAGATTTCCTTTATATTTAGATGTGGTGTTTCTCATGCTGATTCCTTTTGGCAATTGTGACAAATATATATATAAATGTTTAACAGATTTATGCTGTCACAGGAAAGGGACCAGGACTGATGGGGGTCTGCCCTGGCACAGTATGGAATGTGTAGGTTCTTGACTTCATGCAGGAAAGATGTCATGATATGAGTCCAGGTAATTTTGAGAGTAAGTTTATTAAACTGGGGACAGTGAAACAAAGGAAGGGCTTAAGATAGAAGAGGCAAGATCAGATCAACAGGAGTGAGCTGAGGTGGAGCTGCCTTGACCCTTTGGAAACGTGAGGAGGAGTTGAGCCTAGGCATGGCTACCTTGGCCTTTTAGAAGGAAAGTCAGAGACATAGAAGAAGTGAGCCAGCTGGGCTGCATGGGCTCAGGAAACAAGTTACACAGGCAAAAGGAGGGTCTGTGGAGACAGGTTCAGGGGTTAGTAGGGGACAAGCTGCCACTTTTTTGCTGCTCCCCTTGTGGCAAGTCTCCTGGGAACCATTAGAGTTTAGAAAAAGAAAGCAAAGATATATGCCTGAGGAAAGAATGGGGGTGGGGGGCCCAGCTGTGCTCCAGGGAGAGTGCTCATTGTGTCCTTTGTCTTAAGGGTTTTTATTTGTTTCTAAAGGCAGGAATTTTAGGGGAGGTCTCAGGGGAGGATCTCAATAGAATATTCAGCTGCTTCCTAGGTGTGTCCTTTGATATGCTGGTGTATCAAAATGAGCTCATAGAGGGATTAGGGTCATTATCTGGTCAGTTTCACCTTCAAAGATGTCACCCAAGGGGAACCAGGACTGAGGTGAGTCTGCCCCCTGCATGGTCTGGAATGTGGAAACCATTTACTCCTAACTGTTTTTGGTTAGGGAAGATAATACCTCTTGATTTATTATCTGGCTGTAAATTGCCCAGCCATTTAACTATCTGCCTCAGTTTCCCATTCCATTTGCCCAGGAATTTTCCTAGGTCTTACTCACCGGCTTCAATGCCACTGTTCACTGTGAATGTAAATCATTTGCATTGAGAAGTCATTTGGGGAGAGGTGGAGGGGAGGAGTGAGGCACTGATGCCCAGAACCAAAAGGCAAACAGTTCAGCTCATCAAGTACAATGTTCCAAGATGTTGAGTGTCTGGAAATAGTATAAATGGTCCCTAGAAGATGTCAACTCTGTCACTGAAGATGTCCTATCATGTGAGGGAAAGGTGGGATGGAATGGAGGGACCTCAAGAATCAAATGGTTATATGGAATGTCTAAAGAGGTTCAATCCTGGCCCCCCATGTTTCTCTGACCAGAAAAGGCAAACAGTCCAGCTCATCAAGTACAATGTTCCAAGATGTTGAGTGCCTGGAAATAGTATAAAGGGTCCCTAGAAGATGTCAACTCTGTCACTGAAGATGTCCTATCATGTGAGGGAAAGGTGGGATGGGATGGAGGACCTCGAGAATCAAATGGTTGTATGGAATGTCTAAAGAGGTTCAATCCTGGCCCCCCAAGTTTCTCTGACCAACGCAAAGGGGAACTTATGGTCTTCAGCTCATTCACATCCTCATTTGACCAGCCCAGATATTTACAATATTGATTAGCACACATCCTTACCCAAGTCATATGCTTTCCATTATGATAAAAGTCATATTTTATTATATTATCCTTTCAAAAGACAGTGTCCAAAAAGAAAAATTAGTGATTTATGTTGTGCATAGAAAATGCTGGTCTGTATGCTATACAGCTACGGATTAGTTCCTTTTGAAAGAAAATACTGTGGTTAATTAATTCAAAGTGGGATTTGCCTGAAAATCTTTATATAGCAAATATTTGACCATATAATTAGGACAACATCTTCTCAAATATGATGATAGATTATAGTTATTAGTTTTTCCAGGAAAACCTTATAAGCCAGATGCTAAGAATATAGCCTGTTTTGATTATTAATGATTTGAGAACAGTCATGGCTAAATGTGTATAAAGGTTCTCTCAGAACAGATTGTGGAAGTTTGTATTTAGAAAACTTAATCCAAAAACTAGCTTTGATTTTAACATATCTGTAGGTTATAATTTTTATTCCATCTAGTAGGTAATAAGAAATCACATATGTTCGTTTTAACTTATAAGTGAAAGTATGAATTTCAAAGTCTACTTTAATAAAAATTTGTTTCTTTTTGTGAAATTGATACTAGATATGATTTTGTGGAAGTTGAAGATGTATCTGAAACCAGTACCATTATTAGAGGACGATGGTGTGGACACAAGGAAGTTCCTCCAAGGATAACATCAAGAACAAACCAAATTAAAATAACGTTTAAGTCTGATGACTACTTTGTGGCTAAACCTGGATTCAAGATTTATTATTCTGTTGTGGTAAGTAGCTTAGCCATGCTGTGATTAAAAGAAAACACTGGTTTCATGAAGTATAGAGATCATTTTCTATGATTAAACACAGTGCTGTGAGGGTGAAGATAATATAGTGAATAGAAAAAGTAAAATGGTTTCTAGTAAAGCAGATACTATATTACCTTTGATTTAATTGACGCAAGGTAAATGTATAGCCAGATAGAAGGTGAGAGTTGAGCCTCTTTGATTTGAAAGTTGTCTATGTATTTCTGATCACGTAAAAGGGTCCTAATGACTTTAGTGTAAATTATCACTCAAATTTGGGAAGGGTCTGTGTTATAATCATACATCCTCAGAGGTAGCAAGCATCTTAAAGATCATGAGGTGTATTCAGGGCCCACGAGTTGGATTCTTGTCTACTACACCCATGCTTATTTGTGGTATCTCCTCTATTAAAACACCGCAGTAGTCACTTCCAGCTTTAAGTGGTTTCTGACTGTTGGAAAATGTCTAAGGTTTTATCAAACCAAAATTGACATTGTAGTTAATTCTACTTGTTGGGCCACACACAGTCATAGCCACTTCTTCAGTTAATCGGTCATTCATAAAACAATATGAAGTTCCTGCTTGTTGTTAGACACTCTCATAGGTATAGTAAGTAGATACAAAGGTAAGCAGGACAGACAGGTTATTGACCTCTCGGAACTTACAGTTTGATAAATATAACAATTAACAGCCCTGGTCAGTATGGCTCAGTTGGTTGGAGTGTCATCCCTTACATGGAAGGGTTGCAGGTTCGATCCCCAGTCGGGGCACATGTTTCTCTTTCACGTCAATGTTTCTCTCTATCTCCCTTTCTCTCCCTCTAAAATCAATAAGCATATCCTTGGGTGAAGACTTTTTTTAAAAAGGGGGTAACAACTGAGAATGATGCATATTAAGACAGAAGTACTGGGTGTGATAGGTCAAGCCCAGGAGACAGCAGAATAATTTTGCCTATATATTATCTTAAATATTCCCGAGTCCTTTAACTGTGCGTAGTATATTGTTTTTTGTTCTCTCAGCAACATTTTTTCACTCTCATTCAGTTTGTTTCCATCCCCTTTCAAAATGCAGATGGCAAAATAGACCACAGTACTATATATTGAATGAATTTGTAGGGTTTTTCCTCTTATGAGTTAAATTTAGAATAGAAACAAATCTTGCTTTTTGTAAACTAAAGGGTTTTTTTGTTTTGCATTATTGGGAATCATTGAATACTAAATGAATTCTACATCAGAACATTGTAAATGAAGGAAACAGCATGTGGTAACACTGTTCCAGTTTTAATTTGAAAATAATCCATCAAGCATGATTTACATTATTGCAAACTCAGGCAGTGCTGCTCAGCATTAAAATTGAAGGGTGAGCCTTTGGTCTCTACATCTCTTGGCCTTTTAAGGTGTTCATTGACGCATGTGTTCTCAATTGTTCCTGGAAAAAACAGGCTTGGCATGTGATGGATAGGCTTAATGAGGGGCCTCCCCAACCCCCTTTTTCCAAGCACTATTAGTGTGAGTATACTTTTTTATGAAGCTTTGGTTGTGGCTAAGTTGAATGGTCCATAAATCAGTTAGAAACACCCCACCACTAATACAATGTCTTTAAGGAGAAGTAATATCTTCTTATAGAAAAGGAAGTACAAGTATGACTTTAGGGAAGGGTGAGTACTCCTGTTTGAGGAGCTTTGCAGTGTGGTGGAGGCTCATCACTCATCTCCTAGCCAGTGTGCAGTGGAATTTTGTGCAGTCTCTGTGGTTTGAATGAAAACTATTCGGCATCACTCCACTCACTCACTCATTCACCTCCACCAGTAGCTACATTCAATTATGTTTTTTAGAAATGTTGATAGTATAAAATTTTTGTGCATTTCTCTACTGGACACTTGGTCTGCATTGATTAAGAATAATCTCAGGCTCTCTTTCCACTCCTGATAGGCTTCTGGCACAAACCATGAGCAGTTAGAGTCCACGTGCTTTAGTGGCTGAGTTCCAAGAGGTAGAATGAGCTTAATCTTTAGGTGTGTATAGACTCCAGATCTATGTGATTTTTTTTTTTATTAAAATCATTTGAGTCTTGCTCTGCAAGGACAGAAGGTCAATTATGGCTTGGCCAATGTATTGGGAAGATCATTTTGTTCATGTTTAAATTTTCTTGGAGAGACAATAAAGCAGAGTTTATTAACTCAAATGTATAGAGTCTGGGCTTAAAACTCAAAATGGGCCAAGTGTAAATTGACAGTACAGAGTGGGATTAAAAATGGCAGGTCTTCTTTAAGTCTGTAAATAATGACTTGTAGAATGTATTGAAGGTCCATAAAACCTCTAGAAGTCTAGGGGTTAGAGGCAGCTGTTATGCAACTGCAGGCTTAAGGAGTGGTAGGTGCTAGGGAAATTGAACCTTAGAATAGCTTTTCAGAAGTCAAGTGCTCTTGAAAAATGGCAAGTGGCTATTTGGATCAGGCAAGATCAGCTCCATTGGGAACTCTTGCCTCTTCCTTGCCTCAGTGACTCTCCGTGGGCAAGGACTTCTGACACTGCAGGTTATAGGCGTTCAGGGACACAAGGGCCTCTTACACAAAAGTCACATCTACCTGGTCCATGTTTATAATGCTTTTGGAATACCAAGTCCAGTTTTTAGTCAATTTTTCATCAAGTTTTCAGTCTAGGAAGACATAGATAATATCAAAATCACTTATTTTTGGTTGAGAATGATTCTTGTATTACAACTAGAGACCTGGTACACGGATCCGTGTACTAGTGGGGTCCCTCAGCCTGGCCTGCACCCTGTCGCAATCCAGGACCCCTCGGGGGATGTCAGACTGCCGGTTTCTGCTGAGGGATGTAGTAGTGTGCAAAGTGGCAGGCAGCCTGGGAGGAGCCCAAGCCCTGGCTGGGCACTGCACTGCTCCTGCTCATCCCAGCCCTGCTGCCGTAGCCCCACCGCTCAGTAGCAGGGCTGCAGAGGTGGGAGAGGCTCCCGCCGCAGCATCTGGGCTCACCAGCTAGGAGCCAGGCTTCTGGCTGAGTGGCACTCCCACTGTGGGAGCACACTGACCACCAGGGGGCAGCTCCTGCGTTGAGCGTCTGCCCCCTGGTGGTCAGTGTGCATCATAGTGACTGGTCGACCAGTTGCTTAGGCTTTTATATATAGAGATTTTGTTTCATATGCTTAGAATTCAGTCTCTACCATTTTTACAGCACCTATCACAGTCTCTCCTGGGGCAAGGCAGGTACCACAGCCACATAGGACCAGAGCTGTGCTGTAAAGCTCATTTTGGACTGAATAGGGTTTCCCTTGGTACTAATGGTGTGATATTAAACACATCTCTTACCCTTTGCTTTTATATCTATAAAATGGGGATAATAATTGGAGATGGTGTGAGATTTTAAAATGATCACAAATATTTAGCACAACACCTAGGATATAATAAATTTGCTCAATAAATAATAGTGATAATGATCCTACCTCTACCATCACAAATGGTGTATATATCTTTCTTCCAGGTAATTGGTAATGAATTATTTGAGGGTAGGACAAGTATCTTATTCTTGTGGGTATTTTACAGATTGCCTTGTTTATCTATGGCTAGATAGTGCATTTGTTGAATTGACTCTTTTCCGAGAATTTATGATTTATAATAAGGATTGCCTAATTTCATTTTCTTGCTCACCTGTTCAGTCTTCTTTTGTGATTTCGCTCCATTGAAGAGAATACACATTTTCAGAGGCCATAATTAAGCTAATGTTATCAAACACTTGTTAGCAAGATGTGATTATCTAAGTAAATTAGGCTCTCCCACCTCAAATCTGTTTTTTTGGGTTATGAATGAATTGATATTTTTATGGAGGCCATTAAGTAGATTATTGGGAAGATGTCCAATTACAAGGCTCCAAAGGATGTTGTGCAAGAAATGAGCAGCATAAGTATGAATTTCAGTTCTGCTGCTCTCCGGCTGAGGGCTCAATTTTTCATCTGTAAAATGGTGATTATATTACCTAAGATTAGGTAGATGTGATGATTAAATTACATAACTTTTAAGGCACTATGCCTAGATAAGTTATTAATTACTCAAATACCTGCTGCTCTTATTGTTATCATTATCATTGCTATTGTCATGAATGTATCAGGCAACCAGTGAACTTGCTGGACCTATACACAAAGCCCAGTGGTTAGTGTGTACTTGTGCACATGTACAGACACCTCTGACTGCTGGAAGCCGGTCCATCCTTCCTGCTTGACACAGTCGCTGCAGGAAAGAAACATCTGCACAGCATATGTTTCAAGGGACCTGGCATATATAGCATATTGTTCTTAATATGTTTGCTCTCCTTAGCGCCATGTGTTTTAACCAAGGTCACCTCTCCGAGAAAGGTTGTTTCCCCAGGTGGGGATTTTTCCCTGAGGTTAGGGAGGGGATACAACCCCTTAACTAAGTGCCAGGCGGGTAGTTAATCACTTTAACTACAAACAATCACGCTTAAGCTACATAATCTTTACTCCCTGGAATGGAGATAAGAAACGCCCTAACCTTTGCAATAGAAATTGACAGGATTAAAATCGGCTGGTATAAATATAGATGTAACAAGACAATAAACATCAGATCCTGATCAGATCCTAACCAGAACTAGACAGAACCTAGAGACAGAACCTAGCAAGAAAACATGGCAACAGAACCTGGCTAGAACCTGGCGACAGAACCTGACTGGAGATCCGGGCTAGAACATGGCTGGAGATCCTGGAGGGAGAACCTCGCCATGATGATCACCTGAACGCAGCCTCCAAGTCCTTCCTTCTTCGCCTACTCCGTCCACACCTTTGGGGACCCCTGGACCTGCTGGGGCTGGACCCCAGCATCTGACCATAATTCACTTCCTCCATCCAACTTAGAAACATTTTATTGTACATTGTAGCAAACACAAAAAGTTGTATATGTTTAATAGAAGGCACATTTTCAAAATTCAAAAGTAAAAAATCAAGGTATTTGAAAGTTATTCAGAAACTTTCTTTCTGTAATAACAAGCTAGTTTATTTTTTACGAAAACACGGTTTTATCAGGCCAGTTACTTAACTATGTATCTATGCAGTTTGAATTAACTTCAGGTGGTGCAGTTAGATTTCCACTGAGATTAAAATTCTACATGAATCATGGTTTTGCATTATAAATGATCATGTAAAATAGAAGAAAGTGGAGATGAAGAAAAGAAGAAAAAGGGGGACTAGAACCAAGGAGTTGAATAAGTTCATATCTCAATTATAACAACTTTTGCATATTCTTTTTTATTATTATTACTGATTTGAAAGAGAGGGGAACATCAACTTGTTGTTCCACTTATTTATGCATTCATTGGTTGCTTCTTGTATGTGCCCTGACCAGAGGTCAAACCCATAACCTTGGCATATTGGGATGGCGCTCTAACCAATTGAGCTACCGGCCATGTCCTTTGAAGATTCCGTGTTTCCCTAAAACTTAGCAGTTGATGAAACAAAATCATGGTGGGCAAGTCATCCTCATTTGCCTACCCTGAGTTTTGAAAGACAGCTAGAGAATGAAGGAGGACCCCGTTTGCTTTTATCTATAAAATGTGTGAGGATTCCATCTTTAATTGCATAGTCAGGAAAACTTAGGTGAGTGTATGGAGCACCCACTGGTGTTGCAGCCACTTCAGCCAGGACTGTAATAGAGCTAGGGACAGTCAAATTGGGGATCCTCACAGCAGAATCTGTTTACCTCAGTTTATTCCTTTCACAATTATTGGGAGATTGGGAGCTTTAAGGGCTGCAATATTGTTATTTAAGTGTCTACTGTGAGGCAGACCAGCCACAACCCTGGAGATACAGAGTTTCTGCCCTCAGGATCTTGCATGTGGGAGGAAAAAGACAACAGACATGTAAGTAAATGAAGGGTGTCCCCCAAAAATGTATGCACACTTTAACAGCTGATTCTATTACATTTTGAATGTGAAATGTATTTTAATAAGCACTTCTATAATTATTCAAAGTGTGTATACATTTTTTTGGGACACCCTCTAGGGTAGTAAGTGTTTATATACAAACAAATTATTTGAAGTTCAATAAAGGCCAGAAATAAGATAAAAGAGAGCAGTGTGATGGAGAATGACTGGGAAGGGGCTCAGTCCATCTAGAGAGTCAAGGAAGACCTGTACATGTAGCCTTTGAGTTGAGACCTGAAGGGTTAGGAGGAGGCACCCATGAGAAGCTATGCGAGAAGAGTGCTTTAAGCAAAAGCACAGCAAATGCTAAGACCGTGGGATAGAAAAGAAATCTCTTTCCTTTGAAAGTAATAAGTATTTTGATTTCTTAGGACTTAGGCTGCTGGAAGAAAGCAAACATAAGAGAGGGAGGTAGAGCAGTCCCTAACCACTGTCTCAGTCAACAGTGAGAAAGGAGATTTCTTATGCTTCTCTCAGCCCATCCCTATTTTGAGTATCTCTCAAATCTTTCAGTACTGAGACCTGACAAGCTTTTTTAGGTAGCGAAAACCAGAGGGTCAGCTAAGGCCAGATACTAAGAGAGTATTAGTAAGATATCAAATGAAAATCTAAGGCAGAAAGAAAACCAGGGTCAGACAGGAGGAGAGCAGAGCAAGAGAGGCAAATGCATGCTCAAACATTCCTAACTAAATGTTGTTGCACTAGGCCGCCAAGCTTAAGGGTGTTGGTTGAAGCAGGCAGTGTCTCATTGTTGCTGCATTTTATAGGCAAGGGTAGATAAGTGGTCTTATTTAAAATTTTATAAGTGTTCTAAAATTTCATCAATGACAGAGATCATTTTAATGGATTAGGGGGTCTCATTGGGTAAGTTTAATGTATCAGCTATTTAATCAGATTGCTTTCCTAAAACCTGAATACATAATGAGAACTTTAATAGAGTTCATGAGATAGGCATAGGGAAATTTAATAAAGTCCTGGAGCAAAGGATAATTTAACAAAGTGTATATATAGGTAGTTCTAGAAGCAAATGGTAATGGGTAGGCAGGATGAAGAGGAAGTGGGCTCTTGCAATAGGGAGCAGAAGAAGGATTAAGGGAGAAGGAGGAGACAAGAAAGTGAGGTGAAATGAAATCCTATGATAATATTATTTGGCCCAGTCCCATTCAGGGCATTGCTGCTAGTTATGCTTTTGTTTCAGTGCATTAGTCAACAGACATTTTATTGAGCACCTATTATGTTCCATGCACTATGATACATATCAGATATAGAGTAGGGAACAAAACAGCCAAGGTTCCTGCCATTATAGAACTTATAACTTGGCAGGCATAGTCCTAATGATGGTGGTGATGATGATAATGATAAATATATTATAAAATAAAAATAATTAAAAATATAGCATCTAACCCTTTGGGTTTTGTGAAGATTAAATACATGAGGCAAAAGTATGTGAAGTGTTTAATGCAGTGCCTAGCATATCATAAATAATCTGCTGCTACGGAATTGTGCATTGTAAGTAGACTGATTTTAAAAACATATAGAATTTAGAGCTTCAGCATCTTAGAGATCTAGTGTCTAGGCCAGTGATGGCGAATGTATGACACGCGTGTCAGAGGTGACATGCGAACTCATTTTTTTTGGTTGATTTTTCTTTGTTAAATGGCATTTAGATATATAAGATAAATATCAAAAATATAAGTCTTTGTTTTACTATGGTTGCAAATATCAAAAAATTTCTGTATGTGACACGGCACCAGAGTTAAGTTAGGGTTTTTCAAAATGCTGACACGCCAAGCTCAAAAGGTTCACCATCACTGGTCTAGGCCAACGCTCTTATTTTACAAGTGAGGCAATGAACACAGATTAGGTGACTTTACAAATTAAACAGTGAACCCAGAGAGGTTATAAGTTTGTCTGTGGTCACAGAGCTCACAAATACATGTTATCCATGAGATATAAAGCTGTGGATCAGCTTCAAAGAAAAATAAGATATCTGAAATTTTGCATACAATTTCAGGGAGCCCCCTGAATCTCATTTATTATATCCTATGAGTTCTCTCAGATGTGGTTAAGAGCCCCACACATATTGCCGCTGTGTGCCATCTGACATTTGGAATGTTTTCTGCCATGTTGACCAGTCCTTTCCAACACAAGCATGTTTTTGAAATAATACTTTACTACTGCAATTAATTTTCCTCGTAAACCCCATGTGCTGATAACATGAGCAGATGACTCCCCATGTGTGAAGCAACATGTGCAACTTTGCGAGGGAGGCTGTGTGATGACACCTGGACAGTGCAGTGTCCTTGCTTATCTGGAATTTAATTACACAAGCATGCTACAAGTACACCTTTATTCTTGAAAGCCAGAAATATGTAGTGATTTTAAATGACTGTGCCTCTTCATGTACATATAACTTTCTATTACTGTGCTCTTTGATGTACTAATATTTTGGTAGGTCAAGAAAATGAGAAAGAAAGAAAAAGAAGACGGAAGAAAGCTATTCGACCATATTAGAAAATGGCTTGCGTATTAAAGATATGCCTGAAAAAGCAGTATTTCTTTCTTTAAAAGCTATGAAGTGAACCTCAGTAAAACAAACAAAACAAAAAACACCTCCACCTAATGTTCACTTACAAATTCAACAGGCATTTCAGAGAATGTACTGTGGGTAATAATAAGAAGAATGTAATAGTCCTGTGAAGGAGAAACAATTATAAAATGCTGTGAATGGCAGGGATAAAATGTGAATGTGATATTCTGGGCACACAAGGAAGAGATTTACTTAACCTCACAAAGGTGGCGATTGCTGGTGTAAGGGAAGCAAAAGACTTTTTTCCTCTACCCTCTTAGGTTCTCTCTGTCTGAAACCCTGCAAATTAGACTGACCAAAGACAGGTTAACAAGAGAAAACAAACAGAAGTTCCTTTTTAAAAAATTGATTTTTAGAGAGAGAGGAAGGGAGAGAGAGAGAAAAATCAATGTGAGAGCTGAACATTGATGGGTTGCCTCCTGCAAGCCCCCTACAAGGGATGAGCAAGCATCCCAGGCATGTGCCCTGACTGAGAATCAAACCAGCAACCTCCCTGTGCATGGGACGATGCCCAACCATTTGAGCAACACTGGCCAGGGCCAAACAGAAGTTTCTTAATAGTTGTCATCACACACACGGGAGCACTCAGTGCTGAGTAACTCAAAACGGTGGTTAGAAGTTAGGCTTATATAACATCTAACTGAGAATAAAAATGTTTAGAGAAATGACAAGACAAGGGAAACGGACTTTGAGTTTCCAGGCTAGCAAATTGTGGAAAATATGTAGATTAGATGAATATATGAAGAAACAAACAAAAGCCAAAGGTTAGTTAGTGAGGCTTGTTATACATATTCCTCTGGCCTCTCTAGGCTGAGAAGGGTCTGGAGTTGTCTGGCGATTAGCTTCTGTCCTTCCTGGTAGAGAAGGAAGGGAGGAAACCTTTACAAATGTATGTTCTTCTGGGTAGTTAGTGGGAGGGCAGAGAGCTTTTTCCATGTCTGCTTCTTAACTGCCTTCCGCTTAAAATAACCCCATTCTAAAGTGGCCTAGTCGGGGTGACATATTTGACCACCCTTTATTGGACTGAGTCAGAGAGGAAAGAGCACCCTGGGGAGAGGGTGTTGCCTAAATAAAGGCACAAAGTCAAAACATTTCATATCCTGATGACTTAATTCAAAGTGTCGCTGGTTAAGGGGTACTGACAACCTCTTTATTTTTGCCATTAGAAAAGAGATACAAAAAGCCAGAATATCATCAGAATAGCAGCTTTATTAATGGGGATTGAAGAAATGCCAAAGCTCAGGACTCTCTTGTAAATCTAGAGTAATCAGATTTTGGCTGGGACCCAGAACCCAGTGGGGTGTATTATTATGGTGATGCAGTTTCAGACCAAAGGAGGAGTCTGGAGCCTATAAAACAGACTTGGGATGCACTTACACACCTCTCTCACTGCATGAAAGATCACAGTCTGAGGGCAGCCAACTCCCAACCCTGCTAATCTTAACAGATGGACCAGGGAATTGGAGGAGAGTGGACACCCTTCCCAATGGCTGGAGGCAGAAGCAGGCAGCTCAAGAGAGAAATACAGGAATGGGGTGGGGATAGAGGAAGGGAGGGAGGATGAAAGAAATGATGAAGGGCAGAAATCCATAATGAAAGAGACCAAAGATGTTGATGTCTCCATATCTGTGGGCTGAAGTAGAAATATGGAAGAAAGGGTTTCCTCTTCTAAGTAAGCAAAAAAAGGTTCCTGTGCCCATGACATCCAAGCCCATAGTGATGGTTATGCCTTTAATTTTCAATCAGTCATCTTTGGTTAAGGTTTTGAGAACTTAATCCCACCTACTTACGGTTCTAAGAAGAGCTAATTGACCTGCTCCACCTCTCTAATAATCAGCTATTCTGAGTGGCAAGTTGAAGATCCCTGGAACTTTGAGGAAATGCCAGTCTTTTCTCTAAGGTGACAAAAGGAATTAGAAATCAATCATACCTTGGCAGGTTTTACTCAGTGGTTAGAGCATCGGCCTGTGGACCGAGGGGCTATGGGTTTGATTCCAGGTCAAGGGCATGTACCTCGGTTGCAGGTTCAATCCCGGCCCGGGCAGGGTGTGTGTAGAAGGCAATCATTTGATGTCTCTTGCTCTCTCTCCTCCAGCTCCCTCCCTCCCTCCCTTTCACTCTTTCCAAAATTCAATGGAAAATGTATCCTCCAGTGAGGATTAAAAAAAAAAAAATCAAACAATCAATCATAAAGACAGGACTCATCTAGCCTTGAAAATAACTGTCCTTAATGTTCCCTTTATCGGTGGGAATGTAACAGATTAAGGCTGACCTCTGTTCAACATCGCTTCTTTCTTACCTGTGAGAAAATTGAGCTACAAAGTGACTGGTCTCTTTTTTGCAATTGAAAATCAAAACTGGACAGGCAAAAATAAATTTTAGAAAAGAGAGAGATTGAAAATGCATGGAGCCACCTCTGAAAAATAGAGATACATGAATAGATAATCAAGTAATCATTGCTTTTTGGCTGGGCCCTGCTCATCACTTCCTGATTGGTCTCCCTACCTCCTGTCTCCACTACCTTCAATCTGTTCCGCACATGGTTGCCAGCTAAAGTAAAGCTGTGATAAATCATTTTCCGGCTGAAAATTCGTGAATGACTTCCAATTTTCTATGGAATTATGTCCAAACACCTCACTCTGATACTGAGAGCCTTCCACATTCTGATCCTAACCTAACAGTCTAGCTTCAATCTCCCTTCTCCCAGTACATCTTCTTCAGTCCAGAGAAACAGCATTATTCCCTGGTAGCCCAATTGACTCATGATTATCCATCTTTAAGCCCTGGCACTTAATCTATATAATAAAAACCTAGTGGTCGTAACGCTGTAACAACCAAACAACCAGTCACCAGGAGGTACATGGAGCACCTCTCGGTCCCTACCCTCACCAGTCCTTAAGCCACTCGCCATGGGGGGGGAGGAGGGTGGCAGCAGGGTAAGACTGGGGACTGTTGAGCAGCAGCAGGAGTTTTGAGGAGCAGTCGCAGGGCGGGGGGAGCCTCGTGGAGCAGTGGTGGGGTGGGGGGAGCCTCACAGAGCAGTGGCGGGGGGAAGGGAGCCTCACAGAGCAGTGGTGGG
>NW_005353538.1:8970968-8971486 GCF_000412655.1 Myotis brandtii | reverse complement strand
AGGGGGGGGGAGAGGGGCGCCTCCAGGAGCAGGGGTGGGGGGGGGGGAGCCTCACAGAGCAATGGCGGGGTGGAGGGAGCCTCACGGAGCAGTGGAGGGGTGGGGGGAGCCTCACGGAGCAATGGAGGGGTGGAGGGAGCCTCAGGGAGCAGTGGTGGGGCGGGGGGAGCCTCACAGAGCAGTCGAAGGGCAGCAGCCAGGAGCATCACAGAGTGTCCCAGGGCGATGCGCTTCATATAGTGTCACAGGGTGACAGAGGCCATGGGACGGAGGCCAGGCTAGGCCTAGGGACCCTACTTGCGCATGATTTCGTGCACTGGGCCTCTAGTTGACATAAAGAGAATCAAGAATTGAAGCACTTCTCTACTTGTCAAAGACATATTCATATTCATTGTCTTTAGATCCTCAATCACATATATTCTTTCTCTTCATCAGGCACTCAGATTACTGTTTTTTTGGTGTGTGTTTTTTATTATCAATACTAGAGGCCCGGGGGCCCAAAAATTTTGGCCCCCGGG
>NW_005353538.1:8938908-8969451 GCF_000412655.1 Myotis brandtii | reverse complement strand
AGCAAGCAAGCCTCCTGTTAGCTTCAAGCTGCCTGGCTGCCGGCCGCCATCTTGGCTGGCAGTTAATTTGCATATCGCCCTGATTAGCCAATGGGAAGGGTAGCAGAGTGACACCAATTTGCATGTTTCTCTTTTGTTAGTGTAGATTATGGTTTTCAAAGAAGAAAATTTACACATATACCATATAATTTTGAAAATATATATAAAAGTTAAAAGGGGGAAAAAAACCACCCATAGTTTCCATCACTCAAAATACCACCATTATGAACACTTTGGCACCTTTCTTTTTAAGTCTTTTTTAATCCACAAAAACCTATGTACATGTCTCACTGTCTCTCTTAGAGGGAATGCTCCTTGAAGGTAGAGAGTGACCATATTCCTGCAGGGTCTATCACAGGGCATTGTACCAAGTAGGTGTCAAAATGTTTGAGCTGTACCAACAAATATTAATTGAGTACCTATGATGCATCTGATAGTTGGGAATAAAAGCAATAAAAGTAATACCCAATGATGCGTAAAGAGAAGATATACTAACAGACCACCGACTACTAGTATGTTTTTTCAGACTTAGGACTTGAAGGACTTATTCCCTCTCACTTTAATGTTGCAGCCATACCAACAGACCAATGGATCTTAGCTGCTTTGATTCTGGACTCACTGGGCATTGGGGGAGGGGGGAGAGTTTGCTTAGGGGTGAGGATGGAGGTGTGAGAGCCATTGTTCAGTTCAATTGCCAGTGGTTTGTGGAATGGAATCAGAAATTCTGATTCTAAAATCTGCCTCTACTATGTTTTAACCTCAAGGAGCATATGATTGCATCAGTAACAACCTAACCTCAGTAGTTCTTACATTAGAATGTAATTCACTTCACAGAGGACTTTGTGTGGGTCCTCTGTTGATGCAGCTGCTTAGCTATCCTTCCTCATGAGGAATATTGGCAGCCTTGGAAGACTCGTGGCTTCTTAATAATTGTAAAATTATCTTTGGGATTCTGATAGTATATCATTCATTGCTGAGGCCTCAAGAGCTTTCCAGGTTTTTAAGATTCTCCACAGCTACTTTTTTTTTGAGATTTTTTTTTTTGACTGAATAATGCATATAGAGCCAAAATCACTTACGTTCAAATCTGTATTATCTATGAGACCTAGGCTACATCATTTAAATTGTGCAAGTTACTGTTTCTTCATTTGTAAAATGGGAAGGACCCACCAGCAGTGTAAGGCTGTTTAAGGATTACCTTTAAAATATACTAGTAGCCCTGCACGAATCCGTGTGCCAATAGCTCACCATAGCTCGCTGCCGCCCTCCAGTAGCTCTCTGCCCACTGCCTCATAGCTTGCTGCCCTGCCCCCTCCTGTAGCTCTCCCCCACTCGCTTGTAGCTTGCTGCCCCACCCTCCTGCTGATCCATGATCCAGTCATTATGAGGTCGGTCATTACGCTTCACGGGTGTAACGACCATTTGCATATTACATCTTTATAATATACGATGGGCTTTCTATACATTGTGTACAACAGATGGAACTACTATTACTACTGTTCTCATTAAAATGTCTTTGGAAGATTAGCATCAAATTAGGTATGCCCGAGGTCCTTTAAGAGGTCTTGTGTCTTAGTCCATCTGGGCTGCTATCACAGAATACCACAGCCTGGATGACTTATAAACAATGGACATTTATTTCTCACGGTTTTGAGTGCTGGAAGTTCAACTTCAAGGCACTGGCAGATTTGGTGTCTGATGAGAGCCAGCTTCCAGGTTCCTATTTTTGCTATAACCTCAGATTGCAGAAGGGGAGAGGGAGCTCTCCGGGGCTTTTTTATAAGGGCACTAATCCCATTTATAAGACCTCCACCCTCATGACCTAATCACCTCCCAAAGGCCCCACCTTCTAAATTCTCACACTGGCGATTAGGCTGCCACATATTAAATTTGGGGGAACACAAACAGTTAATCTACAGCCTCTTGGACCAAGATGCACTCTTAGACCCTTGGACTAAGAGTAAGGTCAGAGCACTTGTGTAGTGTGATTCCAGTTCCCAGCTGGAAACCCACAACCTGAGGCAGGTTTCATAGGACAGGAAGCCAAACATTCTCATGCTATTCAGCTCTGCTCTATTAGATGTACCCTCCCTTCATTTCTTTTGAACTGTTCATGAAAATATCTTGAGATATACCTTTATTATGAAGACTCTAATTTTAGTAGTATGTTGGGATTTGAAAAGTTCCTTGATGTCCTTGCTATAGAAAGACATCCATTCCTCATCTGATTCTGCAAAACACTGTGCCAGCAGCCCTTAAAATATTCCTTTGGCTCAAAAACAAGCCAGGTCTCTGGAAAAGTATAGCTGTTCAAGGCCACAAGTCCTCAGTGTGACACACTGGCATTTTTTTCCCTCTGAAATGCCAAAATCAGCTATTTTTACAAGGAGAAAAAGACACTAAAACCCCATAGTATTTTAATCTGCACATTAAATATCTCTATAACATAGAAAAAGGAAATATGAATCAGTAATAGAAATCTATTTCATTTAGCCATGAATGATAACCTAGATAGGGAAGGTTTTTATTATTATTATTATTATTATTATTTTAATGGTACAATTAGTTAGAATAAACAACTATAAATGATTCTATTTTCTTCTGTGCTTTTTGTCAGAGTTCCTCTTATGTAACAAAAATATATAATATGTATCAATATGAAAATAAAATGGTGATTGCTAAGGTCAGTTGTAGGCAGGAGGGCAAAGCAGACCTAAATTTTTCCACCCCCTCATCCTTGGAATCATCTACAGCCCTGACCCACCCAGCTCGACCCTGCCTCCACTCACATGTTCTTTCCTCATGAATCAAAAATGATGATTGTAGCTTTCATGTAAGCCGGGCTGTAAACTACTTTTCTAATTAATTTGGTTACTTAATCATTCTGTTATGCCCAGATTTCAGGATCCCCAAGAAACCACACCAGGGAGACAGCCAGGTCCAATTCAAAAGCATAAGAGTCTTTATTCGAGCTAGCTCGGCTCCCCCACCTCGCCGACGCAGCGGCAGGAAGCAGAGAGAGAGAGAGAACTCTGTGTGGAGAGGAGTTTTATAGGGGGGTTGGAGTAAGGGGAGGAGAAAGGGCTGTGAGCCCTGCCAATTGGCCAGGCGCAAGTCGGTGTCTTGTTACACAGGATGTGGTCATATCTATGGCGACTTCCCTTGATTGTCATTGGTTAGTTTAAAGAAGTCCTGGGTGTGGCTAGCAGAGGCTTGGGCTTCCGGGAACAAGCCTTGCCGAGCACATGGCCAAGGTAAGATGGAGGGCGTAGCACTTACCCTGGGGCAAGATGGAGGGCATAGCCCTCGCCCTTTCATTTCTACATAGATTTTTGTGGATCTCCATCTCTACGTCAAGTTCCAAGCAAAAAACAGGAAACCTGCCCTTAAGACAGTAAAGTTAGGCAGACATGATGTGATAAGCGGTAACTGAAATACAAGCTGAGAGGTTGTGGGAGGGGAGGAGAAAGTAATTGTGTCTGAGGAAAAGAGAAGATGGTGAGGAAATGATTCACAGAGGAAACAGTAGCTGATGGAATAGAGGCATCATTTAATCCAAGCAGAGGGAACAACACCAGTTACTGGCTGATAACAGTTTAAAGCCTTATCCATCCCAAGTTATTTGCATTTAAAAGTAATAAATCCTATAGCTAAAGGGAAGAAAAACAGCCAAAGGCATTTCAGACTTAAATCGTAGAATATAATTTAGATAGCGGGAA
This sequence comes from Myotis brandtii, assembly GCF_000412655.1. Classification (NCBI taxonomy): domain Eukaryota; kingdom Metazoa; phylum Chordata; class Mammalia; order Chiroptera; family Vespertilionidae; genus Myotis; species Myotis brandtii. The sequence goes on along the minus strand of NW_005353538.1, from coordinate 8,965,693 downwards.
GCATCACAGTTCTAAGAAAATGATTCTTAATCAAGTTTTTGCATTAAAGCCATATGTGTTTGTAAATAAGGAACCCAGGATTTATCCCAGACCTAGTGAATTAGAATCTCAGGGAAAGGCCTGCAAAACTCTATTTTACAGAGCTCCTGGGCTGATTGTGATATGCTGGTCTATTGAGGACTATTTCCTTTGAAAGCATGAAACAGACTGTGGAATCTCAAAGGGAAGGCAGGGTTGATGGGTGGATGGGAAGAGATTAACCGAAGAATTTGTATGCATATATGCATAACTCAGGAACACAGACAATAGGGTGGTGAAGGCCTGGGGCAGGGAGGAGGGCAGGGTGGACTAGAAGGGGTCAATGGGGGAAAAGGAAGACCTGTTATATAGGTCCTATATAATACTTTCAACAATAAAAATTTTAAAAAAGAATTATTTCCTTTGAGAATAATTCTTAATTTATAAAGCAGAACCACAGAGTTTATACTATTCTCTGACCATAACCATCCCCCTACCACTCAGCTCACTGTTTCCATAGCATTGAGTTCACCGTAGCTACTTAAAGCATTTACGTTATGTGTTGACATTTCTTGTTAATGATACGGGAACGCGAGGTGTTCCCCTGGACAGGATGGCTTTTCCCAGGCTCTCTGTACAAGCGTGAAACCACGGAGGGAAGGTGGTATAGTAAAGGTGGAAATTTATTGAAGAACAAGTACAGACTCCCACGTGGGGAGGGGAAAGACTCCCACTGAGCCCCTTTTTTCACGGTTAATAAAGGCTGCAGTTTTTTGTGCCTCAATATCCCCTCTGATAAGTCACTATCCCCCTTTGATTTGGTCACTATAGCACTCCTGAGCTTAAGCCTCAGGTGAAGTTCCCTCTTTTTTCTCCATTATTGTTCTCCTATTCCCTTTGGGCTTTCTTCTTCCTTCTTTATTTTGTAAATATAGACCTTTTGCTACTCTCATCTCCCTTGTCTTATGGAAATGTACCCTTTTGCAGCTAGATAGCCCTGTGCTTTTTTCCATGGACCCTTTAACTTTTAAAAATGTCCTAAACCTGCCTATTTCACCCCTAAAAAATCCTTTCATTAAGGTGTCACTTCAAAGATGAAAGAGAGAGAGAGAGAGAGAACTCATGGACACAGATAACACTGTGGGGATTGCAGGGGGAATGGGGGGGGGGGGGGGGGGGGAAGAGGGTATTGGGGGGATAAATGGTGATGGAGAAAAGAGGGAAAAAGGGACTAGAAAAAAATTGTGTCTATTGCCAGACCCCATCACACAGTACAGTGGCATGTGATAGTCGGAGAGAGAGAGAGAGAGAGAGAGAGAACTCATGGACACTGATAACAGTGTGGGGATTGCAGGGGGAATGGGGGATGGAGGTGGAAGAGGGTATTGGGGGGATAAATGGTGATGGAGAAAAGAGAAAAAAGGGGAAAAAGGAACTGGAAAAAAATTGTGTCTGTTGCCAGACCCCATCACTCAGTACAGTGGCATGTGATAGTCCTCAATTAATGTTCCTGAATGAATCAATGTTTTTGCTCAGGAAACTTCTGTGAAGATCACCTAAAACATCTACGATGTACTCAACACATAGTAAGATTCAACGAGATAAGATATGACAAAACACTTTGTAAAATATACATGCCCCTTACAGTTTTGAGATATTATAAGAAACTGCTGAGTGTGTTTATTAATTCCATTATCACCAGATTCACATTTTTACATCTAGGCAAATATATGTAAGCCCCCTAAAAGGTAATGTATTAATAATAAGTTCTCTTAATTTCACACTCCCTTCAACTCAAACAACATTCTAGTTCACATCTTCCATTTGCTAATTTTCTGGTTAGAAGCATTAGGAGAGGCTGTATGCGCACAGAGCAGCCACTTTGAAACACAATATTCATGTTCTGATATGATATGTGCCTGAAAAAAAGAAAACAAAGTACCCTTACCTTACAAATACCATCCCCACACATCATCCTTTTTTTTTCTCTCTCTGTAAACCAGGTTTCTTTTTTTTTTTTTTTTTAATCCTCACCTGAGGATATTTTTTCCCATTGATTTTTAGAGAAAGTTGAAGGGAAGGGTAGAGACAGAGAGAGAGAAACATTGGTGTGAGACACATCCATTGGTTGCCTACTGGGATGGGAATCAAGCCTGCAGTGGAGACACTTGACCTTGACCTGAATCGAAACCAGGACCCTTCAGTCAGTGGGCTGACGCTCTAAACTTTGAGAAACCCAGCTAGGGCCAGATTTCATTTTGAAGACACACTGTTTTAACCTTCCATTAAGATATCATTTATTTTGCTATTTTTAAAAAAATTGCTTAGAGAAAATATACTTAATAATGTCCATTTGCTCAGCTGTTAGCAACAAGAAGGACACCTGTTAAGATGATGGTAGCAGATGGAATCTGCACCAATCCCATCTTCCCATCCTCTCCTCTGCTGTGGAGTGATGTGAGGTTGTTTTCAGCTCACTTACTATATTGTGTCAGCCTTCTTTTCTCCTGTTCTAATAATTCTATAACCTCTGCTTTAATTTTTATAATCTTTAGTTTTCAACACATTTCAGTTTAAATGACTACTGCCTTATCTTATTATTTGGACTGGTGGTCTTAGCAACCATATTTTTAAAGAGAAGCTTAATCTTTATACATAATACTAGAGGTCCGGTGCACAAAATTCATGCACAGCTGGGGGGGGGGGAGGTGTCCCTCAGCCCGACCTGCACCCTCTCCAATCCGGGAGCCCTCGGGGGATAGGCCTACACTGGCAGTCATACATCCCTCTTGCAATCCAGGACCACTGGCTCCTAACCACTGACCTGCCTGCCTGCCTAATGTCCCCAAGTGCCCTCCCCTGCTGGCCTGGTTGCCCCTAACTGCCCTCCCCTGCCAGCCTAGTCTCCCTAAACTGCCCTCCCCTACTGGCCTGTGCCCCCCAACTGCCCTCCCCTGCAGGCCTGGTCACCCCCAACTGCCCTCCCCTTGCCCCTAACTGCCTCTGCCTCGGCCCCCACCACCATAGCTTTGTCCGGAAGGAAGTCGGATGTCTGGAAGATGGCCAGTAGACCCGGTCTAATTAGCATATTACCCTTTTATTAGTATAGATATCTCATTATCCTCAACCACATAACAGGTCATTGCCCTTTCTATTCTTTATAGGTGAAAAAGGATTGCCATTAAGGTTTATTTCTAGACATATTTGGTATATTTGAATCAAAAAAGAACAAGGTAATACATATAATATTTGCTTCATCTAAGTATGCTCATACTATAATTACTGAGAAAGATTTGAAGTGGCTGATTCAATAAGCAATTATGGAGAACTTACTATATGCATGGTTGTGGGGGATTCAAGAGACCTAGGCCAGCTTTTGAAGAAAAAGTAAAATAATACCTAACAACACAGTAAGTCCTCACTTATGTAGTTGATAGAGTCTGTGACTTTAAATGAAACGAAGTATAATAAAACCAATTTTACCTTAGGCTAATTGATATAATAAACAAGAGTTAAATTACTAAGGCATCTCATCAAGAAAACAATGTTGAACAAAATGTTGTTGGAGGACCTGCTTTGTGATTAGTTAGAATGGGACAAAGAAAGGAGTGCAGAAAGTGCTGCGGTCACGCTAACGGGTGGACAGGTTTTGCTTCATTGTTGGAGATAGCAGTACATCCGGAGAGACAGGCACCACTTCACAGAACCCTGGTGTCCAGCATGTTCAGTCCCTGGTCCATCCTGGTGCAGTTCAGGCAACAGAAGGAAACACTGAAAATGAGAGTATAGGTATTGTCTCTAGGCATTGTCTTTTTTCTTTTCATTTGTATAACTGCAGTGCTTTTTCCTTATTACTGAGCAACTCCCCACAGCAGCCTAAGAGGTCTTTCTAAGGCTCAAATCCAGACAAATATGATATTCCTTTTCCTAAAATCCTTCAGCGGCTCCCCATTACTTGCGATGAAATCCAAACTAGCACGGCAACAGAGCATTTTTAATGGTTTGTCTCTGCCTGCTCCTTGATCTTTCTCCTTTATCCTGGCCGATCTCTCACCCTATTTCCAGCCACATAGGCTCTGCAAGTTAGTTTCTGCTCTCTTTGCCCAGAAGAGGCTCTGTAAAGGGTCTGGAATTCAAATCCTGACTCTGCTACATACTTAGTGTAGGACCTCAGTGAGGCCTTTCAGCTCCCCAAGCCTGAGTTTTCTCATAAAGTGCAATTAGTGAGTTGCAGATTCCATACGAAGACCAGAGATGGTGTGTCCCAGTACAGAGGCTGGCACATTGTATGTGTGCAGGATGGTCACCTACTCCTAATTTTCAAACTCCTTGCCAAGTATCACCTCTTAAGTTGGGGCTGCTTCTCGCCCCATTAGAAGTGACCCTTTCCTCCTGCATATATCACATTGGCACTCTACTACTATGCATCTACAACAATATAGTACACTCATTTGTTTACATATTAGTGTAACTCTAAAATTTCAGGAACGCAATCTTATTGGTATCTGCATGCCTAAAGACAGACGAAACTCCTTGCACATAGTTGACACTCACTATATATATATTGGTCAAATGAATGGCTATTGCCAAACTTTTATGAAGCTTCTTTTGATATTGGCCAGTTCATTGAAGCTAGGCAGACAAAAACTAGAAGGTACCTTTAGAATTCTCCATCCGACATTCTTAAGTTGCGGTTGAGAATGCTGTAATCCATGAAATGGAAATGTACCCAATTGATGCTGCTAGATAGTGGACTTCTAGGTAAATATTTTTTTCGCTATAGGATATGTTATCAACATGTATTAATATTTGCACGACCTCACTGCACATCTCATCACTGGCTTGTAAAATCAGATCACTAGCACATTCTCAGTAAGGGTGTAGGGTGTAGGGTGCCTCCTCTCAGGAGGCAGTGTATCAGCTTATCTAGATCTCTTGACATGTTTTCTCAAAACTGAGCTTCAAAATCTCATTCCCTGATACTGTGTGACCAAGATATTGACGGCTAATGTTTTGGGCAACCGAATCCAGCTCAGCTTTCCTGTAACTGTGTTCTCCATAGAACCTCAGAGATATGAAAGGGGAGAATAAAAATGAGTGAGTCACGTGGTTCCCCCTGCCCTTGGCCACCTTGCTCTGGCAGTGGTGAATTTGCCCTCTCCTTCTTCCCATCTGAGATAGCGGACGCTACCTGAAAACCTTTGGGTTGTTGTAACTGGAAGGGGGTACTATCAGCATCCCGGTGGTAGAGCTCAGTAGTACTGGTCAGTGTTCTACAATGACTAGGCCACCCCCTCCCTGGGCCCAGGAAAGAACGATACAGCCCAGAGTGTCAAGGGTGCTGAGTTTGAGGAACCTACTTCAAGCCATTTGTACACATTTTACTTCCCAAAGCTCCTGGGGCATTTTAGAGAAGGATGTTTGAGGAAAAATGAACAAGAGCAGAGGACCAGGTAGGATTTAAGAAAATGGGAAGGGAAAAGATTATGTAATGTAAGAGAAAGCTGAGGGAAATTTGCACAAGCTACAACTGCTCAGTCTTCACTGTAAGCATGCTTTCTTCAAGCTATCTATTCCTCCCATGAGAATTCCCAATGTGCGTGATCTGAAACTGACGTAATTAACGAAATAGCTGAAGGTTTGGTAAATATTACAACTAAAGTGTTCTTTTGCTGTTATAACAATTATGAAGTAAGAAACAGCTGTATAGTGAGAAAATCCTATCTAATAAAGAGGTAATATGCAAATTGACCATCACTCCAACACACAAGATGGCCGCCCCCATGTGGACACAAGATGGCCAGTAGGGGAGGGCAGTTACGGGTGACTGGGCCAGTAGAGGAGGGCAGTTGGGGGAGACCAGCCCTGCAGGGGAGGGCAGTTGGGGGTGACCAGCCCTGCAGGGAGTGCAGTTAGGGGTGACCAGGCCAGCAGGGGAGGGCAGTTAGGGGCAATCGGGCTGGCAGGGGAGCAGTTAGGCATCGATCAGGATGGCAGGGGAGTGGTAAGGGGGTGATCAGGCTGGCAGGCAGAAGCGGTGAGGGGCAATCAGGCAGGCAGGCAGGTGAGTGGTTGGGAGCCAGCAGTCCTGGATTGTGAGAGGGATGCAGTCTGGGCTGAGGGACACACCTCCCCCTGTGCACGAATTTCGTGCACCGGGCCTCTAGTTTCTTAATAAGTTAAAATGGATCTTAAACATGAGATGGCATTTCAATACATACACAAAGATAATGTCCTATGTTTTTATTTTATTTTATGAGATGTAAATATATGTGTACTGCATAACCGAGATTGGCATAAATCATTAAGCAACTATTTTGAATGTACAAAAGGTATCAAATATTTCTTCTTTTTATATCCATTTCTCATAAATTTTCATATAAAAGAAGTTGGTATTCATAAATCCCCAAAAGCAAAAGAATTGCAGTCCAGCAAAATGTGGAAAAAGTTACATATTTATAAATGCTTAAAAGAGAAGATTTCTAATATGGGATTTATAACAATAAAATACACAATTTTTTTCTTACTCATTAGCTTTCAAAGGCAATGAATTTAGGAATGTATGTATACATTTCAAGATGCATTGTAGAGTGGATTAACTTTCTAACTGCTTTTATTGCTTTTTCCTCAGAGTCGTTTTCTTATAGAGAGCTCAGGATATTAACTGCAAATGGGATTTTCATAAAATATAGTCCAGGCAAACCAAAGGATTTACAAACTAGAGGCCCTATAAAAAATAAAATAAAAAAGGGATTGAAGTAATAAACATAAAACTAAAGCTATGATATGAATATATTCACAGCAGAAGAGAGTTGCTCATTGCAAAACACGTAACACTCCTGAAAGCAGAGCGGAAAGCGCTAGCGGGTCATTCATTATGCTATCCAGCACAGCGGCGGGGCTGATTTCTTCTCAAAGGTGTATCTTTGAATACTTTGTCCACTCTGGTGTGAAATGACTTACAGGATGGCTTTTCACTCCTTCCATTGTGAGGCCGTTCCACAATTTAATAGATGCCACTGTTGGGAAACCTTAATAGATACAGAGCCTACATTTTCTGTTATTCGATTTCATTACCTGACTTCTATTGTTGCCCCCCAGGGAGCGTCATAAACAATTCTTTCTCTTTGTGATGATGCAGTCTGAATTCTTGGAAATTTGTATGCTATTCCCCTAAGTCACTCTCTGAAAAATTTTACATGCAGTGTACATCAAGTACTCAATTCTTTTGTTGATGAACAATACCCTGAGTTTTTATAATCTTGTCGTATAGGTCATTTTCTTCATCTTGTTAGTTCTCTAGATTCCCACAAGTTTGTCAACATCTAATATTAAAGTTCTGACAAAATGATGGGTGATCTGAGTACTGTCTTTTTGTTGCACCGCACAGAGCAACCATGGATTCCTAGTCTAAGATGCAACGCTTTTGTGCTTTGGCACCTTGGAGATATCTTAACAGTTCTTGCTATAGCTTGTCATCACCTGCTCTATTTCATAACAGGGCTTTCTACTTTACAATATAGGGTAAAGTAGCTGCATTTCTAGATTCAGTGATACCAAAGAAGTTATAACAACTTTCTATTAAAAATCATTTACTCTCTACTACATAGAATATAGTATAATAGTCACTTTGCATTGACCATTAATATTTAAAGAAATAATTTCACTGATTTCTATATTGTTTCAATTCTGAGATGGTTTGTATCTAATGTATATGGACATTTCCATATAAATATTTACTAAAATAAACTGCTAAATCTGCCCCCACAATGACCCCATGCATGTACATTATATGCAAATTATTGAACCTCTTTTTGTCAGATAAGTAACATAACCCCTTGGAAATAATGTGTATAATAAGCACAGCCATCTTTTCCTGTTTCTATAAAACCAGGCATGATTATATGCATCAGGGACACTCTCTTTTAAATTTCTATGACTTTAATTTTTTAATATAAAAGTTTTCTGTTTTACAAGATGATGATTCCTTTTCAAAACATTCAAAATTTAGAGTTCTTCAGCTCCAGAATTAACAGTATTATAAAAACCACTGTTGTTGTTTCATCTGAATATTTTACTGCTACCAGAATCTATATTTTTCATCTTAAAATAAGCCAAATGTGGGTCATGAATACATTTCAAAAGACTTTGACCTTGTTATCAGAGTTGAACCTGTGAGAATTGTTGCAATATCTTGAATTTCAATACTTAAAGCCACTGAAGGATTAGGTCTAATATCAAAGGACTGAAATAGAGAGAATGTACTATTTCACATGACCTTAAAACAATTGAATTAGTCACCTGCTACCCCACCCTCATAGTATTCATGTTAAGGGCAATACCTCAATAGTTTACCAAGAAGAAAAACACTTTTGGAGATAAAACTAAATGTCAACTGATGTCTTGCTTCCAAGAAAGTGGTTTTTAAATCTTTAGTTGTCACACATTTAGGAATGTTCAAAAATAGAAATAATCATTAACCCATTAGGCAATCTTTAACTTTAAGCCACATTTATGAATAAAGATAGCTTAAAGATTAGTTGGCCACGTGAAAATGTGGTCTTTAAACTTACTGATTAAATTCCAAGCTGATAGATAATGGATCATCATTAAGAATCTGAGAAAGACAAACATGGCCTGGGAGCCAGTAATTCTTCAAGTCTTCAGTGAGAATATAATACATCCAGGCACTATATGGACTGCTATGGAAGCATGAGAGTTAACGAAAGAGTATCCGTAAAAAGTCTCTGTATACTCAGGAAGCACAGAGGCAGAAGCTGCTACATGAGAACTAATGATGCTTCTCAAAGGAATTGATCCATTTGTGTTCTAAATGATGAGTTAGCTAAATGGGAATGTGTTTGGCAGAACTTTGCAAGCAAAGGAAACAGCTTCTAGAAAATTGAAGAGTGCTGATGAACCATGCAATGATTCTGAAAGCCTGGAGAAATATGAGTGAGTGGCTGGAAATAAGGTTGGAGAGGAAGGCAAGAGCCAGATCGTGAATGTTTGAATATACCCATCAAAGGACTGAAATCTACCCAGAAGCTCTGAGGAATCTGAGGCTTGAAAGTTGCATGGTAGTATAGGACTTTTTATTTTGATTTTACTTTTGAAGAACCATATGGCAGGCCAATGGAGGACAGATTACAGTTGGGCAAACTTGAGAAGGACTAGTTTGGCTATCATGCTAATCCAGAAGAAATACCATAAACTCCTGAATTAATGCATAGGTGAAAAGCCATTATTTTGAAGGACTGTGAAATTATGACCTGAAGGACTTAGTGTCTAATTGAGGACTATTTCAACATGACTCCTAGATGTATGATATACACAATTAGATGAAAGTTGTTGTTGTTTTTTAAGAAAGAAAACACAGGAAGATGAACAGGTTTGGAGGGAAGAAAGGAAACACAGGAAGATGAACAGGTTTGGAGGGGAAACTGATGAGTACCATTTTGGGCGTATTAAGTTTAAGGAGGTCATGGAACATCCAATGGGAGGTGGCCAGAGGGAATTGGGAAAAATGAACTGGATTCTCAGCAAAGATTTCTTGGCCTGAGGTATGGAGTCAGTGATGTGTAAATTATTGCTGAAGCCAAGAAATCTGATTAGTTTACTGAGGTGCCAGGCATCAAGTATGACTCCTGGGAAACACTGACATTTAGGAAGTCAGTAAAAGAAGAGAATCCAGAGAAGAAACAGATAAAGAGGCAAAATGAGAACACTAATGTCACAAAAGCCACAGGAAGAGAGACGTATGGAGGGAGTCATCAACAATGTTGAATGTGAGAAAGAGGCCACATGAAACAAAGATTAGAAAGTGTGCATTGGGTTTGGTAATTCAGAAGCTATTAAAAATATTAATAAGGGTCTCTTCATCAGAGTGGTGGAGCTAGAGCTAGGTTGCATGGGGCAAAGTGAAAATCAAATTGTAGTAAATAGCAAGTGTAAACTATTACTTTAAGAAGCTTGAGTGTAAAGGACACAGATTTAAAGAAATGATACCCATAAGGGAGGTCATTTTTAGAATTAAGGAAGTAATTTTTCATATGAATAAGAGAATCAAACTTCTTTTACAGGCTGCAAGTAGAGGGACAGACAAGTAGAGGGGAAGGGTAAAGATACAGGAGAAATAACACAACACAGCGTGCTGGTATTCTCATTGTTCTCCAGCAGAAATACAGATGAAAGAGTCCAGATGTTTGTGAACGATTGGATTGCTCTTGAGTTGGGCTTTTGCAGGGCGCATGCCACAGGACAGCTAGGTATAAGAGAGGATTGGTAAGAGAAGGCTTGAAGTGATGAATCGTGAGATCTTTAAGATCAACAGGAAGCTGATAGCTCGGGGAAGCATGGAGATGATCTAAGTGTGGAAGCCTCAGAGAAGTTGGAGAGGGATAGCAGTAAGGCATTCAAGGGCAAACAAGGGTATAGAGGACATGGTCACAGAGGGCACTGTGCATTGAAGACTTCAGGGTAAGAGGGAAGTGGGGTACCTAAGAAGGGCTGTTAGAGTTGAAAGAGTCAAAGGGCTATAAAAAAGATGTTCTCTCTACTTTCTGCATGTACACTGACGTCATCCAGGATGATGGTAATAGGAGTTGGAGACAAATACAGGAACCCAGATGCCGTGGTTCCTAGTGAATATGGGATCACAGCAGAAGCAGCGATATAGAGTGGAAGCAGAGGATAATAACCAAGTAGGGTGAGTTTCGGGGAGGTCACTGATTATATTACATGGGCAAAAGGAGGTTTACAGTTGTTCGTATGGAAAAAATACAACAATTAATAAATAATAATACAAGAACAAACTCTGTGTTTCACGATGTAAACCTACATTTGTCCCGCCCTGTATATATTTGTGTATTTAAAAGAATATATATGGAATTGATAATGTTGATTGCCACTGAATGGCATCTCTTTTGTAACTTTTAGATTTTAGACCATGTGGATGCATTATGTTAAAATGATCCCTGGTTGGAAAGTGCCCGAGTGGAGCCAGGGGAGAGGTACCCCTCCCACATCTCCCAGCCTGGCAGGTTTTGGGGGGCAGTTGTCATTAGTATGCCTGGAGGGAAGGGCTGTCTGCAGAGGAGACTAGGAGAGAGTGATCAGTGAAAGCTTCAAGGCTCTTTGTCCACCATGGGGCAGAGGTCTAAAGCACATTGCAAAACAAGTCTCTCAGCGCTGACATTGTACTTATGTTGTCCCGTTTTAAAATCAATCTGCTGAATAGTTTTTAGACTGAACACACTCAACCAGTTTCAGAAATCCAATTTAAAGTTTCCTTTTATTTTTGAAGAGAATATGGAGTCCAGGATAAAACAGCTCCCAAAAGCAATATTCTCTACTGTGTACAATAAATCACCAGCTCTCTACCCCATCAGTAAGCCAGGAAGCTGGCAGAATAGCACAGTGTTCTCTTGAGAGCAAAGATTCTTGTTAACTTATATTCTTATCGTCTCTAAAAGTTTATGGCTATTTTGTTGTTGTCGGTGCTCTTAAAAGGATAGTATCTTCCACTTAAACAGGAGAGTTTGGGATGTTTTTTGTTTATTTGTCCTGATGAAATCTAATGGATGCATTGGCTGAACAGTGGCTGTAAAGTTTGACGAGCCCGACAGAGGATGAGCAAATATAAAGGGAGCCACAGAAAGCAGTAAAGCAGCTATCTAGCTTTCTTAGCCCAGCGTTATTTGACACTGGTTAAATACGATGCTATTTTGCTTTGAGCAATCTTTCTCCTTCCTCTCCTATCCTCATTCTGTCCCCCATAACTCAATAGGAAGCTTCCCAGATATAGCTGAGAATAAAACAATTCTAATTAGATGGTGTTCGCCTGATCCAAATAGTTTTTGTCTTTTATGTATGAAATGTTATTGCACAGTTCTCTCCCCACATCACGAGAAAATAAGAGAGAGGTCCCTTCCTTTCCTTGTTCTCTATGCAGATGGCTAAGTGCTAAAGGCGAACACTCAGTACTGCCAACTTGCTGAATCAGGTTCAGTGAGAGAACCTGAGACCGGCCAGGAGTGCTCCGCTGTTTCCTGTCCAATCTGCTGGGGGCAGCGTGGGGGAGGCTTTTCTTCCCCCCTCCCCGACGTGGACATCAAGGAGCTGCTGAAGTGTCAAGGTTTTCCATTTTGCTCAGAGCCCGTGTTCCTATTACTGAGGAGGCCTCCTCTAAACCTGCCAGTCGGAATGACAGTTCACCTAGACCTCTCAAGGGCAATGAATTTCACACTAAGGTAGAGACTACTGTGGTCAGCATTTGAACACATTAGATGGTGAGCTGGGTCATTAACTCTACCAATCCCCAACCCCTCTGTCAGCACCCCCATAGGCACCAGGTTGTCTTCTGCATGTGGGCAAGAACTTTGCATTTTAATTCTATCATTTCCACCCAAATTATCCCATTAACATAACAGTATACACAATATTGTACAAAACTTTGGGGAATTGTACCACTGTTGGCTTTATACTAAAATAGAGCTTCCACAGCTGGAAATAAAGACCCCTGGCCAAACACTTATTTTTTTTATATATAGTTTATTCATTTGTAGAGAGAGAGAGAGGAAGGGAGAAGGAGAGAGAAACATCAAGTGAAAGCAGAACATCTGTCCACTGCCTCCTGCACAACCCCTACCAGGGATGGAGCCCACAGTCTGGGCAGGTGCCCTGAATCGAACCGGCGACAGGATAATGCCCAACCAACTGAGCCACAAAAGCCAGCCTGGCTGACCCGTTTTGATAATAATAAACAATTGTTGCACTTTGTAGGACTGTGAGCTAAATGACCCCCAATGCCCTCCCTAATTTAATGTGCTATCTTAAAGGAAGATAATAGAGTTATATAGTGTGTGTTTAATGTATTTATAAAAGATAATTTTAAAAGAGAGTTGTTGAAGAGTATCCTAAATGGTAACAGTCTCCCCTGGCTTCTCACATGTCAGGCATAGAGAGAGCAGTGTGAACGAAGTTCAGTGTCTGTGTGTCAAGGCTTGTGTATCATTTCATATCAAAGAAAGTTTTCCTTTATAGAGGTGTTTTGTTTTTGTTTTTTTTTGTTTTTTAAATGCCAGTGGTTTTTTCCTTGAGGGGACGTACACTCCTGTTGTTGATCTAATACCAGAAGAAGAATTTGTGTTTTTCAAATACATCTAGTATGGAATGACCTCCTTTCCATACTACCACACTTTGCACTACTTCTACATTTTAAAAATATAAATGTAAATATTACCTAAGATAATATCAGCTGGAAGATTAGGAGAAGTGTACACTGTTCTGAAGCCATGTTCTGGAAGAGCACACAGTCATGGATCCATTTTGAAGTAGCACTTGGGTGAAGGTGAATGCATATTTCACTTGCACCCAGGACCAAGGGTTCCACTGCCTCTGACTATCTTCCATGTAGACCTCGCCTGCTCCCTCTGCCCCTGACAGAAGACATCCACTGACCCTCCCGATATTGTCAAATGCCTCTGAAACCAGCATGTGTTTCTTTCTCTTCCTCAACATTGACCGATTTGGGGCAGAGTTGAGTAGGGATTGGGACAGTGCTACAGAGTAGGGCAGTGTTGAAGGCCTGCCAGCAGTGGATTTGGGAAAGAAGAAAATGTGTGGCTAGAAATCAGTCTAGAGATCTGAAGATCGATGTAAAGGACTCTCCTTCCTTCCTTCCTTTCTTCCTTCCTTTCTTTCTTTCTTTCTTTCTTTCTTCTTTCTTTCTTTCTTTCTTTCTTCTTTCTTTCTTTCTTTCTTTCTTCTTTCTTTCTTTCTTTCTTTCTTCTTTCTTTCTTCCTTTCTTTCTTTTGTTCTTTCTTTCTTTCTTTTTAAATATATGTTTTTATTGTTTTTAGAGAGAGAGAAAGGAAGAGGGAGAGGTAAATAGAAACATCCATGAGAGAGAAACATCAACATGGATCAGCTGTCTCCTGTGCACCCCCTGCTGAGGATAGAGCCCACAACCTGGGCACGTGCCCTGACTGGGAATCGAATCAGCAACCTCCTGGTGCATGGGTCAGTGCTTAACCACTGAGCAACACTGGCCAGGTGGGACTGTCTTTTCTTAAAACATGTGCTAGAGCAGAAAACTTCTGGAGTAGGAGTCTGAAGACATGGAATATAGTTCTAGCTTTCTCATGAGTTAAATGTGTTTCCATTGGAAAGTAATGGCTCTGGATACAGATTCTTGAAATAGGCATGAGTTGCTTAGTTATGTTTCAGTAACAAATGACCCTGAAACTTCAGTGGTCTACTTCTTACTTATATATCAGCTGCTAATCACCTGTAGCTGTGCTCTGTCACGAAAGCCACATTTTAAAAATGCTTCAACGCACTAATTATCAAATGTTTCTATCAAACAAAATAACTGCAAGGTGAATAGCAAAGTAGTGTCTTAACTCCTGCTCTTCATTTAAAGGCCTGGAGTTAGCTTTTATTTGTTTATACTCAGAGATTCTCTGATGTAAGCTGTCCAGACCCATTTGCATTCTAGCATTTTTATGACCCCTGCTGGGTTTAGAGATAGCTTTTAGTAATCCCAGGAAAGCAATCCCTGCTGACCAACCTCAGGGGTTAAAGCAATCCCTGCTGACCAACCTCAGGGGTTATCATAAAGTACTTACGGGAGTCTTATCTATTGAATCCTCTCATCAGGCAAACATTCTAGCTCTTCTTTGAAGAATAAAGGTAATCTTGTACCCTGCTGAGGGATAAGATAAAACTAAATTGTATTTGAGTGAAGAAATGAAGAATGCTATTATCATTTTAGGGGGTTGATTACCAAAATGAGGAATAACTTTTAATTCTAAAGTTGCCTTAGAAGATTATGGACACTCCAAAATGTTTTAGTAAATCAACAGAAGAATTTCTTGTCTTCAAATTGTCCCCACTATTCTCATCTCTCAGAATAACTATTTGTTGTTTGCTATTTGTTTTCTAGGAACTCCATTATGTTGTAAGATCACTAAAGTCCAGATGACAAAAACAGTTTTCTTTTTCCTTTTTTCATACACACAGAAAGGGAGGCATGTAGACAGGGGTGAGTGATGTGTGGCTCTCTCTGCAAGTTAGTGCAATGCGGTACAGGATGTCTAGAGACCTAGGCTCCAGGCACCAGACCTGCCAATGATGCTGATGCTTAGCCTTTTGGGAACTTGGTTTTCTTGTCTGTAGGCAAAGGATGGTCAGGATGAGAGGTCACTGAGAGCAGTGACCTTGATGTTCTGTTCATTTCTATATCTTCAGCACCTTGACCTGTGTAGTCAGCAATGGTGGTTGAAGGATGATTAGATACCCTACTTAAAAATATGCTACACCTGCATTGAAAACCCTCTGATTTTCCCTGCTTCTTCCTCTTCAGACTCCTTTTCTACCTAGTACTTCGGGCACATAGCACATGGCACACTCATAGGTTCAAGATCTTGCCTTTGTGCCTGCTCTTCTTTCCACGTTACTCCCTTGGCTATCAAAAGCTCTAATTACCATTCAAGGCTCAACTTCAAGACTGCTTCTTCTGAGGCCTTTTCCCAGACCTCCTAGATGGACTTAAATCATTCCTTTCTCTGTAGACACACAGGACTTTTCTTATAGCCCTAATAGAGCATGTATTTCTATAGACCTTATTAATTTATTCATCCCACAGATATTTATTAACACACAAATATGTGCAAGGTGAAGCTAGGGCTTTACACAAATCATCTCATTTGCTCATCACAGCAATCTAGTGACTATTTATTCTTTCATTTATCCAGCACTTATTGAATGCATGTTAGTTAACAGATAGTTGTAGGTGCTAGGGTTTGAGCAGTGGAAACGTTAGAAAACATGCTACCCTCCAGGGGCTGACGTTCTAATGACACAGACTCAGAAATAAGTACAAACATAAATGAGCAAGATACTGTAATTTCACATAATGGTAACACATTAAGAAAATAAATGTTGCTGAAATGAAAGGAATGACAGGGGTGGGGAATTAGAATGAATCTAGGTGACAATTCCTCAAGAGCAATTGTGCAAGTTATGCACCTGTGCATTACCCAGTGCATAGCACAGTGAGGTCCATATTTTGCTCATTTAAAAATCTTAGTCAAGCCCTAACCGGTTTGGCTCAGTGGCTAGAGTGTCAGCCTGTGGACTGAAGGGTCCCAGGTTCGATTCCAGTCAAGGGCATGTACCTAGGTTGTGGGCACATCCCCAGTAGGGGGTGTGCAGGAGGCAGTTGATCAATGTTTCTTTCTCATCGATGTTTCTAACTCTCTATCCCTCTCCCTTCCTCTCTGTAATAAATCAATAAAATATATTTTTTTAAAAAATCTTAGTCAAATAGTGAATAGAACTCTGAACTTTGAGATCTTTAATCTACTGCCCAAAACTGTGCTGCTGAGATTAAAGAAATAAGTATAGGGTATAAATATAAGATATGAAGCACTGTATGTCTTAAAAAATCCATATGCAGGGAATATCTAAGCTAAATTTTGTGCCAAGGCCAAAAGCATCATCAGCTCTGACTTTTCTAATCCAGTAGAGGAAAAGTAATACCCAGTCTCTAGAGTATTTTCTCTTTGACTTTGGAATGCATCTCCCTATTTATTTATTTATTTATTTAGTTAGTTAGTTAGTTAATCTATTGGCAGCATACATTACTTTGTAAATATATTTGGCTTAGATGAATAGGGCCTGAATTAGCATTTACTAAGTACACAGCATGTGATACTACAAGAAATGTATAGCAGGAAACAAAAGGGAGCCAATCTAGTATTTAAAATTTGCTGTGCAAAGCCTAATGCTTCCATTCACTGAAACTGCTGATGAATATCGCTAATATAATAACAGGTGAAAGTAAAAAATGCTGCTGCTATTAGATGATCATCAAAAGTAAAAAGGAATTATAGAAGCTCATAGACAGGAACAGTAAGATTCAAATTGCAGGATCTCTCATTTACACACCATTTATCGTTTTTAGAAATGATTTTCCCCGCCAGTAGGAGAAGACTGTTGTTTAGTCAGGAATGACGATGAGGTTACATGGACTGAGTTGCACATCTGTTCCCAAGAGGTCTCCTTCCCTGGCTTTAACCACAGTCTGGCCACAGTATTGAGTTTTTCTCTGTGCAAAGCTTTACCAACTCATATCAGAATGAAACCCAGGACCTGCGTGCTTGGCAATTAGCTCCAACAAGCTCAGCTAATGGACCCAGACAGCAAGCCTGCTTTTGAGATTTGAAACCCCAAAACTACTTTGATTAGTTACTATTTGAGTGGGAAGTGGAAAGAGGAACTGCAAAGTCAAGAATGTGCTAATCTCACCTTCTGTCAGGAGGGATTTGCAGGGGTGTGAGTACTGCACTTCTGTTTCAAACTTTACATTAACCCACCCTCTGGTTTAACCACATAAATGAGTCTGGAAATCCCCTTACAGTCAGGTGAAGAATAAGGCTGTCCTTTGAATTAATTGTGACTTCATTTACATAGTTCTACAATGTTAACACAGTTATTAAATATTTTACATCCGGGGTAGCCTATAGAGCCAAATGATAGTTATGATGGGTGGCAGCTCTGATGAATACATACTGGTTGAGTGTAAGGATAAGGATGAATGTGTACAGGGGGATGGTGTTACCAACAACACAAAGTCATGTCCCTAGGCAATATTCATATTTAAAATGAATGAACAGCTTTTGAATGATTTATAACTGACTTCCCTCGATTCTTTTTATAAGATGTTCTCCTTTACTTCATAACCTATAACTTGCTGAATGACGTTTCATGAGTGCCTTTTTCCCTGGTAGTGTGACTATTGCTTTGTCTATTGGACTTCAAATGGTATTTTCTCCTTAATATCAGATGTAGGAAATTAGCGATGGAATCATTTGTATTCACAGAGGAAATTATTTTAGCTAAGGGATTTGGGTGAGCTGGTCTTAATCTTCATAGTGTTTATAATTTCCATTTTTCTCTAGTATTTGTTTTAATAATATGCTAGCTTTTGGCTAAGATGAAGATAATCCAATTATATGATGCCATTCAAGTACAGAGAAAACTTAGAAGTACTTAAGAGTGTGAATTTCTGTACAGAGTTATCCAATGAAAATTAAATGGTTTGTTGAATTTAGAGTACAAAACAGTATTTCCTCCTTCAACAACAACAACAAAACAAAACACAGAGAGCTCACTATGTACCAAGCATTGTGCTAAATTCAAGGGATGAAAATACAAATAATTCAATTCAATATTTCTTCTTTTTATTTTAAACTTGCAATTTTCCTAAGGTAACAAAATAATTTTCTCAGCTCTCCATTTTAGCTTGGGAGTGTAAACAGTTTTTAAGATTAGTTTAGCAATATCAAAAGTACAATCTTCAATAATTTTCAGGCTACTGGTGAACCAAACCAAATGTTCTTTTGAAATGCATTTAAGGAATGTATGAAAACTATACTTAGCACAAATCAAGGATGTTTGTTTATCTTATAAAAGGAATCTTTATAAATAAGAGGAGGAGGAGTGCAGCAGAGATGAAAGAGCATAGAGAGTCAGCCTCAGGCTCAGATATGTGTGGAGCCTCTTACTAACCAGGCTCGCTTCCATGGGCAAGTTGCTTAAGCATCCCAACTCTCTGGTCTGCCATATCTTAAAGCTGCAGAAATGATGAATGAGATAATATAACAAAAGAGTTTCAAATAGAGCCTGGCCCATTATCTATGCTCCATAAAAGGCAGCTGTCACTACAAAATAATCATGGCATTTTCTTAATACTAAACTTCATTGTGTTTACACAAGCTGTTCGCAGGTTTTAAATCTATACTTATCTTCTCAACAACACATCATAGAGAGGCCTCTGGCAGTATTTTTGGAGATGTAAATTAAATATTCATTTATCATTTGGTCTGCGTCAAACACAATGAAAGCTATTAGGAAAGTTATATTTTGCAATGTGCAGTTTTCTGTGCATCTCCTTGTTTGGTAAACACAGGTTTTAATCAACCTTCTTGACCATCCATCTCTCCTCTCATTGCTTTCCTCAAGTCTTAGTACACAAGCAATAATTGCAGGTTGCTCATCCTTTTCCAAATTGAATAAACCCCCTCCCTATCTGCACACACACCTTTATTCCTCTCTAGCTCTCAGACATGGCTTACATGACATCCTCCTAGTTGATAAGCTCTTCTCTGTTCCCTGGAGGGACTTTCTTCTTTTCCCATTAGACTGATGTTTGCTCTAATATTTGCTTATCCTATTGAGAACAACCTCCCAGACTAAGTTCTTTCTATCTGAGGAAATCTGAAACTCACACATATTAAAAGTTCCTTGTCTCATAATATAAGAAATAAAATGAACTTTTGAAAAATATTTTGACATTAGCATCAAAATTACATAGATTGTTAGGGGATCAATCCTAGAAGTCCTCAATTAAAAAATTGTACGTTATTGTCCACAATGATAAATGAAAACATTGTAAAATTAACTCTTCAACCAGTGGAAATCTGAAGGCATGTCTTATCTATGAGGATATTTGTTATAAAGATGTGGTTTATATTTTATTAAAATTATATTTCCATTAATAGATGACTCGTGTACAGGGCTTCTTACAGCTCTAAGAATATCTGTTATTAAATTTCACAGACAAATTCTCTAACTTGGAAAGATGCTCTTTGATTCTTGTTAATTATTGATTCTTGAACTCTTGATATCTTTGTACTAAATGTTGTTGCCAATAAAAGCTGGTCTCCAGGCCAGGTCTTTTCCATATTACATGAAAAAGAGCTGATTTGATGATGAGCATGTAATGAAATATACTTGTAAAGGTTTGGTTGGATCACAGAGTTTGATTGATCCTAAGGGTTTTCAATTTCTGCTTTATTCTGGCCCTTGATTCTTGAACTCTTGATATCTTTGTACTAAATGTTGTTGCCAATAAAAGCTGGTCTCCAGGCCAGGTCTTTTCCATATTACATGAAAAAGAGCTGATTTGATGATGAGCATGTAATGAAATATACTTGTAAAGGTTTGGTTGGATCACAGAGTTTGATTGATCCTAAGGGTTTTCAATTTCTGCTTTATTCTGTTCCTATAAACCAGCAGTTCTCAACCTGTGGGTCACGGCCCCTTTGGCGGTCAAATGACCCTTTCATAGGGGTCGCCTAAGACCATCCTGCATACCAGATATTTACATTACAATTCATAACAGTAGCAACATTACAGTTATGAAGTAACAACGAAAATAATTTTATGGTTGGGTCACAACATGAGGAACTGTATTTAAAGGGCCAGAAGGTTGAGAACCACTGCTATAAACATTAGGACATAAGAGTATTATTATTTTATGTACATTTCTTGGACAGCATTCCAGAAATTCATGCACTGAAGTATCAAATGTTTTCGCTCTAAACCAGTGGTTCTCAACCTTGGCTGCACATTAGAATCACCTGGGAATCTTGTTAAAATCCTATTTCTTGGCTCCTGATTTCTTGACCTCATCCTCCGGAAATTCTGTTTATTTGTTACTAATGATGAGGCCCAGAAATCAGGATTTTAACAAGATTCCCAGGTGATTCCAATGTGCAGCCAAGGTTGAGAACCACTGCTCTAAAGGATTTCCCCCATAGAGTGATCTCAGGGCACAGGCCTGTAGTTTAGCATTATTTGAGTTTCCCTCAGTAAGTCATGAACACCACAGAGTGTCATGCACACCTGAAGAATTCACTGAAAAATAAATATTGATAGTGTATTTGCTTGTTATTGTTTTATGAACTTTGAGAAATCCCTCTATGTTTTTATGCATTTCAAAAAGCATTAACTCAGTCAAGAAGCACAGGTACAAGTAGGAGAGAATTTATTTTATTTTCTGAGAAATAAATATAAAACAGCGAACAGAATTTTTTTTTTCAAAATTAGGGAAAATACTCTGACAAATGTCTTTTAAAGCTTTCCCCAAATAAGTCATCCTTAGTAAGTTAGATTGTTTTGGTTGAAAGCTTTTTAAAAACTCAAGTAACTGTATAAGTTTTAAGAGATGTGGAATACAACCCTGTGAGCAATGAAGAGTTTATGGCTCATCTACTCATATACAGCATAATCACCTAGGATAAAAGTGAACAGCCATTCGCTGTGAGATCTGGGAACAGGTGGTACAATTAATCATCCCTAATGTTTGTAACAACTGTCTCTAAAGACTCAAAAGACAAGTGTCCCCAGCTCCACTCTCAAATGACAGGAAAGGCTTTTGTTTGCGCATCCATTGCAGGAACCCAATGATTAAATGTCTGCAAGCTACCTCTAGTGGAGGAATCAGTGGATTATTCATTTATTAGCTTATAATATACCACTTCACTCTGGGATGGGTTCCAGGGGACTAATGGCAAAAAGGGTTATCTGGCTATATTCTTCCCGTAGTGTTATTTTATCCCTCACTACATTTGCTTTCAGCCTGTGAGTAAACTGTGTTGCATTATCCATGTTTCAGGTGGAGCCAAATGTGATCATTCTAGAATCCTTTATATCATATCTTTAGATAATTTTCTATTCAGTAATTGGTGAAAAGCATTTCCACAAGAAGGCTTTTATTTTCCACCAGAGAATACATGGGAAACACCATTCAATATAATGATATAACATAAAAAGTTTTAGGGGTAAATGTTCACACACACTTCAATCCATTTTTTCTTTTCCACTGTTGTTTTCAAAGTTTACCATTTATTATTAAAACTAAATGTTTCTTAAGGAAACTGTAGGACATGTATATATAGTGTTGACCTTAAAAATAAAACATAGTTATTTTCTCAGCAAAAATGGGTTTAGTCAGAAACAGCAGACAATTACAATTTGGAATATGCAAGCTATGGCAAAGGCCATATGCAAGTCCAAAGAACAAATGAGAGGAACCTTCTTTTATAGCAAAAAGAGGCATTTGGGAAGAGCTGTTATGAAGAAAGAGTCCAGAGGGGGTAACTGGGAGTTTGAATTGTAATGGCTTTTCATTAGACAGACCATGCCAGTCTGTTATTGGCTGGGCTGTTGCCATGGGAAGAAAAAATCTTCATTCCTTCTCCTAGGGTAGTATTGTAGAATAGAAAACATTTTCCTGTTGGAGTTGCGCAGAACTTCTCTTCCTGTTCTGGGCAACCAGGAATGAGGGGCAGGGCATGATAGCTCCCTCCACAGGCCCTTCTTGGTTGAGGTTGCCTTTATTAATTTTCACAATAGAAAAAAAAGAAAAGAAAAATAATAATTCATTGCCAACAATGTCAATATTTGTGTGAATGTTTTTTAAAATATATTTTTATTGAGGAAAGGAGAGGGAGAGAGAGATAGAAACATCAATGATGAGAGAGAATCATTGATCTGGGCTGCCTCCTGCACTGTCTCCTGCATGCCCCATACTGGTGATTGAGCCTGCAACCTGTGCCCTGACTGGAATTAAAGCGTGACCTCCTGGTTCATAGGTGGACACTCAACCACTGAGCCACGCTAATTGGACTGTGTGAATGTTTTTAGTCCTGTTTCAATCAGATATCTGTACATTTTTCTAGCAAAATTGTATGATGTGGAACATACTCTATATGAACTTTCGATTTATGAGTTCATTTTATTTTAAAAATGCTAACTGTTAAAGGGAGGGGGCCCAGGCCAGGCGGGGGGCCCCCCCCCCCCCGCTCAGTACACAAATTTTTGTGCACCGGGCCTCTAGTTCAATATAATGATATAACACAAAAGGTTTTAAATGTTCACACACACTTCAATCCATTTTTTCTTTTCCACTCTTGTTTTCGAAGTTTACCATTTCTTATTAAAACTAAATGTTTGTTAAGGAAACTGTAGGACATGTATATATAGTGTTGACCTTAAAAATAAAACATAGTTATTTTCTCAGCAAAAATGGGTTTAGTCAGAAACAGCAGACAATTACAATTTGGAATATGCAAGCTATGGCAAAGGCCATATGCAAGTCCAAAGAACAAATGAGAGGAACCTTCTTTTATAGCAAAAAGAGGAATTTGGGAAGAGCTGTTTTGAAGAAAGAGTCCAGAGGGGATAACTGGGAGTTTGAATTATAATGGCTTTTCATTAGACAGACTGTGCCAGTCTGTTATTGGCTGGGCTGTTGCCATGGGAAGAAAAATCTTCATTCCTTCTCCTGGGATAGTATTGTAGAATAGAAAACATCTTCCTGTTGAAGTTGCACAGAACTTCTATTCCTAGTCTGTTATTGGC
The DNA here is from genome assembly GCF_000412655.1 of Myotis brandtii. NCBI lineage: Eukaryota > Metazoa > Chordata > Mammalia > Chiroptera > Vespertilionidae > Myotis > Myotis brandtii. Next base: position 8,942,461 of record NW_005353538.1, on the reverse strand, counting down.
TGGGCTGTTGCCATGGGAAGAAAAAATCTTCATTCCTTCTCCTAGGGTAGTATTGTAGAATAGAAAACATTTTCCTGTTGGAGTTGCGCAGAACTTCTCTTCCTGTTCTGGGCAACCAGGAATGAGGGGCAGGGCATGATAGCTCCCTCCATGGGCCCTTCTTGGTTGAGGTTGCCTTTATTAATTTTCACAATAGAAAAAAAAGAAAAGAAAAATAATAATTCATTGCCAACAATGTCAATATTTGTGTGAATGTTTTTTAAAATATATTTTTATTGAGGAAAGGAGAGGGAGAGAGAGATAGAAACATCAATGATGAGAGAGAATCATTGATCTGGGCTGCCTCCTGCACTGTCTCCTGCATGCCCCATACTGGTGATTGAGCCTGCAACCTGTGCCCTGACTGGAATTAAAGCGTGACCTCCTGGTTCATAGGTGGACACTCAACCACTGAGCCACGCTAATTGGACTGTGTGAATGTTTTTAGTCCTGTTTCAATCAGATATCTGTACATTTTTCTAGCAAAATTGTATGATGTGGAACATACTCTATATGAACTTTCGATTTATGAGTTCATTTTATTTTAAAAATGCTAACTGTTAAATATGTTACAAGTGTGTTTGCTAGTGTCATTATGCTCAATTTTGTTTTTGATATTTTGGGATTTGTACAACATTTTGCACATATGAGGTGTATCAATTTTTATGTTTTTGACTTTTGCATTTATGCTTAGAAATATATCTTCCACACTTTGTGTACATTATAGAATGATATATATCACTAATTGGTGGGTTGGAAAGAGCATTTGATGAATAGTTTGTTGGGTCCTAGTCCTGACTCCAGTAATAATTAGTTTGGGGATGCTGGGCATTCCATGTGGCTCTTTGAGCTTCAGTTCACTCATCTCTCAAGGGAGAGCATTAGACCCTAGAGAGGCTTAGCACCAAAGTGCAGAGATTCCCTGCATGGACTGTGGGAACAAAGTCGGCAGTGTTAGCTTCTTTCTTTTAGGATGGAAGGTACTACAATTACAGTCTGTGAGCAAGTTGGCGGGGGGGGGGCAATGGGGGGATAAGGACACATATGTACATCTTAATCAATAAAGAAAAGAAAAGAATAGGTAGTCACAAATGGAACCATGTCCACCATAATGTCAGCACTCCCTGCCTTGACTTACTAAGTGCATATGTTTCACTGGCTTTTCAAGAGCCTCTTTTTACAACCCCAAACACTATGATTGATTCACAAGCCTTTCCACATTAAATTATTGGACATATCACTATAACTTATATATGATTTTTTTTAAAGCCAACTGCATAAAGAAAAGAGAGAGAGAGAGATAAGGAAATCAAGGACTGAATTTGTACCTACTTCTTGGAACTAGTTATCTCTTAGAAATAGCTATCTCTCTGCCAAAGAATGGGGCATGGCTTTTAAAGAATTTATCTGAATTTACTGTAACAAAGAACAGAAATGTATTTTTAAATTGATTGTTTTTGATACATTTTAAATTATTATTCACTGTTCATTCTGCTAAGTAATGCTAAGAGCACTCTTCTACTAAGAGCACTCACACAAAAAAGAGTTTGTGTTCCATTTGTGTATTGCTTGTAAAACCACACTGTCTACCCAGGATGATATTAAAAATACGTAACAAACAGTGTGACATATGCACTAACCTATCAGAATGGACTCCGACTATGCTTGCCTACAGTGAGGGGTAGGAGTTGAATGTCATCCCTGAATGTCCATGAGAAACCAGAGAAACGGGAGCATATAGGTTCCTCTGAAAAGTAAAAATAGAACTACCAAATGATCATCAATACCACTCCTGGTTATATATCCAAAAGAAGTAAAATCATTATTTCTAAGAAGTATATGCACCCCCATGTTTATATGAATGAAGAAAATGTGACATATATTACATATAATATGCACAATGGAATATCACTCAGCCACGTGAAAGAAGGAACTCCTGCCATGTGAAGTAGCATGGACATGGATGGACCTTGAGGGCATTATGCTAAGTGAAATAAGTCAGACACTTACATGTGGAAATGTGGGTTCTAAAAAAAAAAAAAAGCCAAGCTCATGGTTGCCAGGAGCTAGGGAATAGAGGAGATTGGGAGATGTTGGTTGGTTAAAGGCTATAAACCTTGAGTTATAAGATGGATATATTCTGGGAATCTAAGGTACAGTGTGGTGACTATAGTTAACAAAGTGAAATAAGTCAGACACTTACATGTGGAAATGTGGATTCTAAAAAAAAAAAAAGCCAAGCTCATGGTTGTCAGGAGCTAGGGAATATAGGAGATTGGGAGATGTTGGTTGGTTAAAGGGTATAAACGTTGAGTTATAAGATGGATATATTTTGGGAATCTAAGGTACAGTGTGGTGACTATAGTTAACAATACTGTATTATTTACTTGAAAGTTGCTAAGAGAGTAGATCTTAAATATTCTCACCACACACACACACATACACACACACACACAATTGTAGTTATGTGAAGTGATGTATATATTAACTTCTTTTGGTAATTAATCATTAGCAGTACATACATAAATCAAATTGTCATGGTATATACCTTAAACTAATTGACAATGTTATATGTCAATTATTTCTCAGTAAAGCAGGGGGAGGGAAAGATAATTCTGTCACATAAAATGTGCATTCTAGGGAAAGAGTATATTTCTCAGTAAAGCAGGGGGAGGGAAAGATAATTCTAGCTGTCACATAGAATGTGGATTCTAGGGAAAGAGTGAAAACATGGAGAAAGTTAGCAGGCAATTGGGAGAATTGCTGGTATGTTGGACTTGGAAGGTTGTTGTGGAAGAGATGAGAAATGATATTAAGAATTGATTCAGAAGGTAAAGTTGCTATGTTCCTTCCTATGACAACAGGGCTCAAATTTGGAGGTTTGATGATTTATTCTTAAAAGAGATAGTGTTCGCTTTTCTAAGTTCATTTTAAATGTCACTATAAATAATGACATTTTTAAATAACATAAAAAGCTTGGTTTCTTTCAAATGTTTACTATTCCTGTTGCCAAGAGAAGATATCTTAATGAAATTGTCTATCATTTTTTCCTTTTAAAGTTTCTGACTGGAATCCTATAGTCGAGACAGTGAAGAAGCAGAAAATTCTTTGTGTAACATTTATCAAGACACATGTGCAGGAAAGGCCTTTTATATTTAAAATTAGAGGCCCGTTGCAGGAAGATTCCTGCAAGAATAGGGCTTCCTGCGGCCCGAGCAAAGCAGAGAAGGGAGCAAAACCTGCCTAGGTGGGCTTTGCTCCCGCCTCCGCCGCCCCGCTTGCTTCCCTCCTGACTCCACTGCCCCACTTGCTTCCCTCCCGCCTTCCCCACCCCGCTTGCTTCCCTCCCACCTCTTCCGCCCCGCTTGCTTCTCCACAGCTCTGCTCCCTTCTGCAGCACTTGGCTTCCTTCTACTTCGTCTTCAGTCTTCGCTCTGCGCCTGCATATGCAAATTAACCACCATCTTTGTTGGGTTAATTTGCATACTCATCTGATTGGCTGGTGGTGTAGCGG
>NW_005353538.1:8923441-8938574 GCF_000412655.1 Myotis brandtii | reverse complement strand
CTTTAGACACTGTTTCATCCAAGCCAGCTGTGATGATGTGAGACGTGACCACACAGTTGTGTACTGAGAAATGAGCTCTGATGGTCCTAGCTCCACAAGAGATGGCTACGTGATATAGAGCACACCATTTAGCTCTCTGAGAATTGGTTTTCTAATCATTAAAGTGAAGATACTGTACTAGAGAATTCTAAAATTCCTTCCAGTTACAAGATTTTTAAGACTGTCTCTCTCTGATTTTTACACATGCTTTAATTGCCATTATCCTATCTAATGATAGAGTAATATGCAAATTAACCTTCACTCCACAACAAAGATGGCAGCACCCATAGGGGGGAGGGCGGGGCATTGGTAGCGTCACCCTGGCAACACAAACCCAGTGTCCTGCGCCCTGGCCATGCGGAAAGGAGAGGCTGAGGGCCCAGCGTCCCATGCCCCGGTCGCGTGGAGGGAGGGGCCTCTGGCCAGAGACCAGGACGTGGGTCGCTGGCATCATTGCAGGCTGGGCTGAGGGCTCCCCCTCCCCCCCCCCCGCATGAATTTCGTGCACCGGACCTCTAGTTGTGATTGTAATTACAAAATCTACATCTCAAGTGTAAGCCTATCATGAGGTCCATTCTCATATAGCAAATGGCCTCCTAAACATCTCTACCTGGATATTGCATAGGCACCTCAAATACACTGTGTCCAACATGACTCATTAACTTTCCTCAGTAACTTGCTTCTTTTTATGTATATTGTCTTCATATTGTCTATATATCGCTCTTTTTTTTTTTTTTTACTGAGTTTTGTACCGTACCTTTCTTGCAAGTAGCCATCTACTTATCTACTTATCTGAGCCTATAAAACTCTGCTCAAAAGTCACCTTCTAAGCCTACTTTCCTTCCCAGGTGGAATTTTTTATTATCTTCCATTGTTATTCTGATTAGTCTGGTTTCAGAGGACCCTTATTTCACCTGTTTATTTTTTTTTCCACCTGTTTATTTATGAGTTTGCATTTTTAACTCCTTGAAGATAGGGATAGTTTCTTGCTTCTTTGTGATTCTACCCTAGCTTAGGGTAGAATCACATAGTAGGTGACTAACAAATATTGAATCAATGAATGAAAATGAAAATTCTATTATCTGAAGATTGCTCATGTCTGTCTTATCCAGCATATATCCTCCTACCAACAGGCTCTTCAAGACATGGAGAAGTCATTAGCTCTCTTACCCAGGTTCACCTGCTCACCTGCTTAAGAAGACTAATAAATTCTGAACTTCATTTGTTTGCACATTCTTCTACTGTGGGAATTGGTGTCCTTTTCATGTGCAATCTGTCTTGCAGAATGCAGAGACCACATTTTCTCTTTCTTTCTCATTTTCCATGCAACTGAGATTAGAATAATGACCGCTAGCCAGTTTTTAATAGATGTGCATTCCTTCAACCCCATATTTGACTCAGTGCCCTCTTGGTAAACATCTAAAATTTTCTTCCTCACAGACATTTATATATAAATTAGTCTCATCATGAGTAATTAACAAATGTACTTCAGCTCCACAAAATGTTAATGAAGTTTAGTACTCCGGATACTTAGCTCTCATTCAGTACATATATTTGGGCAAATAAATTGACATATTTGAGCGGCTGAATTGTTCTCAGGAGTATCTTAAAATACCTCCTACTCCCTGGTCAGGCTGGAGAAAATGAACCAAGGTGACTTATGTTGGCAGGATCAAGAAATCATATGTGTCATGTAAAAATGGTAGAATCAGCTTTCCTTCCCATTTGTTTTTTTTTGTTTTTCAACTTGCTGGTGCTAGAGTAATTAAAATGAAAGTCACAAAGTGGAGAGAAGTTTGCCTTAAAAGACAAGTTTCTTTCTCGTAGGTCCATTGCTATCACATATCCTTTATGGCTTCTTGAGATAAATAATTTTCTCAAGCCCTTTACCTTCTTTCCTTGAGTGGTTACTACTTTGTCACTCCCACAGTTATTTTCTTCCCTCTCTATTCATCCTGGAATTTCTTGATAGAGTCAGGAATTGATAGAAACAGTTAACCGATCTTTGAAAAGATCACTGATATTATAGAGTAGCTCATCAGTAGGACTGAATATGATAGAACCAAATAAATATTAATACTGATAATAATTAGTATTGCTCTTTGAGTGCTTTATTAAGTGTCAGTTATAACTACATAATAATCAATAGAGTCAATTCTCAAAACAACCCTGTAATTTAAGGACCACATACCAGCCTTTTACAGATGAGGAAGAGAAGGATTGGAGAGGTTAAGTAGATTACCTGGGGTCACAGGCAGTAGATGACTGAGTTAAAATCTGAACTCCTGTCAGCACATTTCCCATCTCAGCAGTGCCTATAAGTGAATGTGACTGCAGTTGTTCATGCCTTGAGGAGAGGTGCTCGAGACAAATGGTGACCTGTTCAGTGGGGATGCAGCCCCTGCTCCTGTTGTCACTGAGTTGGGAGAAGATTCAGTTGGCTGAGCTGTTGAAACCGTGCATGTAATGAATTGAACAGAAGAATGATTGACTCACACGGATGTTTCTTTGCCTTCTAGGAAGATTTCCAACCCGCAGAAGCCTCGGAGACCAACTGGGAGTCGGTCACAAGCTCTATCTCAGTAAGTAATTTATTTTCCTGTTGCCAGTGAAAAAAACTGATGGAGTAGCTAAGGTCAACCCGGAGCGACGTCAGCGGTCTTAAGGGCCTATGACTTGACCACAAGCCAGATCTCAAGCATGATGTGCTCTTCTCTTTCATGTAGGTTATAGTGGCGCTGCCAGATACCCTTTCCCCCCTCTCTCAGACAGTTTTCAGGAAATGCCAGTGCTCATTATGGGAGCACGGTATGGACAATGGCTTAAGTATTTATCAGTTTCAAAGCAGAACATTCCAACCAAAGGACTGTGCAGATACATCAAACATATCAAACTGGTCCACGGCCCACGCTCCAGTGGGGAATTTTGAAATCGTTTTTTGACTATTCTGGGGAAGCTCTTAACCTTTGCATTGTCAAAGATCTTTTCAGACGTGAAAAAATTCCAATGTTTACAGTGAGATAACTTCAGTGCAAACCAGGCATGTGCTCTATTTGACTTGGAAATAAAACATCACTCATACTAGAACCGTAAAATGGTTCATGCCCCAATTTTTTTCTCCAAATTTAGTCATTTCTCAGTATTCTGTCTTCTTATCTACTTTGCACAGAAAGAACAGACCTTGTTTTCACCAAGTCTATGGGTAGCACTTATGTAGCAATAAAATACAAGATAACAAATGCAACTGCTCCCTGAAAGGTCAGGAGATTGGAGAAAGCTTGTTCATGGTTCTAAAGTGGGTCGGTGTGGCTGAGTCACTGGAGTTGATCTCCCTCTCCCCAAAGTGATATGCTATCTTTTTCTCTTTGGGAAAATTTCTAAAATTGCCTCAGATGGCAGGATTTCCTCAGCTCTGGATTCTGGGAGGATTTGATTCGCCTGTCATGGCTGCTGGACTAGAACAACGGAGCCAGAGATCAGTGAGGTCTTTGAGAGTGATATTAGAGTGTTTTATTTGTTTGGCTTTGACAGCCCAAAATGCATGCTCTGAACCCAGCTAAGTAAGCAATCATTGTCAGGCAGGTGAAGATGAAAATAAGGCAGGTAAGACTGCAGAGCTGGGGGCTAGGCAGGAGGCTTGGACAGCTAGCAGCCTGAGACTGACAGTTCAAAGTAGATTCCAGAGGCGGCTTTGCAACCAAGACCTAGCATGCTGTTCTGTCAAGACATCCTCCAGCTTCTCATTAAAGGACCCAATACTAACTCGGGATAATCCCAGTCCTCTTAACGAGAGAGATCACGCCGTCCATTCGGAATATCTGTGGAACCTCAGCCCTGAGTCCACATCGACCGCGAAGTCTTCAGGTTGGGTCCAAATCCAGGTTCTGATTAGTCCTCTAGGAAGACCAAATAGACGTAGCTTCTTCCTCCAGCATTCTGGTTTTCAAGAACTTCTGGATTACAAGCAGGGCCTCTGAACCTTCCAGTAACTTCTGTACAAACCATACTTTGTTTTTGGTGAAAGTGGTTAACAAAAGTGATTAACAATTCTCAGAGCATTTTTTTACAAATTATCATTTTAAGGTAATTCAGTTAGGTTTAGAATTTGCTTTTGTAAACATATAACAAAAGCTGAATGAGATCAAAATGTGCAGTTGAAGGAGGCACATCCAAATAGTTATTTCTCTCAAAAATAGGTTTTAAATAATTACCTAACAAAAATGTTCTCATGGGTTTCTTAGGTCATGTAGTCATTCATAAACATTTTCTTTACCATCATCCATGTTTCTGTCCATTGTCCCGAGACAACACTTGAAAAAGGCACTAAAGCTCACACATAAGGGTGGTGTCACATTTTATCTGTGGGTGGGGTTTGCTCTTCAGACTAACGTTAAAAGAAATTATTCATTCCCTTCTCCTCCTGGGACTGAGACCCCTCCCCCCCCCCAACACACCCACACACACAACCACACACACACACACACACACACACACACAGCTTTTTCTTGATGAGCTATCTGGGTACACTCCACTTCCCAGGCACAGTCAAGAGCAAGCCCAGGAGCACCTTGCAGGAGTTCCCCAGAGCCATTGTAAGAAGCTTTTGTTTGGGTGGAAATGACTTGATGGAAATCCCTGCTTTTATTTTAAAAGCCCAGGAAGCATTTGAATTTCAAAGCTTTTATATGCTGCCCAGGCACCTAACACTGGCCAGCTTATTTTGGTTTTCTGGATTTAGACCCACATTATTGTGATACAAGACTAATTGTAAATCATCCGGTGACTATGAGCCAGGTAGACAGTAGATTCTCCAGACAATACAATTTGAATGGGAATTTGGAATTTTGGGACTGAATCAAAGTATTATCCACCTCTAGTAATGATGCCAAGAGGAATGTGAAAGACAAAAATGAGGTACTTCAGTCAGGGTTCAGCATAGACACACACACACACACACACACCCCTAGTGTAAGGAGCTAGCCTGACACCTTCACCCATCTATCGCATGTTTCCCAGCCAAGAACACACACTCACTTTCCCCTACAGAGCATATTTGAAAACTGCTCATATGCACCAGTGGTAGGTTAATGCTTTTACACACTTAGTTTCGCTAAAGAGCAACTATTCCTGTCATAGCAAGTAATCATTGAATCGCTTACAGACCTTTGGCCCTTGATTGATTAAAAAGAGAAAACATTACCTGAGAGTGAGACTATAAATGTGGACTTTACTGTCTCTGACTCTATGGTGCATATTAATTCTCAATAGGATACTGCAGTTAAGTTTCAGGAACACAAGTTTTCATTAATATCCATTTTCTTGTAGTGATAGAAGATATTTGCCCTTGGGGGGGATCTTATTTGTTTGGCAGTTTCTTTAAAGACATTTAGAAACCATTTGAGACCACACGCTCTCTATTTCCTTGTTAATGGGTCATGAATTTCTACAGAGATGTTTGAATCATGGCTCATTTACCTCTAGATTAGTGAAGGGTTAGTGAAGTAAGTGCTTGGAAACTTATGGGGAGATATGTTTCAGGGAAAAATACATAATCCCTTCCAGACTCTCAATGATGTGCATTACCATTTAAAAAAGTATTCCTGACAATATTTTAATGGCACCGAGGATCACTAGCAAGCTGCAGCACTTAAAAAAATACATTTGCTTCCCACGTGCATCTTCCACTCTGAAGTCAAGAGAGCCAGTTTCCTGGTTAATTATCCTTGTTGACAGTAAATAAGCCGATTAAAGTGCCAAATTTTGTCAAGATGTCTCCAGAGTAGATTCAAACTCTGCTCACACAACACCTGCAATGCTAGGTGACTTGTAAAGAGGGGACACAGAGGCGAAGCCTGGGAGAAGGGGACAGATATGCAAAACTTGCGTGGGAGGAATTCAAAATGTAATTGCTCACCATTAGTTGTTGATATGGCTATGCATGTGGGACATTGAACCAAGAAATTGGATGACTTAATTTTAATATTTCCATCTAGCCCATTCTTGTTTAATGATTAAAATTCAGATGAAGTGCAAGTTTTGTAATCTTCCTGGTTTGGATTTGCAAAAAAACAAGTGAATGGTTATCATTTACCAATTATTTGTGCTTGTTTAAAAATAGTACTGTAGCATGATATTTACACACATGATGTCTTATAATTCCAGACTTGTTTATCTTCCTTCCGTGTAGTTGTATGACTATTGTATTTCACAGCAATGGACTTTTTCCGAGTACACTGAGCTGTATGTCACTCTTAGGGGGTCTCCTATCGCTCTCCATCAGTAACTGACACCACTCTCACTGCGGATGCTCTGGATAAAACAATTGCACAATTTGATACGGTGGAAGATCTGCTCAAGCACTTCAGTCCTGAGTCCTGGCAAGAAGATCTTGAGAATCTATATTTGGACACCCCTCATCATCGAGGCCGGTCATACCGCGACAGGAAGTCAAAAGGTAAGAAACCGAGCATTAGAAGTTCTTCATAAGTAGACAGGAGTATTAACTGTACTAATAACTAAGGATGAGCAATGCAACATTATAACTCACTTAAATCAGGTGGTTATTGTCAGTCCATTGTCACGTATCTTTTTCACAGCACCTTGATATGAAGTTCTGTGTTTTTTCCAAACTGTGTTGCTTGTAAGGGACTAAGAAAGGTATGATTTAGTCAAAGATTTGCCGTAGTTTGAAGTTAGAACAGACCCTATAAAATTATTCAGATGAGCTTTGTGATTCTAGGCAAGTAAGGCATTATTAGCCCCACTATAAACACTGAAGGTAACCAAAGTCAGGAGAAGTCAATAATTCATCAGAGCCTGTGGCTAGTTAGCAATGGCGAGGAAGTGAGGATTATGACCTCTTGCCTCCAGTGGCAGAGCCAGTGCCTCTCTGATGAATATTAATTTAGCCCAGGACTCAGGGTTGGCGGAGAGGCTCCTGGTAAAGCAATGGTCAAAACTCAATGAGTAGATTTCAATTCTACTCATTCAATGTCTATTTTACAAAATTTTTATGAGGACCTACCATGTACTTGGTGTCCTAGGTGGTTCGTAGGATGTAAACATCCCCAAGTAGAAGCAAAGAAGTCTGGGATAGTTTATTCAATGGGGAGATTCAGGAAAGTATAATGAGGGGAAAAGAGAGGAACATCCAGGCGGAGAAAACATGAGTTAAAACAATGATACTTAAGAGAAGCAAAGAAGTCTGGGATAGTTTATTCAATGGGGATATTCAGGAAAGTATAATAGGGGAGAAGAGAGGAACATCCAGGCAGAGAAAACATGAGTTAAAACCATAATACTTAAACTCTTCAAAAATAAATATCCTAGTCCTATATCTGAGTGATATGATCTTAGGATGAAAAAGTTCATTTGAATGTTTAACTCAAATTAATGGAGAAATAACTTGTGATGTCCTCTTTTTGAATAAAGTATAATTTATAATCTGTTATAACTTTGCTTTATTTGATAAGATTTGTTATCATTAAAGTTTTCTATAAAAGTTTTAGAAGATTCTCTTGCTTCATAGATGTGAAGGCATTTAGGTAAAATATACTAGTAGCTTGTTTCCTATACTTTATAGTATCAGGGGTACTTTTAAGAACTGAACCTGGGATGCTTAGAAGATAGTTTCTGTTGGTAAGTACAACCTAATAGACCATTTGGACTGAAACAACTAATTAGTTAACTCCTGCCTGCATCTGCTGCTTACGACTTAGGTGATACTCTGACACACCCAAGTACATGGTAGGTCCTCATAAAAATTTTGTAAAATAGACATTGAATGAGTAGAATTGAAATCTACTCATTGAGTTTTGACCAATGAATACTTTAGGTGGCACAGGAGAGTCACTGGTGGCCCTAACTGGTGGAGCTGTTCCATATGCACGTAACTGTAACTCTCACACTGATTCTCCCCAAGCCTCAGACTGGATTACACTCAAAGGAAAAGCTGCTTTTCTGTAAGGTGTCGCTGTCTTTCAATCTTTACTAGGTAAACTTAAAGGAAAATAAAATATTCATAATGTTTTGAAGACCCAAGAAAAACAATTTTAAATGGTATTGGACAAAGAAATGATAAAATATGACTCTATCATTAAGTATCTTAATTACTACAGCTATTCAAGGGGCAGCCCCTCTGGCACCTATTTTTTGGGAAATATTAAGTCACCTAAACTCACTACTTTTCACCCAGAAATTATTTTAAGTTTGAGGCAGGGTGTCTGCATTTACATCCTAACCCTGCCACTTGCAAGTTTTGTGATTTTTCAGCAAGTCATTGAACCTTCCTGAGCCTTCGTCTTCTCGTTGGCAATGTATATATGATAACACCAATTCCAGGAATCCTTAGCGGTGCCAGTAAGAGGACCTGGCACCTAGTACTTGTTTAAGAAATGTCAGCTAGCAACAGGTGCTTGGAATTCTGAAATAAGTTTGCATCACTTCCTTGGTAAGGCCTTTCTTGTCCTTTGTCCTCTCCCTGTGGGCCCCATCCCCTCCCCGCCCCAAAAAAAGTTTAGAGTACTTGGGGAACCACAGCCCTTATATGTCCTACTACTGCAATGTTATTGTACTTTAAAGGGAACATGCAATCTTATGACTTAAGGGCATCAACTCTAGCTTAACATTGAATCACCTGAGGATCTTTAAAAAAACGACAAATGCCTAGTCCCATCTCAGACGCACTAACTCAGAATCTCTGAAGGTGGCACGGGGTGGAGTGCTGATGTTATTTGGTGGCTCCTAGGAGTTGAGGTTGGTCATTACAGGAAGCCATGGTGGAGAGCCACGGCTTTGGAAGTTGTTCATCCCATGTCTCCAGCACTTGGCACAGGCTCTGATACATTTCAGATGTTCAATTACTGTTTGTGATATTGATGATATTAATAATCCAGCATTAGTATATGTCTAACGTTTACAGAAACCTACCTAATATACTAAGGATTACAGATTTATGAAGAATGCCTTTGCCCCAGCCTGGTGGTTCAGTTAATTGGAGTGTCATCCCATACACCAAAAAGGTTGCCAGTTCGATTTTTGGTCAGGACACATATCTAGATTGTGGGTTCCATCCCCAGTCAGGATGCATTCAGGAGGCAACTGATGGTTCTCTCTTTCTCTCTCTCTCTCTCTCTCTCTCTCTCTCTCTCTCTCTCTTTTCCTCTCTTTTTTTCTCCCCCTCTCCCTTCCTATCTCTCTAAAATCAATAAACATATACTGGGGTGAGGATTTTTTTAAAAAATGCCTTTGGTTGCTGAAATAACTTCGTAAGAGCATTCAAGGTGACATTCTACTATTTTTTTTTCTGACAGAGTAAACATTTCTCTCCCCAGTTGGCTTAGATTCCATTTCTTAATCACTTGTTTAAAATGGTCCTGAGGCAGATCTGTACCGTTTCATTTAACACTGGCAAGTCACCACAGCCTCTGCACTTGTATAAATGTGCTGATTTAATTGTTTATCGTTCCACTGATGCTGAACCACCTGCATGTGTCACAGCAAAGGAAGTCAGCTTTAATATTTCAGCTGCTAGTTTCGGCTTCTGGAACTTAAAAATACAAATTTGTGGTTTGTATCCTGATGTATAAGAAAGGGAGAAGTTGCCCTAACCAGTTAGGCTCAGTGGATAGAGCATCCGCCTACGGACTGAAAGGTCCCAGGTTCGATTCCGGTCAAGGGCATGTACCTTGGTTGCGGGCACATCCCCAGTAAGGGGTGTGCAGGAGGCAGCAGATTGATGTTTCTCTCTCATCGATGTTTCTAACTCTCTATCCCTTTCTCTTCCTCTCTGTAAAAAAATCAATAAAATATATTTTTAGAAAAAAAGAAAGAAAGGGAGAAGTGAGTAAAGAGTGAAAACAGAAAAACTAGATACCTAGTGGTATCATTAGGTATCAAATAGAATGTGAACTTTATAGGATCCATGAAAGGTTACTTGTTATCAGAATAACTGTTAATGATGTTGTGCAGAAGCAAACATCATTTATGAATATCTATTAAATATCCATTCTTCAGATTTGCCCAGACTGATCAAAAGTGGCATTTTTCTTGATACCAATGAGCAAGATTCTAAAATGACCCTTCATTGTCAAAGGGTCAAACACAGAGCTTTGTAAATTCTACAATAAAACACCAAAACTGGTTGAAGAACTTATGAATGAGGTAGAAAGAGTTAATGTTCAAAATTAAATGTTATGCTTTGCTTCTATTGTTTTTTTAGGTGACAGTGAATTTTTAGGTCTCTTTAACTAGAGAGTTGAAAATGGGAAGAAAGAGAACAGTAAAGGTTTGGGGAGAAGAGGGAGAGAAAAGACACAGATAACTCTGTCAAGTATTGAAGCCAGAAATTCATCGCATAAGATCTACTTTTTAAAAAATTCACAAGAAATAGATAAGCTCTAACTTGTCTATAAGAATTTCTGACTGAAGATAATATTACAAGTTAATATATTCAACTTTAAGTTTTCTAGGTGGTAATGGAGAAAAAGTACTATGGATAATTGAAATCTGTAGATAACTCTAGTTCCAAAACCCAATTTTTTACCAATAATTTCAACTGCATGCCTTCAACCTCAAAACTGCTCAAAAGTTTTAAAATTTTTTTGTCAAGTTCAAGTTTCATCTACTTACTCTGCCAATGCTGATATTACCACAGATTTGCATGTAATTAGTAAAAAAATCATATGGGTATTCTAAAAGCTATGCAGTTAACCTTTGAATCATTATATTGACCACTGAAGTTTAACTGAAATTATTCTGTGATGGGCTATAAAACATGTACCTTTAAATTTAAGGGCAGTGTTTCTATACTCAAGATCATAATGTGAAATTTGGCATTCTAAATTAAATGATTGGCCTTAAGCTCTACTAGACTGGGAATTCCTTAAGAAGCAATTTATAGAGATGAAGAATGTGAAATCTGTTCTTTTATTTATTCCAGGAGAGCTTGATTTTCCAGAATGAATGTTTAGCATAGAAAAATCCAACATGTATAATAGCAAGGGGGAAAAGTGTTTTCACAGTTTAAGTGTTGGATAAAAATATGGAGATAATTGTTGATGCAGTTCATATTAGTAGTTCTGAAATATAATTATGCTTAAAAATGAGTTTCTATTTTTTATAGGCGAAAATTGATGACTGCTCTTTTTAAAAATCAGTATTTTAATATCGAATGGATCAAATATATTGATAGTAATTGATTCCAAACGATGGGGTTTGAAATATATAATTTTTACAGATTCTAAACAGATGGTGTAACTCTAAGACAGTTATAAATTCTGACCTAATACCAATTATATGATTTCTCTCTAAAATCTAAAACACTCAAAGCTTTAATTTGCAATCTATTTACTAATAAATAACTGGCATAAGAAACTGAGGATTAAATAAAATAAATGTGCTGTGTACCAAAATGTTTGAAATGGTTCTGAGTTCTCTTAGGTCAGAATACCTTTTAATTTTAAATTAGTCTTTACAGCTATTTCTGCTGGGTTATGCCCTTGTATGCTAACCAAGAAGATACAAGTTTTCAATAGTGATGTATTCGATGGTATGTAATTTCAGAGTGCGTTAAGATGTGAACATAGTTTAAAAACAAGCCGAAACCACCACAGGTGGAATGTCTGTAACTTTATCTGCCTGTTTGAGATCTGTATAAGAATTTTCAGAAAGCCCTTGGCTGACACTGTGATGAATCTGATAAGTCAGCCTTGAGATATCATTCTTCTGTAGCTGTCTATCTGAACATCAAACAAACAGAGGTACTGGGCACATTAAATCAAAATGGGTTTATTTTTCTAAGTTCTCATGTTGAATAAGGGTTACCTTCATTGAGTTTCCTGAACCATGTGGTATGCACCAAGTGAAAACTTTCTTTATCAATATTAAAGTTGTTCCCCACAAATTTGATAGAAATAGAGTAAAAGAAAGAATGCTATAGTGGGAAGAGCATGGAATTCCTTGTCATTTAAACTTGGCATAAAATTTTAACTCAAATCCTGAGACTAGTGGCCTTGACGAAGTCATGTATAGATCCCGAGCCTCTGTTTTCTGCAATTTAAGTATCTCTAACTACAACCACTTCACAAAGTTGTGTTAGGATTGATAACAGCAGAGTATATAACACCTAGTGCACCCTCAATAGATGATAGCTACTATTATTACTTTCGAATACAAACATAAATATTAAAAAAGCAAGATATTTCTGTGAACCCCTCTACTCTCTTCCCTCCTGCAGAGTATACGAATATTGTCAGATTTAAGTATCCACATAATCAGTACACTCATTAAAAGTTTACAATATGATCATCAACTACATATTAAACTTTTCTATGATATTATTTACCCAGAAACACTCTGGCACCATTTTGCTTGCTGGATGTTTTCTTTACAAATCTTTCCTTTTTATACTGTAGGCACTGTTTATGATCCATATGATTTGTAAGTATCTAGAAGATTCATCACTCATTCAGTTTTCCAGAAAACATTACTAAAACCGTACTCTGTGTATCATGTTGCACGTGTCTAGGAGGACACAGGCATGAAATGTTTGAAGAAGCCCTAACCGGTTTGGCTCAGTGGATAGAGTGTCAGCCTGGGGACTCAAGGGTCCCGGGTTCGATTCCGGTCAAGGGCATGTACCTTTGTTGCAGACACATCCCCAGTAGGGAGTGTGCAGGAGGCAGCTGATCAATGTTTCTCTCTCATTGATGTTTCTAATTCTCTATCCCTCTCCCTTTCTCTCTGTAAAAAAATCAATAAAGTATATTTTAAAAAAATGTTTGAAGAAAATCTTGGCCCCTCCCATTACCAAATACAGCATGGAATACCTAGTCAACACTGTCCATCATCATGGGTGTCCTAACCTCACTTTCATCATCACAATTATTCCTCCCATCTAGGCTTATGATTCACATGCAAATTGCTTAGAAAAAAATCCATTTGGTGGTGGAAAACCATAAGTAACCTTTAGTGGCTGGGTAGGCAAATGTGCCTTTTCCACATAGTCACTCTTGTTAACAATCAATAGGTTTGCCTTGTGGATCCTGTGCCCTTGTTTTCTGTGAAACATCAGGGAACCCCCACAGCATCTTTTTTTCTCACCACCCAAATGGACTTGAGAAGAAAGCACACCCTTCCTAGAGCACTCTCTATGCTGACACTGCTGGTGCCGGGAGAGCTGGCTCATTAAGTGTCTACCTGCAGAGGACTGTGCTAAGGCCCATGAAATGAAGCTGAATACACAATCATTGCCTTCTGACATTTAGAGCAAGGTGGACATGACCTTCATTTTCTTAGTGATCACCAGTTGCAGAATCTCAGCTGTTGTTCTTATCCTTACCTCATTGATCTGTTTTACTCATTTCAACAATAATGTGGGGTGTACCTACTGAGACCTGAGGTTTGGACTTATGCTTCAAACACTCTTAACTCATTCAATCTGACTAAATTCCTTAGCAGGAGAGTATTCTTATTCCCATTTTACATGTAAAATAAACAAATTCAGAAACTTTCTGTGACAGCTACAAAGTGCAAAGAACCATGACATTAATTTAGGTTTCTTGGCTGCAAATTCCATGCTGTGGGAAACTCAATGGCTTTTAAAGTTCAGAGACTAGTCATCTTCTAGTAAATGAAAGAAAGAGGGACATATACTGTAAAATCTCCTCAATTCTTTTTCATCTCCTAACTTGTTTTCTCGTTTTTCGTTTCTTAGATGTACTTTATACATCCCCCCAGATCATGAGTTCCTATAGTTCAGAGAATTACCTTTTGATGGTGTGAGCTGCTTTCATGCCCAGTTCAATGCCTTGCAGATATTCATGCACTCATCCATTCATTTTCAGCACATATTTATCAATGCCTGCATTATATGTCCAGTGACTTTAGACAAGTCACTTAACTTCTGCATCTCAGTTTCCACTATCAAATGGGTTTAGTTGTGAGAATTCAATGAGACTGGGGTCTGTGAAAGCAGCCCACACAGTGCCAGGCACATAGTAGGTACTCAATAAATTCCCATTCACTCATTGCTTAACAATGTTTTTAAACCCTGAAAATTAGGAATTGTCTAATTGGGAAGTTTTTAATGTGATTTAGGTTGATTTCTATAAATACAAGTGGTAAATGTTTCCATTTAGAAATTAAACCAGCAAATGAAGTCATGGAATTTAACATTTTAAGTTTAAAATATTTTTATATTCCCTCAATGAAAATTATAAAATAGTTGTTCATTCCAGATTTACTTGCACTTCTCAATTGGGGTTGAAATGTGAAAACAGTTTTCACAATTATGTGTAGATTTATAGAAAATTACAGTGAGGTTGTAATGTCCATAAAGACGATGACTTCTCCTGGGGAATTTATGAACCTTGAAAAAGGCTGAGCTCCTCTAGTTGCTTGACATAAAAATCCTGCAATTATTTATATATTCCCTTTACTTCTCACCCCCACCCTCAGCACCATAAATGCAGTGTTGTAACATCAAAGTCAGAATGGGAGCTCTTTACATGACAGATTGTGATATCATTTTCCATTTGGCAAAGGACATATTCCTGAGCAGTTTGAGATATGTGTGAGGGACCAGCCTTCTTGATGCCATCCTTTACCCTCTGTGGCACTGCTTCTAGATCCCATGGGTCTTGGGACAATCATCTTCATGCATCATAATTAGGGAACCCCAGTTTCTCGAGTCTAACCTCACACAATCATTAGTTTGATTTGTTCAGATAGTAGTCGTTAAGTACCTATTCCTTACAAAGAAAATCTGGATTGTTTAGTGGGGCTATATATGGCTGAGACTTTCTCAAGTCATTTATATATATACTAGAGGCCCGGTGCACAAAAATTTGTGCCCTCGGGTTGGGGGGGGGGGTTCCCCTCAGCCCGGCCTATGCCCTCTTGCAGTCTGGGACCCCTTGGAGGATGTCCACCTGCTGGCCTAGGCCCGCTCCCTGGGGGATTGGGCCCAAGCTAGCAGTCAGATATCCTTCTGGCAGCCAGCAGCCCTCGGGGGATGTCCACTTACCAGCAGGGAGCAGACCTAAGCTGCAGTTGGACATCCTTAGTGCTGCTGAGGAGGCGGGAGAGGCTCCCG
>NW_005353538.1:8896792-8922837 GCF_000412655.1 Myotis brandtii | reverse complement strand
CGGGAAGCTTGGCTTCCTCCATCATTGGGGCAACCAAGCCTCCTGCTTGCTCCAGCTCTGTGGCTGCCGGCCGCCATCTTGGTTGGGTTAATTTGCATACAGTCACTCTGATTGGCTGGTGGGCGTGGCTTAAGGCATAGCAAAGGTGCGGTCAATTTGCATGTTTGTCTTTTATTAATGTAGATATATATTAATCCTCACCCAAGGATATGTATTTTTTATTATTGATTTTTAGACAGAGAGAGAAACATTGATATGAGAGAAGAACATCAATCAGTTGCCTCTATATGTGCCCCAACTGTAGACTGAACCCATGACCTAGGTATGTGCCCTGACCAGGAATCAAACCGGCAACCTTTTGGTGTATGGGATCACACTCCAACTAACTCAGCCACCTGGCCAGGGCTTTCTAATATTGATTTTAAGTTTCTGGGTTTTCATTCCAAGTCACAAAAGATAGATATTTAAAGAAAATCAGAAACAATTGTCCAAGGGTGCTTAATGACTTCAGGTTATTTTTTATTGGTTTTAATTGATTATTTCAGATATCCTAAAATGGCCCACATGCTTATACTCAAAATTGTGTGTTTCCTTCAACAGTACCCTGCTTCTAATTGTTGAAACCAACTGGTTTTAGAAGAGGTGGACTTAAATGACCTACATTTGGTCCTTCCCCTGGGGCAGAGCACTAGGACAGGTGGTATAAAAAGACAATTAACTCTCTGCTTCCTAAAACCTTATGGTTTAGTGGAAGAGAAGCATCTAAATAAAGAAAATGATAAAACAAAATGAAGATCATGAATAGACAAAAGTCCCCTCAATTCAGGTGAAAAAGATGAAATGAATTATATTGGTTGCTCAATATCAAAGGAAAAAAGAGGCTCTCTTACATTTGCCTGGTTTATTAGCCAGAACATGGTGTACTCTTCCAGTATAATCTGGTAGGTGGTGATGTGTGCACGGGAGCACTTGCTTGGGTATATGTAATTGACAACATCTTGAAAATGGCAGGTCAGTGCCTATCAGCATACCCAGAAAGCCAGGGCGTTTGGATACTGAGTGTCCTCTAGAGGGAAGGCTCCAGCATGGCTTATGGAAGCTGCTCTTAACATCCTCCTTGAAATCTTCAGACTGAGGCTCAGATGTACAAGAAGCATGAAAAAACCTCGATTCAAACCCTGTCTCTACAACTGACTGTGTGGCTTTGGACAAGTTTTGTTCTTAACCTTCCAAAAGCTCAATTCCCTCAACTCTAAAATTAAGGGCAATAAGGGTATGGAACCCATAGTGTATTGGGGATTTCATGCAGTCATCCATGTGCAGAACTTTTCATGTTACCTGGTACTTAGGCATATAGATGGTCAGAATCAAAAACAGCAGGCTGACTCTCCTTTCTTCCACACCTGAACCCTCATGGATTATACACTGAACAAGGGTGTGCCTTCTCCATATACCATTGCTTTACTCATTCCCTCCCCAATGCTCAGAGCCCAGAGCTCTTATCACAGCCCAAGGAGCTTCTGTGACTGGGCTATGCTTTCAGGCCAGGGCTGCAGATGGAAGGGTGGTCCTGCTGTACTGTGCAGGGGCCCGCATTGGATTCACGTGTCCAGAGAAAGCCCTTGAGGACAGTGAAACCTTTCAGCCCTTCCAACATATTGTCAGTGCACAGCCCCAAATTATTTATTTATTTATTTATTTTTACTGATTTCAGAGAAGGGAGAGGGAGAGAGAAATAGAAACATTAATGATGAGAGGGAATCATTGATCAGTTGCCTCCTGCCTGCCCCCAACTGGGGATCAAGCCCGCAACCCCAGCATGTACCCTAATTAGGAATCAAACCTCCTGGTTCATAGGTCGATGCTCAACCACTGAGCCATGCCAGCTGGGCACAGTCCCACATCTTCACTGACATTGAAGAGCCAAGCAAAGGCAAGAAGACTCAAATTCAAAAGGACACCAAAAGAGGAATTATAACATTATGTACACCTGGGTGAACTAGGGAAGTTGCATGAAAGTAACGGGCCTTTGAATTATCATCGAAACACCCTTGCTGCCCTATACTGTTCCGCCATGGAGACTGAAGCAGGAAAGGAAAGGGCGGCATTCTCTCTGGATCTGTACCCTTTGGCCTTCCTCCCTCCCAGCAGGCTCACACCACAGCCCCCTTCCCACTGAAGTACCCTCCATGGGAAGTGTTAATTGCTCTCAGCCCCTGGTCTGGCTCTCTGCTCTGCTGCACTGCTAATCAGTCTCCCTTGACTGGAAACTCAATACCCCCTGCAGAGAGTCTGCACTCTTGCTTTGAAGTTATTTGCATCCGGTCAGAAGAACCTTTTAGTTCTAGTTCTAAATTGAGCGCCTTGGTGGTTTCCATCCCCTGATAAGCAGGGCAGCTGGACTCTACAGCAGTCACACTGGGCCTGGGTTCTTAGTCACCTTAGGGAGTTGATGCATAAAACTGACAGCAAGGTAAGTCTCTTCATGGCGGATAAGAAACGGAAATACCCAGGGCAGTCAGGAAACTTATACAATGAGCAGAGAGTTGTGTTTTAAGGCAAGTAAGATGTGCATACCCTATTCTGGTTTGTAGAGGGCACTTGGGGGTTCAGAAAGCACTGTAATTTGTCTTGGAAACATTCTAGAGATAAGGAGGAAGCATTCAACACCCCAGTCCTAGTACAGCAGCCTACAGAAAAGCTGGGTACAGCGGGAGGTGGGGGTGCCCTTCCTTCAGCTATGGGGTACCTCTCATTCCCCCATGCTGCTTGCTGTGACAGAGTATAGAGCAAAAGGGAAAAGGGTTTCCATTCTACTTTTCCCACTTACTATTCACTTTGGGTAAGTAATACCCACCTCAAAAGCGTGGGGGAGAAGGAAACAGAGGCATATGTGTAAGGTGCCTAGCAGAGGGCTGAACTACAGAGAGACTCGGTACTGTTACTTCCCACCTCTCCCTCCCTGCCTTCCCGCACATCACAGCCTCTTATTGCTAATTGCACCTCTTTCCTCCGAGATGCTAGACACAAAATATTTCATTATCCCAAGCGGCAGAGTGGGCCCTCTGCGTCAGCCCTGTCCACAGGCGCAGTAACGCACAGGCCAGCATCAGCATTTCTATCAGGATGACACTTGTAATGGATGATTGCTGCACTTCTTAATCCATTTATGTAATCCTTCCTGCTTTGCTTGCAGTTATTTACAGGGCTTTAGCAGCAATAAAATGGTTCCTTTCCCAAGACAGAGTTCATTCAATTCAAATCTGGATTGATTGTAGCTAAACTTCTGATGTCTTTACAAAGGAAGAAAAGAAAACCAGCAATAAGTTATTAATTATTTAGCATGTATTCAGCCCCCACATGTCCTGGGCTCAGCATATTAAAGTTGGGGGAAACCCCTGTCCTTGAGAATCAAGAAGCATAGTTGCACATATGAAAGGCACTCAGGGCAGGGCACCAATTCAATTCCCATTGAATTCTTTATTCCCGGGGTCATGTGGCCATCTGGCCAGGCTTTCAGCTGACTTCATGGGGTTAAGTGCCTTCACCCACTAGTGCCTTCTTTTGGTTTCCTTCAGATGCAGTCTACTGACAGCATCCTTAGCCTTGAACCTCTGCCCCCAAAGAACACTCTCTACTGCTCCTCAAGCAGTTTTGTTTGTGACTAAGACTCCTTGGGGCCAGAGTCCAGGGTCAGCCTGATGATACCCAACTGGCACTGGAGGGATCCCTCCTGTGGTGGCCTCTGTGGTGGCAAGGGACATGCACTAGGCAATGGTGTGGAACTCGGGCAGACAAGGGTCTTGAACCTCTGCCCCCAAAGAACACTCTCTACTGCTCTTCAAGCAGTTTTGGTTTGCGACTAAGACTCCTTGGGGCTAGAGACCAGGGTCAGCCTGATGATACCCAACTGGCATTGGAGGGATCCCTCCTGTGGTGGCCTCTGTGGTGACAAGGGACGTGCACTAGGCAATGGTGTGGAACTTGGGCAGACAAGGGACTTTCTCCTGAGGACATGGTCATGGATGTGCTCAACAGTCAAGAATTTGCATGTCAGGTGGATGGAGGACTGGATGGATTTTGAGACCACTAGTTAAAATGTAATTTATATAATATAATAAGACAAATGTAATTCCTATACATCTTTGTGACTAAAATGTGAAAATGTAGGATGATGCTCTTCATTCATAGAAGACCCCGTAACCATACCCCCTGACAATCATGTGTATAAAGTAACAGCCAAAAGAAAGAAATAGAGAAGAACGGCCTGATTTTTTTTAAATTTTCATTTTTGACCATTTGCCTTTAAAAGAAAATATGCAGGAAAAGTCAAAATTAATCAAAATGCACAATAATAAACAGTATTGGATATCATGCACACTAGAGTCAATCTTTCAAATATTGCTGTGAAATAGGTAGTTATACTATTTACATTTTATAGATGAGGAAGCAGAGGTTCAGAGCAGGTAAGGAGGCAGAGCCATGATGTGAAGGCAGCTGAGCTTTCCTGCACAGCCCAAGACTTAACCACTCAGCGTACTGCCATCTAGGACCCGATGCACAAATATGCATCAGCTTCACAATCCCTAAATGCCATTTTCTTTGACCTTTGAGTTGAAATAAGCTAAAACCTTTTCCTTTCTCACATTGACTTGTGAGGTTTCATTGCTGGTTAAACATATTAGAGTGATTGTCCCTGATATAATTCAAATTATATTTAAGTAATAGCTTAGAGTCAGGATTTATTTAGAATAAAGAATAATTTTTTAAGATAAAGGCAATTAGCCCTAGCTGATTTGGCTCAATGGATAGAGCCTCAGCCTGCGGACTGAAGGGTCCCGGGTTCGATTCTGGCCAAGGGTACATGCCTGGGTTGCGGGCTTGATCCCCAGTAGGGGGCATGCAGGAGGCAGCCAATCAATGATTCTCTCTCATCATTGATGTTTCTATCTCTCTCTCCCTCTCCCTTCCTCTCTAAAATCAATAAAGTATATATTTTTAAAAACTATAAAGGCAATTATTTCAAATTGCTGGCCATTTATTTATTTTAACCTCAGAACAATTTTTTTTTGCATTAGAAAACATACAAGGAAATTTGAATCAATATATAGATTTAGCCAAGTTTTTTAGAGTTTTTGGTTTTTCTTTGTTGTTGATGATAATTTATTTTTTTGAAGGGCAGGTAGGATCAAAAGAAAAGTGAGACTTTTCACCTGTGATATTTGGAGTAGTAATTGAGATCCCAAAGACATATTCAACCCCTTTCCCCGAAACACATGCTGCGTGTTTGTGCTTACAGCGCGCACTTGCTCACACAGTGCGTGTTTTTTACAGTGGACCTGGACAGGCTCAATGATGATGCCAAGCGTTACAGCTGCACTCCCAGGAACTACTCCGTAAACTTGCGAGAGGAGCTGAAGCTGACCAACGTGGTCTTCTTCCCGCGGTGCCTCCTGGTGCAGCGCTGCGGGGGAAACTGTGGCTGCGGCACTGTCAACCGCAAGTCCTGCAAGTGCACTTCGGGGAAAACCGTGAAAAAGTATCACGAGGTATGTCACGTTCAAATGTCTTTGTTGAAGTGCCGCATTTAGCAGTTTCGGCTGCAAGAGGCACGTCATTCACGGGGAGCTAGAAGACAGGACCATTGCGTACAGTTGGTCAGTTCTTTCCCTGCAAAAGGGCACCCGGCCAGGGGGATGTCTGGGACCTAAAATTATACTCGGGCTAAATTTGTCAAGCTAATTCCCCGGGGGAGGATCTAAGTTCATCCTGAAAAAAGGGACTTCTTTTCTAATCCTCATCATATACCACCTGGGTTGACAGAATAAGTGTATAAGCAAATGGATGGTGAAGTAATTTCAGAACTTACTTGGCTTCCTTTATAGAAATATGATGTTATTTATTTAAAGAATCTGACTGCAAAATGTAGGTTCTTTTAAGAAAATGCTAAGAGCCAAACTTTAATTCAAACAAGTGATTAAAAATTAAGCAATTTTTAAAGATAGCAAATGATTTGTCAGAAAATATACATCGTCGGAGACATTTTTTATTCTGTAAATATAAAAGTATTTCTCTTTTAGAAATACAATTTTTTTCCTAAATACTACTGAGTGCTACCTGGGGAATCAGCTCTGAAATTATGCAAAAATAAATAAAATAAATAAGAAAAACAAAAATGTAAGGAGAGAGCAGTAACCTTTAATAATAATCACATCAACAAACTCTATTAAGTATTTAGAATGTGCCAGATATTATTATAAGGAATCATTAACTCACTTAGTATTTTCTCAATACTACTGTCAAAGGGTGGGGAGAGATAAACTGAGGCCTAAGAGGATCAGTAAGTCGACCAATGTGACATGGTTGGTGAATCACAGAGCCAGGACCTGCACTCTGATCACTGCTCCCGGAGTCTATGTTCTTGTTCCTAGGAACGCTGTGCTATCTCTTTTAAAAGACATAGCATTTTATTGTGAATAAGCTAAAACCTTTTCCTTTCTCACATTGACTTGTGAGGTTTCATTGCTGGTTAAACATATTAGAGTGATTGTCCCTGATATAATTCAAATTATATTTAAGTAATAGCTTAGAGTCAGGATTTATTTAGAATAAAGAATAATTTTTTAAGATAAAGGCAATTAGCCCTAGCTGATTTGGCTCAATGGATAGAGCCTCAGCCTGCGGACTGAAGGGTCCCGGGTTCGATTCTGTTGTTGATGATAATTATTTTTTTGAAAGGCACGTAGGATCAAAAGAAAAGTGAGACTTTTCACCTGTGATATTTGGAGTAGTAATTGAGATCCCACAGACATGTTCAACCCCTTTCCCCGAAACACATGCTGCGTGTTTGTGCTTACAGCGCGCACTTGCTCACACAGTGCGTGTTTTTTACAGTGGACCTGGACAGGCTCAATGATGATGCCAAGCGTTACAGCTGCACTCCCAGGAACTACTCCGTAAACTTGCGAGAGGAGCTGAAGCTGACCAACGTGGTCTTCTTCCCGCGGTGCCTCCTGGTGCAGCGCTGCGGGGGAAACTGTGGCTGCGGCACTGTCAACCGCAAGTCCTGCAAGTGCACTTCGGGGAAAACCGTGAAAAAGTATCACGAGGTATGTCACGTTCGAATGTCTTTGTTGAAGTGCTGCATTTAGCAGTTTCGGTTGCAAGAGGCACGTCATTCGCGGGGAGCTAGAAGACAGGACCATTGGGTACAGTTGGTCAGTTCTTTCCCTGCAAAAGGGCACCCGGCCAGGGGGATGACTGGGACCTAAAGTTATACTTGGGCTAAATTTGTCAAGCTAAGTGTCCAGGGGAGGATCTAAGTTCATCCTAAAAAAAGGGACTTCTTTTCTAATCCTTATCGTATACCACCTGGGTTGACAGGATAAGTGTATAAGCAAATGGATGGTGAAGTAAATTCAGAACTTATTTGGCTTCCTTTGTAGAAATATGATGTTATTTATTTAAAGGATCTGACTGCAAAATGTAGGTTCTTTTAAGAAAATGTTAAGAGCCAAACTTTAATTCAAACAAGTGATTAAAAATGAAGCAATGTAAAGATAGCAAATGATTTGTCAGAAAATATACATCGTCGGAGACATTTTTTATTCTGTAAATATAAAAGTATTTCTCTTTTAGAAATACAATTTTTTTTTCCTAAATACTATTGAGTGCTACCTGGGGAATCAGCTCTGAAATTATGCTAAAATAAATAAAATAAATAAGAAAAACAAAAATGTAAGGAGAGAGCAGTAACCTTTAATAATAATCACATCAACAAACTCTATTAAGTATTTAGAATGTGCCAGATATTATTATAAGGAATCATTAACTCACTTAGTATTTTCTCAATACTACTGTCAAAGGGTGGGGAGAGATAAACTGAGGCCTAAGAGGATCAGTAAGTCGACCAATGTGACATGGTTGGTGAATCACAGAGCCAGGACCTGCACTCTGATCACTGCTCCCGGAGTCTATGTTCTTGTTCCTAGGAACGCTGTGCTATCTCTTTTAAAAGACATAGCATTTTATTGTGCATTAAAGAGTACACTTAGGGGAATCAGAGCTGCTCCTGACACTGACAGTAGCCTTATTACTTCCTGACTGTGGGAGCACAGGTGAGTCACCACAGTTTAGAGACTCAGTTTTCACATATGTGAAATGGGACTAAGGAAGGATATCAGATAAGCTCTTAGAGAGCAGTTCTGGGGATCAAATAATGTATTGCAAATGAAATGAGTTTTTCAAGATGTGAAACATAAAACAGAAACATGTTTCAAAATATAAACTAAAATGTGGAGCAAACATTATTGTTAGGAATCATTGTTTGAGTTGCTTTTTATCAGTATCCGCCAAAACAAAAACAAAAAATAGACAGTGCTCCCTAAAAGAAATCTCCAGCTTTGTAAAAGTGTTTTTTGTTATCCTGTTAACAATAAAACAATAATATTAAGTTAGGTGGTAACTCTGGAGCCAAATGAAAATGGATGTGTCATAAGCAGCATTTTCCACTTGGGAAATGCAGGAAGCTGCGGGCCACTGGCCATGCTTACCTTACACAGAGAAAACACACTCTTCAGACCTACATGGAACATACCCTCTTAGTCACAAGAATTTCTTACTCCACCCACACAGTTTTCAAAGGAAAAAAAAAAGTCCTCATAGCCAGAGAATGCTGTCATCGGTGCGCATTGTGTTTTATTTTTGTGTGACCTGATGAACTCTAGATTGGACAGTGTTCTGGAGTTCAAGAGCCTGAAACTCACAATGTTTAGCTGGAACCTAAAGATGAATGCAGAATGCAATGATCAGGTCAGAGCTGAAATAATCCTCAAAGTGACAGGCTCTCCACCTAGTCATAACCGTGAGGAAAAACATGCGAGTCCAGTCTTTGATGTTTTGGGGAGTGCTTTATTTTCATCTCGACTCTCTGCTCAGTTTCAAGGTACAGCTGGATTTTTAAAATCCTTCATTGCGTAAACGGCAGAGTTAAATACACACTTAGGGCTGACGCTCTATCCACTGAGCCAAGTCGGCCAGGGCAAGGCCTGATTTTTTAAATTTTCATTTTTGACCATTTGATTTTAAAAAGAAAATATGCAGGAAAAGTCAAAATTAATAAAAATGCACAATAATAAACAGTATTGAGTACCATGCACACTAGAGTCAATCTTTCAAATATTGCTGTGAAATAGGTATACTATTTCATTTGTAATATGAAATAAATGTAAATAGCTATACTATTTACATTTTATATATGAGGAGGTGGAGGTTCAGAGCAGGTAAGGAGGTAGAGCCATGATGTGAAGGCAGCTGAGCTTTCCTGCACAGCCCAAAACTTAACCACTAAGCTGTACTGCCATCTAGGACCCGATGCTCAAATATGCATCAGATTCACAATCCCCCAAATGCCATTTTCTTTGACCTTTGAGTTGAAATAAGCTAAAACCTTTTCCTTTCTCACATTGACTTGT
The DNA here is from genome assembly GCF_000412655.1 of Myotis brandtii. NCBI lineage: Eukaryota > Metazoa > Chordata > Mammalia > Chiroptera > Vespertilionidae > Myotis > Myotis brandtii. The sequence continues at coordinate 8,913,364 of NW_005353538.1, read as the reverse complement.
AAAATTTCATTGCTGGTTAAACATAGTAGAGTGATTGTCCTTGATATAATTCAAATTATATTTAAGTGATAGCTTAGAGTCAGGATTTATTTAGAATAAAAAATAATTTTTTTAAGATAAAGGCTATTATTTCAAATTGCTGGCCATTTACTTATTTTAACCTCAGAACAATTTTTTTTTTTTTTTGCATTAGAAAACTTACAAGGAAATTTGAACCAATATATAGATTTAGCCAAGTTTTTTAGGGTTTTTGGTTTTTCTTTGTTGTTGATGATAATTATTTTTTTGAAAGGCACGTAGGATCAAAAGAAAAGTGAGACTTTTCACCTGTGATATTTGGAGTAGTAATTGAGATCCCACAGACATGTTCAACCCCTTTCCCCGAAACACATGCTGCGTGTTTGTGCTTACAGCGCGCACTTGCTCACACAGTGCGTGTTTTTTACAGTGGACCTGGACAGGCTCAATGATGATGCCAAGCGTTACAGCTGCACTCCCAGGAACTACTCCGTAAACTTGCGAGAGGAGCTGAAGCTGACCAACGTGGTCTTCTTCCCGCGGTGCCTCCTGGTGCAGCGCTGCGGGGGAAACTGTGGCTGCGGCACTGTCAACCGCAAGTCCTGCAAGTGCACTTCGGGGAAAACCGTGAAAAAGTATCACGAGGTATGTCACGTTCGAATGTCTTTGTTGAAGTGCTGCATTTAGCAGTTTCGGTTGCAAGAGGCACGTCATTCGCGGGGAGCTAGAAGACAGGACCATTGGGTACAGTTGGTCAGTTCTTTCCCTGCAAAAGGGCACCCGGCCAGGGGGATGACTGGGACCTAAAGTTATACTTGGGCTAAATTTGTCAAGCTAAGTGTCCAGGGGAGGATCTAAGTTCATCCTAAAAAAAGGGACTTCTTTTCTAATCCTTATCGTATACCACCTGGGTTGACAGGATAAGTGTATAAGCAAATGGATGGTGAAGTAAATTCAGAACTTATTTGGCTTCCTTTGTAGAAATATGATGTTATTTATTTAAAGGATCTGACTGCAAAATGTAGGTTCTTTTAAGAAAATGTTAAGAGCCAAACTTTAATTCAAACAAGTGATTAAAAATGAAGCAATGTAAAGATAGCAAATGATTTGTCAGAAAATATACATTGTCAGGGACATTTTTTATTCTGTAAATATAAAAGTATTTCTCTTTTAGAAATACAATTTTTTTTTCCTAAATACTATTGAGTGCTACCTGGGGAATCAGCTCTGAAATTATGCTAAAATAAATAAAATAAATAAGAAAAACAAAAATGTAAGGAGAGAGCAGTAACCTTTAATAATAATCACATCAACAAACTCTATTAAGTATTTAGAATGTGCCAGATATTATTATAAGGAATCATTAACTCACTTAGTATTTTCTCAATAGTACTGTCAAAGGGTGGGGAGAGGTAAACTGAGGCCTAAGAGGATCAGTAAGTCGACCAGTGTGACATGGTTGGTGAATCACAGAGCCAGGACCTGCACTCTGATCACTGCTCCCGGAGTCTATGTTCTTGTTCCTAGGAACGCCGTGCTATCTCTTTTAAAAGACATAGCATTTTATTGTGCATTAAAGAGTACACTTAGGGGAATCAGAGCTGCTCCTGACACTGACAGTAGCCTTATTACTTCCTGACTGTGGGAGCACAGGTGAGTCACCACAGTTTTGAGACTCAGTTTTCACACATGTGAAATGGGACTAAGGAAGGATATCAGATAAGCTCTTACAGAGCAGTTCTGGGGATCAAATAATGTATTGCATATGAAATGAGTTTTTCAAGATGTGAAACATAAAACAGAAACATGTTTCAAAATATAAACTAAAATGTGGAGCAAACATTATTGTTAGGAATCATTGTTTGAGTTGCTTTTTATCAGTATCCGCCAAAACAAAAACAAAAAATAGACAGTGCTCCCTAAATGAAATCTCCCGCTTTTGTAAAAGTGTTTTTTGTTATCCTGTTAACAATAAAACAATAATATTAAGTTAGGTGGTAACTCTGGAGCCAAATGAAAATGGATGTGTCATAAGCAGCATTTTCCACTTGGGAAATGCAGGAAGCTGCGGGCCACTGGCCATGCTTACCTTACACAGAGAAAACACACTCTTCAGACCTACATGGAACATACCCTCTTAGTCACAAGAATTTCTTACTCCACCCACACAGTTTTCAAAGGAAAAAAAAAAGTCCTCATAGCCAGAGAATGCTGTCATCGGTGCGCATTGTGTTTTATTTTTGTGTGACCTGATGAACTCTAGATTGGACAGTGTTCTGGAGTTCAAGAGCCTGAAACTCACAATGTTTAGCTGGAACCTAAAGATGAATGCAGAATGCAATGATCAGGTCAGAGCTGAAATAACCCTGGAAGTGACAGGCTCTCCACCTAGTCATAACCGTGAGGAAAAACATGCGAGTCCAGTCTTTGATGTTTGGGGGAGTGCTTTATTTTCATCTCGACTCTCTGCTCAGTTACAAGGTACAGCTGGATTTTTAAAATCCTTCATTGTGTAAACGGCAGAGTTAAATACACACTTAAAAGGACTCTCGCCTCCCAGACGGGGTCCTGTCCTTAGTTCCTTTCTTGTCTCTGTACACAATCCACTGCTACCTATAAACTCCTGTAAACAATTAATATCTGAAGGGGAGGCCCTTGATCTCTTTGTTCAGTCACACAAACAGGTCGACAATGTTGCCATCTTTTGAAACTGCTGTCTAAAGCATCTCTTTGAAGCCTGTGTCACGATATGATCACTTCTAGGAGCCTGCAGAGCTCTACACAAAATCAGTCGGCCACGTGCTGGACAAAGGGACCAGGCAGTAGCATCACGCAGTCAGTAACTGCACACCTGGAACAAACGGGCCTGGCCTATCCCCCCTAAATCCTAAAATGCCCCTGAAATATGTCACGGTGATCACTCTGCCGGGTGACCCACGGAAGGGCAGCAGGCTTGTTCCACTTCCAGAGACGGGGGTTGCTTGAGCTGTTAGTTCTGTGTCTGTTTTCTTAACTCAGAGACAGGAAAGCCCGATTTCCTCAGCTCCTGGTTATAACTGATGAGATGTGAAATGAGTTTCCGTGAGAGATGAGCACCCCTACGGGTGACTGGAACTCATCACATAAGCAGGCCTGTGTGACTCTCCACAAACACTTCAATGCTCAGCATTTAAGGAATAAAATGGAGACATTTTAAAGCTCTCAGTGGAGCTAATATCATTGCTTTGTTGGAAGGTTGTGCTGTTTCTGCCGTAGTAGGGGGGGTAGCCTTCTTCACAGTGCAATAGGGTATTAGCATCTTTTTTATTTTCTGTTCTCAAAGGTTGTTAGGTATCCTGTTAAAGTTTTTTTTTTCCTGACAACCATTCTATGCCTCTTGGAATAAATAAGATATAAAGGATACCTTAGGTAGTGATTTTTAAATGGGGAAGGTTCCAGAAACATAGTGTGTAGACAGAGGGTGCTATATATATAAATTCTCATCTTCCCTGGATAATGTGTAATGAAGGAGTAAGATGTCCCCTAGAAATTTGGTGAGCTTTTTCATTAACATTTACTGTTTTTCATCATGTGGTCTCCTATGTTCATTCAGTCAACAGCTAAAAAGGTAGGAAGCATCAGAGAGAGAAAGATAAATTAATTTTCTTTGTCCTTTCTCTCATGATTTTGTCACAAAGCTGATGTAACCTATACTAGTAGAATTTCTAGTTTCATATTTAGAAATTCTACTGTTTCATATCTACACTGTCCAAAATAGTACTCACTGGCAACATGTGGTTACAAATCTATGTCACACACACAAGAAACTGAAATCTTCATTTTATTTACCTTAACGTTAATGTAAATAACTGCGCATGGCTAATAGCAACCATATTGAACACACAAGCCTGTTTCTGACACATTTACAACATCTAGAATCATTCTTGTCTCTGCACAGAATTAAAAATAACTTTCCAGGATTCTTTTAATTTTAATGTAGAATTTTATATTAAAAATTGCTTCCTAATACAGTTTAAGAGTTAGAGATATAAGCAAATGCCTATATATGAATCAGAGGATTAATTAGAGGTAATAAAATATTGCACTAAAAGAATAGTACTTTCAGTTTTTACATGCTTTAAGTATTTGCTATTGAAAAATGTTTAGCTAAAATTATAAATTAAGACCAAGAAGACAGAAAAACATTTTTTTCAGAGTTTCTACTCTATTTTTTTCCTGGAACTATAATTTCTAGAGCTTATATAGACTTCCCTTTATTCTTTCTTTCTTTCTTTTTTTTTTAAATATATTTTATTGATTTTTTACAGAGAGGAAGGGAGAGGGTTAGAGAGTTAGAAACATCGATGAGAGAGAAACACCGATCAGCTGCCTCCTGCACACCTCCCACTGGGAATGTGCCTGCAACCAAGGTACATGCCCTTGACCGGAATCGAACCTGGGACCCTTCAGTCCGCAGGCCAATGCTCTATCCACTGAGCCAAACCAGTCAGGGCCTTTCTTTCTTTTTTTTTTCCTTTCTCCCTCTTGATTGAAGCCATAAGACAGCTCTTTTCAGGCTGTGTCTGTTTTCCGCTGAGAGCCAGGGCAGTTTTTGTGGATTATGGTTCCAGGTCTACCTCATGGGGAGGCAACCTAGGCCCAGCCAAGTAAAACCCCTCAGGGCCCCAGGTTTCCTCACTTATAACCTACAATGTTGAGTCCCAGACAGACCTGAAGTTACATGCTATCCGTTCACTGTTACCTTCTTTCCTAGCCCCCAAATCTCATCTGACTGAAATTGTGTATGGAACATAAACAAATTGGTGGTTGAAGTGCTAGGTAAATGCAAAAGAATAAAGATGTAATCTGGAACAGTTAATGTTTATAGAGAAGTTAATTCGTCAGTAATAACACCTGTGCTACCTAGCTCCTGGGGCTACTGAGGGAATGAAAGCATCTCAAGACTATAAAGCACAAAACAGATGTGAGTGGAATTTTCTGAGCCTGTTCTGGCTTCCTCGGTTCTGACAGCCCTGATAACTCACCTAGTGAGTGAAGGGACTCCCCTGAAGTACTACAGAAGGCGCTCATTCTTTCCCTTGCAGATCTAGCTTCACATCACGCCTTCCTGCCAAAGATTACCCAACCTGTCTTAGGGCAGGATGCTTCTCAGGTAGACAAGACCCATCTGTGTCAAGAATGATTCTCAGGGCTATTGCCATACTCTGAAATCTGGTGCCCAGCTAGGCTTTCATCATGTTTTCTGCAATGGCTCGGCTGAACATGTAGCCACTGATTCTCTAAAATCAAAATCATTTGACTAATATTTAAAAATATTTTTTTATTGATTTTAGAGAGGAAAGGAGCGGGAGAAAGAGATAGAAACATCAACGATGAGAGAGAATCATTGATCAGCTGCCTCCTGATGCCCTCTACTGGGGATCCAGCTCACAACCCAAGCATGTATCCAGATCAGAATCGAACCTTGACCTCCTGGTTCATAGGTTGATGCTTAACCACTGAGCTCATTTGACTACTTAGTTTTGTAAAGGAAGGGACTGCACTTAAGTATACCGCATAGCAACCCCAGTGTGTTCACAGAAAACTTCTATTAGAAGTAAATGTCCACTGATATCAAGATTGCATTTTCAAAATTCATGAGAGTTTTATAGGCTCCCAGCCTTTGGTTACCTTCAAACTTAATTTGTCAACAAAACGTTGCTGAACTTTTCATCATTCGTGTCTTTTTTATTGAATGCTCTGTCTTGTGACTTGGAATCACTTCTCCTATTGCAAGGCTGCCTCTGCTGCAACTATTGCTGCAAGCTGGGCACTTACCCAGGTAGAAAAGAATGCTATCCCTTCTCAAAGTATTTTTGCTGTGGTCACTTCGATTTCAGAAAAATCAACTACCAGCCGTTAAAATCTTGACTCTGTGCACATTTTTTTCATATAGTCTTTAAGCATGAAAAAAAGTCAAAATGGAAGCAAAAATAAAAGTGTTTTCTTTAAATTCTTAAGATAAGAAACTATATGTGTACTGAACAGTGCCTGCTTCAGAAGTTGGGGGAGAATCTTAAATAAACTCTTAATGATTCAGGTTTAGACATTGCATTTGTCCTGAAATATGTACTTGTGTTCCTATGTCAGCCATTAATTTGAGAACTGTTACAAGGCCTTAACAACCTTTTTAAAATATATATTCCCAATAAACAAGAAGGCAACTCAGCCGATAGCTTTTCTGCCTGGTATTGTTTTATTAGTGTAATAGCTTTATGGCAAGGATTCACTCGGTGGTTTATTGGCACTGAAGTTAAATATCTTTTGTGATATGGTAATTTGCAAACGGAGCGTTTTTGGCTTTGTGTAGTGTTATGAAAGCAACCAACGTGCGCCATCATTCTCCATTTAGTAAAAGTCAACTTTCCCTGGCATCACATGTGTTTGCAGGTGGTGAAGAAGAGTTGAGATTTCCACTTTCACCCACATTTCTTAATGGCTGACTGCCCTTCATTGAATTTTTACTTCAGCGTGCGTGCTTGCAGCTGTGAATCACAGCTCGGAAAATAGGAAATCATTTTGTGATGGTTCCTATTAGCAAGTGTCCAGCAGTGGCTGTAATTAATTCAATGGTTCCTTCCCTTTGACGGTGACCAGATAACCCATAACTAGCCAGTTTGCTATCTCAGATAAAGGCTCTTCATTTTTCTTTTAACTTTCCACCATCTCTCAGATCAGCTTTGCTCTCTTCCTCCTTGCAGTGCTGTGTACCTGAACTTAAGACTATTACATGGTCTGAAAGCTTTGAACATCGGTCCTGTGATCAGTCAGCAAAGCAGTCCAATTTCCACTTTGTTCAAACAGTGCTTTCCTGTCTTGTCTGGGAAAGTGTCTGCCAATTCATTTTTCTCTTCTTATCAGCAAAACACATATATGCTGTGCTCACATTGCTTAATATGAAACACAGGGAAAACCCCTAACTGTCAGGAGGCAAGTTAGGAACACTGCCCAGTCTCTGCTCTCATCTCAAATGAGAAAGCAAATGGAATGAGAAAGCAAATCAACAGCGCTGGTTTTATAGGTGCCACTCATTGCAACGTACAAAGCTTTCATAATGGCCTTCTTTACACAGAGAATATTTAACGTATGCTCTTCTTCTTATAAATCATTTTCCTCTTCTGTATCTGCCAGCCCCCAAATCCCATTTACATGCAGCCAGTCTTGGACAACAGCTAATTTGTATTGAGAAATTCTTGGCAAAGCTGTAGGACTCCAGCCTCTTCCCCCTTCTTAGGCACTCTGACCAAATCTGTCCTGGGCAGGGCTGCTGAACACCCCAGAAGGTAACGAATACATTCTTCAACTATTTCTTCTTTTGCTTATTTCTTCACAGAGAAGCGGCATCTTTTGTGTTTTGTAGTTAGCCAACAGGAGAGAACATGGGAGCAGTGGGCAAAGGTCAATGTAACTCTGCTCTTGGTATTTTACATTTCCTTTCAAAAATGTGAAAGGATTAAAAGTGGTCTAAAGCATGGGCCACTCTTTTGGCCTCTTCTTTATTGCCTGGCTTGTTTTGTCCCCTGTGTTTGTTGGAGGTAGACTAGAAGAGATGTGGGAAGGAGGTAAAAAGGATGAATCCTGAATTTTCACTCCCTCCTGCATTGCGGGCATCTCCCACCACCTTCACCCAGGAGGTTTCTTTAGCAGCTACTATATTTCCAGCATGCTGCCGACTTATACAAACAAAGTTTTAATTTCATGGGTAAGGTCATGAGTCAAACTCTGGTTCTACTAATGACTAGCTCTGTGATTTTGGGCAAGTAACTTAATCTCCCTCTTTTCTCATCTATGAACAAAATGAGTAAAGTACTTGATAGTACCTAATGCAATAAAGCCCAAATCATTTATATTTACATGGCACAGGTGTGTCTGGTCTACCCAAGGAGGCACAAAAGGAAATCGTAGGCACATTGGAGAGGCACTGGGTCAGAGTGTTCTAGGAGCCCAGAGGAAAAAGCCCAGCTCCCAGGTCCGAGTCCCCAGAGGACCCCGAGCTTTCTTTAAAGTTTCCATTCTGTAATCTATACAATGGAAATAAGGATACCTCCTCTAGTTTGTGATGCGGTTTGTCTGAGGGCAAAAGAAATAGTGCATCTGTGCAAATTCTTTGAAAAATGTAAAATGCCACATAATTGTATGGTACTATGACAGACTTCAGAGTCTAAAGGGAAGATAGAACAAAATCAAGAGTGAAGGCTAACCACTAACAAGAACCTAAGAGCATAAACAAGAAAAGCAATGAAACTGACCATATAGTATATATAAGAACAAGCATATAATTTTCCAAGTATGTGTGATGGGATGACTGATATTTTACTTCAATGAAGGCACAGCAGGAAAGAAGGGCTAGCTTCTATTTAAACTTACTATTTAAAAAATATTTTAAATGTATTCATTAAAAAATTGAGGATATACTTTATTAATTAAAGACATGCTATATTGATACACAAATATTAATGTACAAAAATTTTAGTGATTTGAATTATAAAAGGTATTACACATTAACATATGTGTAAGAACATAAACACATTTTCATTTATTTATAGCTGGCCCTAATGATCTTCATTATGGCAAGTTGTTTTACATCAATCAAAAATGTAGCAATATCGGCATTTTATGTTCATGACTATTCATTGTGCTGTCTACAGAAATAATAATATGCTCAGTATTGTTACTTGTCCATAACATTTGCTTTGGCAGAAGAATTGTCAGGACAATATTTGGGACAGCACCCGAGAAAAGCAGGCCCTTAGAAAGCTGTCAATAACTACATGCTAGGACACCTGAGGTCATCTTGGTACTGCAGGTAGGTAATTCAGGAGGCACTGTGATCAGTTGAGCCCTTCATTTCCAGGAGTTGATAATTGTAAAAATAATTACATGTGTGAATTCTCAAAGAGTTAAGAACCAGCTGTCACAAAGAGAGTAAGTGACATCTATAGAGTTGTACTCTAAGGGCTTTCTAACAGGAAATATGCTTATTATCCTAGGTATTAAAGTTTGATCCTGGCCATCTCAGGAGGAGGGGTAGATCGAACTCCATGGCTCTCGTTGACATCCAGTTGGATCACCATGAGCGGTGTGATTGTATCTGCAGCTCCAGACCACCTCGATAAGAGGATATGCATGTTCACTAAGCATGGAAGATCCTTTAGTTCAGTGGTTGGCAAACTGTGGCTCGCGAGCCACATGAGGCTCTTTGGCCCCTTGAGTGTGGCTCTTCCACAAAATACCACATGCGGGCGCAGAAGTTGGTATTTTGTGGAAGAGCCACACTCAAGAGCCCCTTTTGCCGACCACTGCAGAAGTTGGTATTTTGTGGAAGAGCCACACTCAAGAGCCCCTTTTGCCGACCACTGCTTTAGTTTAAGGAGGGTGTCGTAAGTGACCCTTTTCCCACCAGCAGCTGAACTTACTGCTAGCCTGCAAAGCAATGAATACAAGTGGTTGTTGAGTTTCAGCTTAGCTTCATTAGTGTCATGGCAAGCAGAAAGGTATATCATCAACCTCTATATCCAGAATATAGAATTGTATTTAATAATAGTGTCTGAGGATATATCCATGTCTACATGCAAATGGTCAAATGGTTTATTCAGTATATATAACCAGGTACACCAGAGCTTACATAAGGTTGAGTCATTTAGTTCCTTAAAGTCTTTTGACAAAATAAGGGACATAGTAAATACATGAAACATGTCTTTGAAATATTCGGAAGGTTAATTTATTTTTAAATTTTGAATCACAAAATTTTTTTTAATCTTGCTCTTTTAAAGAAAGCACCTTATATATTAAAAACCAAAAGATGAGTTTTTCTTATATACATCTTAACTATAAATAAAGGAAAATATGGTTCCTGGGGAAAAGGCACAAACCAAACCATGTTTTTTCATGAAATACACTACATACTTACCTCTGTAGACAATAATTACCTGTCTCCAAAAGCATGCCATGATAAGACAGGCGCTTTGGAAATTAAGTCTCCTTTTGGTGCATCTTGCTGAGGCATGCAAATTTATGTAACACCAGTCTCAAAAAATTTTCTCAGAAGGTTTTTTATTATTATAATCCTACAAGATGCAATTTATAAGCTGTAGTGCGAATTTTAATTGTTTCTTTCCAGAAACCCATCTGCAGAAGTAACTTCTCTGGAGAATGGCCTGGGGACTCTGTATGAGCCTTTCAGAACAATGCTCATTGAAAGATTTGGGTAGTTGAAAGTCAAAAAATTAAGTATTGAAGTATTAACTTTACTGGAAATTTTATAGAATACTTGATAGGACCCATATTTAATAATGAATTCAAACTCTCCAAACTGTGCTAATTGATTTTATGTATATTGCTTCTGTGTTCCTGTCTCTTCCATATACAGACATGGATTTACAATGGCGTTTTATATTTGGCAAGCGATCATGGATTACTTATAGCCTAAAAGCTTTTGTGTATTAAAACAACCCAAACTTATTTATATAAATCCCTAATCATGTACACACTCCCCAACTCTGAAGTCCTGTTTCTGAACCAAGTGAAATCAGATCTGGGGTCTCTAGTTCTTTGCCAGATCTATGGGGCTTATTCTAAGAAGCCACTCTGCAAATTGTGGGAGCAAGAGCTTGGCCCGGTTCCACCACTAGAAAACTGTTTCTGCATCAGTGGTTATCATTGCTATGCAGAGTAATTTTTTCCTCTCTGGCTCCTTACTGTCTATTTGAAGGGAGACTGACTCCAGGAGTAGGAAGTGATTCATCATTCTCCAAAGCAAGACTCTTAAGAAAGCAACCCTGAAATCAAGATAGCTCAGGGGCGTCTCAGAGAGAACTGCGTTTTTCTTGCTGCCTTGAAAGAAAAAAGGAGAGCCGATTTCTTTCCTGAGTCCAGGTCCCTACTGACTAGACCCAATTTGAGTGAGGGGTATATGACAGGTGCTTGTTAAGTCCCCGTGTCAGATGAGTGACCACAATCTATTTGGAATTTTACTAGTAAGCATGGTGCCCTCAGGACCAAATCCTCAGCTATCCCTAGCTCATTTCTTCTCAGCTCTTTGAAAAGAAAGGCCAATGCTTTTTGAAAACATACCTTCAAAATGTGTCCAGGGGAGAGAGTAGTAAGATTAAACGGAGATTGTTCTGTTGTCCAAAGTCCCAGCGTGCAATCAGCAATAGCCGAGACAGACATCGCTCTGCCCCTTCCTGACCATTTGCAAGTTTCCTATGAAAACATCGGATTCCTGTACCAAAACCAAAATGTGTGACATCTCGTTAGCGTGTTCAGCTTACATCATGTCTGTAAGTAGGAAAAATGAGAGTGTTTTACCCAATTTTCAATAAACGTTCCAGGCTGGGAACCCGTGAAAGCCCTTGTCTGCACTTATCTATTAGCTGAAATGTGAGCCGGCATATCCCCTCACTTTTCTTTTTTCTTTCCTCTGTGTTTTATTAAAACGTCTCCCTTGGTTATCTGTTACCTATTGTATTTCCAATAAATCTGTTTCATCGCCATCAAAGGAATAAAAAACTCACCGTACAAAGTGCATTGCAAAACAAACCCTAATAAATGCACCTGAAATAATGCCTTTCATTCAATATGTTCTTAGAGGGCAAAACATTTTCAAAAGTAGAATTTTTGTTTTTGTCATATTGGTAACATGCAGCTTTTCCCCCTCATAGCAAATGTAATATCCCTCTTACCTTCCTGAAAAATAAATGTTGCTTTTGAACAAAAGTGCTCCATTATTTAGTACTCACTGCAGCTTTCAAAGCTGCACAATGTTACAAACTTGCTTTTACAAATGCATGCACCTGTTCGGAGTGACCATGTTGGGCACCTGATTTCTGAAGGATTGCTTTTACAATGTTGAAGGAGCATACGCCTTGTTCCCTGACAGCAGGATTCTACTCTGTCCTTGTCCTGAATCCAGGCCATGAGGTGGGACTTGGGCTTTGTTGTTCTCTTACTGCTGTTATTGCTTCTTTGTATGAATGTGTGTTTCCCCTGCGGCCTTTTAATGAAATATATCCTCCTCTGACATTGCTCATTTAGGAGAGTTCACAGCCCATCTCTTCCTCCAGAACCTGAAATCAATCACATCACAGACCCATTTCCCCATTGTCTGCCCTCACACCTTTCCCCATCTAGACGAACACCCTAGCTGGTGGATCAGTGGTGTCAGTTCAGGGAGACCAGTTTAGAGGCTACGCTTCTATAGACTTTGGTTTATAATTTGGGTTGGGGGCCATATAAGGAGAGCTCTTCTCATTACAAAACTTCTGCTTTTGCTTGTAGCTTAGTCTTTATCATCTGGCTATCAGAGATAGCCAGCAGCTGCACAGTATGGGGTGAAACTACCACTTTATATAGTTTAGGGTTTTAGGTTTGGGGGAAAAGAAGTAGAAACATATGTATCATGTGGCAAGAACTAAGTTTATCATAGAAATACCCATGAATATGTGAGGGAGAGGCAGGGAAAGGATCAAATAATGCTGTGCATAGTAGTTAACTCAGATAACTTTTTTATGTAAAAAGTATCATACTAGCCATATATAAACAACATTTTAATGCAAATACAAATTTTATTTCATTTCCTAAAATGTGCATGTGTCCAGTTTTACTCTAAGAATAACTCAACAGATGTCTAAATTGTTCATATATTCCTAGGGTCCTCTGCTCAAACACTAAATTAAAATGCATAGCCCAGTATTCGTGCCTCAAATCCTAGGAAATACAATTTTGTTTATTGACAGCTCTGGTCAAATATGCTGGGAGAGAGGATATTTATAATTCACTGCTTTTATTGACATTCACTTAAATTCTGTTGTTTTTAAAGATCAAGTTAAAGACTACACAGGCCTTCAAAACTCAACATAACATCCTGGGAAATCTCCCAGATGTACTTAGACAGCAACAATGGATAAGCAACTAACCACTTAATTTAAGACTTTATATTTGCTGTTTATGTTATAGTCCTAAATTTGCCAGTTAATTTGTATCTTTTAAAAAATGAATTTTATTTCTATAGAGATCTCTCAAAATTCATTAGCAGATCACATTAAAAGGGAGTGGAGCTGAGTCCATAATAAAGGTTAATGTACTCAGTGAGCAAGTTATGGGCCAAGAAATATTCATTTTCTAATAAACCATTCGACTTTCTAATTATTTTAAACTGTTGGATATTGTTGGCCAGTCTTAGGGCCAAGAACCAACTGTTAAAATAATTCCTGGATTCAATTTTCAATAATGCTTATGATGCAAATTTTCTTTCAAGAACTAAAGTCTGGGTCGTATTATCTAACATATATCTTTAATTGAGGACATATTACAAATTCATTCTCTTCTATTATCTTCTAGCCTATCTTCTTCCCCCTGTTACTTCCACATTTCTCCTCTTCCTCACTAATCCCTAGCTACCATTGATCGGATCCATGTCTACTTTGAAAAGGCACCGGAGGTCATTTAAGATCAGGAGATCAAATATACTTTCTCAAGCGAGCAAGTAATAGGGCTGAAATTGCCAACTATTAAGAAATCACTGCTTTTTGAGAGTTGAATACGTCAAGTGAATGTTTCCCAATACTTTCCATTTTAGTACAAACTTTGGAATATGGTGATGGGTATTTATTGACTTCTATTAAAGGAAATTTAGCCACATTCAATATGGGGGAAAGTGATTAATTTACATATTTGGTTAGTCATTCAACAACAAAATGTATTAAAGAACACTACAAGGCATGCTTTGGGGTTCAAAACCCAAGGTCCATGACGGAGGATAAAACTGGAGAAAGATGTTATAGGTGGAATAAACAAAAAGAACAAAGATCCTCCAGCAAATCTATATATAAGGTGAATATAAGGATTTCCAAGAATAGGAATGTAGAAAACTTTTGATTACAGAGAATCTCATGTGGATGGCCAGCAAAGAATTTTTGTCTTTCACATGTAGGAGAGCAAGCCATGAGGCTTTCTGAGCAAGTATAAGGAAGAAGGCCTTGGGTATAGTGACAAGTCTGCCACTTGCTGTACCTATTGTTTCTTCATTTACAAAATCAGAAGGGTAAGGTGTTCTATAGGTTCTTTTCAACAGAACACTTCTGCAATGTTGGGAAATGACAGAAGTCTACAGGAAATGATGGTGGTAGGGGTATGAATTAGGAAGCTCCTCAAAGTTCTAGGGAATGAGATAAGGACAGAAGTGAGACCTCAGAGACAGGAAGGATATAGGCCCCTAGTGTTTGGGCAGATTGTACATTGCTTATCTCTAGGAGGTGCTAGTTAAATGGACTGAGACTGCAAGAAAGGTTAACAGGAGGATTCAAAGGTCTCAATGACTGTATGGGAGGTCAGTGCAGGCTTGTGAGCTGTCCTGGGGGAAAGAGTCATATAGTTGGAATTTTGAGAGAACATATGCTCCTCAGGAAACTAAGGAGGCAGGAAGGAGAGGCTAATTTTGAGAGAGGAGATCATGTCTCTCAGAAGAGCCAAGGCTTATAATGGTGACTGGGACTCATCTTTTGAGAAGATGAAAAACAAAACCTGAAGGACATTCATAACCACAACTTAAAGGACAAAAAAAAAGAATTCACAAAGCTCACAAACAATAAAAGAGTTACGTTTCCTGCTCTTATCAAACTAGAGAAAGAAGGTTAGACATTAATCAAATAATTTATCATATTTGAGAAAAGCATAATGTGGGATGACATTAAAAGGTAAACTTTAAGTCAGGGGCAGAGAGGGATTTCTTAAGAAGATGACATTAGAGCGGAAGCAGAAAGTTGAATAAATATTAGCCATGGGAAAAGTGGAAGGAGAATGTGACATTAAGATGGTGGCATTAGAAAAAAATTTAAAAAAATATTTTTATTGATTTCAGAGAGGAAGAGAGAGGGAGAGAGAAAAATAGAAACATCAATGATGAAAGAGAATCATTGATCGGCTGCCTCCTGTACGCCCCTTACTGAGGATCAAGCCTGCAACCTGGGCATGTGCTCTGACGGGATCAAATCTTGACCTTCTGGTTTATAGGTTGATACTCAACTACTGAGCAACACTGGTCATGCTAGAAAAAATTTTTTTAAAAAAATGGCTAGATTAGAGAAATATTTTGAATGATTAGTTGACCAAAGGGGTGCTGAGAGGGAGAAAGAAGATGTCAAGGCTTTTTTTCCAAGACCTCTGGCATAACACACTGGGCAGAAAGAGATTTCATTTATTGAAATGGGGGACATGGAAAGAGGAGGGGATTTGGAGTAGATCAAGAATTCAATGTGATATTAATGCCAAATGGGCTTTGACATATCTGGTTGGAGGTATTGAAAAGACAGGTCTGTGAGCCCGTATTAGAAGAGGGATCTGGGAATGAGATGTAAATTTGAGAGTCATTAACCTGTAGCTATGAAAAGTCACAGGGACAGTTGAGTCACTTAGAAGAGAGGGGAGAGTGAGGGGGGAGATTACCAGGTGAGAGTATAAAAGTATTCTGAGTACCAGAGGAAGAAATTGACCTACGGGGACTGGGCCAGTTTTATTAAGTATTGCAAAGAAATTCCCACCTCCACTCCTTTTCTGGGGAAAACCATTTTATCTGTAGTGGTACTGTGCACTAGAACTTTGTGATGATGAGCATGTATTATATATGCATTGTCCCAATACTGTAGCCACTAACTACATGTGGCTATTGAGTACTTGAAATGTGACTGGTATAGCTGAAGACTTGAATTTTACTGATTTAAATTAATTTATATTTACATGTGAATAACCACCTTGTGAGTAGCGACTACTGCATCAGCTAATGTAGCTATAAACTATAGACATCACCCACAGAGTTGTAGCTATAACAACCAACACTTCACGTACCACACATGTACCCTGCTATCAATTGAGTGTCCAGGGTAGCGGCACCTGACCCAACCTGGGACTTAGGTCTTCCTTAGGATGTATAGAACCGAGAAGAGATTTTGACAGTCTCTCTTTGTTTATTTGGAGGGCAGGATGTGAAAATCAATGTCTAATGACAACTGTTCTCCTTCCATGCAGATCAAAAAGTCCAGAGAAAGTCACACTGCAAAGGGAGAGAGGGCAGAATGACACCAACATGCAGAAAGTAGCTGAGAGTCCTGAGGGAGCCCCTTGTTTGCATGGGTCCTGATGTCTCACCAAATTCCTCTCGTGGAGCCTGAGAATCCCAAATGGTAGAGGTGTGAGCCAGGTGATAAAACAATGTGGAAGGACAGTGAATGAAATGGAGGTTTTGAGTTACAACTATTACAACTACTTTCTGGAGAAGTTGATTAGTGACTGGAAGGAGAGAGATACAGTCAATTCTCATTATTTACAGTAATTACTGTACCCTCTATAACAGGGGCGGGCAACCTTTTTGTGAGTGCGTGCCAAAACCAGCAAAATCTCTGACTCAAAATTCTTCTGCGTGCCAACCCTAATTTTTTGAGAACATGTTATGCCTACTTGATATCTCTTAAGGTGTACGTATGTGAAGAACCTTGAAGAAATAATAAAATTCATTCGAGC
>NW_005353538.1:8876219-8895993 GCF_000412655.1 Myotis brandtii | reverse complement strand
AGCTCCACTCAGCCACAAGCCGGGCTGACAGCTGCAAGTGCAGCGACAGTGGAGGGAGCCTCTCCCGCCTCCTCAGCCTCCTCAGCAATGCTAAGAATATTTGACTGATGGCTTTAGGAAACCCCCCCCCCCCCCCCGGGCCTAAGCCATCAGTCAGACATCCCCTGAGGACTCAGGCTGTGAGAGGGCACAGACCAGGCTGAGGGAACCTCCCAAGTGCATGAATTTTCATGCACTGGGCCTGTAGTTTAGTATATATTGTTGAATCAGGAACATTGAACTCATAGCCAATAGCATTATAACTCATGCCTAAGTGAAGCTTATCTAACGCATGGATTTTCACCATAAATCATACCACACAGACCTTCAACACTACACTTGAAGGCCATTTTAACTGATAAAATCACCAACAAAATACACAAAAATGTGAAAAAAAAAACATGGCACAAAATAGAACATGAAAAAAACACTTGTTTATGAGAGCTGAAACAAGGGGTAGAGTGTCACCTTGAATGACCTTAGCTGGGAACATGTGTATTGGACAACTCAAACTTTTCCCTAATCTGTGCATGTTCATAAATTACCATAAAAAACAAAATCAAAAACTCTGCATGTATTGATTTTGAAGTTACATATAAGTCTTAGGGAGTAGGCAAATTTGCAAATACAGAAGCTGCAAATAATGGATATTGACTGTAATAATAAGGCCTTTCTATTGAGTATTTATAATGTGCAATGAATTTTTCTGCAGCTTGTATATATTCACTTAATTCTCATAACTCAATGATAAATGAGTTCTGTGAAATTAAAAAATATATATTTCAATTTATTTAAGAGTAACAGTTATTTAAAATTTACTTAAAATTTACACTTAATAAAAATATAAAGCTTTTTATTACAAAGCAACATTATTTTGTTTACTATGTTTTATAAAGATGAAAAAGTGACCTGAAACCAGTATAATTTTATTAACCAATGTCACCCCGATAAATTCAATTTAAACATTTTTAAATAAAAGAAAAAGTGAAGCACAGATAGTTCAAGTAAGTTACCCAAGGTCAGAAAGCAGTAAACTCCAGGCAGTTCCTCTACAACCTACATCCTTAATCACTTTGTAACACCATCAATCCAAGTCAGTGGATAGGAGGCAGAACTAAAGAATTTATTTATAAGGTTTTCTCCCCTACACTCTCAAGCATGGACCCTGAGGTCATCACTGAAAATTTTTGGTAAACTATCTAATGTAAGGGAAGCACAATTCTAGGCACCAGGGACAATAAATAACGTTCTAGGGTTCTGGAATTTACACCAGGGTAGAAACAGAAAATAAATACATATAATTTTATATAGTGATGATTGCTATAAAAACAAAAAGCACGTTAGAGAAGCTAAGGAAGGTATCTCTTCTAAGGAGGTGACACTTTTGCTCAGATCAAAAGGAAGAGAGGAAAAAAATGGGTGAAAATATTTGGGGGAAGAGCATTCTATACAAAGGGGTTGGCAAGTGCACAGGCCCTGGGGCAAACCCAAACTAGGGATGGTCCAAGGAACAGCAAGAGGGGTAGGTGGAGCGGGTAAGAAAGCAGGTGAAAGAAGCAGGCAGGGCCAGTTTATGTGGGGTCAGACAGATCATGGTAAGGAGTTTAGGTTCCGAGTACATTGGCAAGTCCTTAGTTTTGAGCAGGGAAGTAAAATACTATGACAAGTTGTTAAAAAGTTCTCACTGTGTAGAGATTTGACTGTAGGAACACAAGAGTAGAAGAAGCTTAATGAAGCAAACGCAGGAGAGAGAGGAAGCTGTCTCTATGGAGCCCAACGTAGCGTAAGTGAGAAGCAGCAGTTTCAGGATGCACTTGAAAAGCAAAGCTTTGAATTTAGTGTGTGAGAGAAAGAGGGGAGTCAGGAATGTCTCCAAGGATCCACGCCCAGCCCTCAGGTTAATGTTAGAATCTTCTACCTCCGTGGTTGGCAAACTGCGGCTCACGAGCCACATGCGGCTCTTTGGCCCCTTGAGTTTGGCTCTTCCTAAGCCTTAGGAGTACACTAATTAAGTTAATAACAATGTACCTACCTATATAGTTTAAGTTTAAAAAATTTGGCTCTCAAAAGAAATTTCAATCGTTGTACTGTTGATATTTGGCTCTGTTGACTAATGAGTTTGCCGACCACTGTTCTACCTCAAGGGGAAGACAGTGATTGAAGGAAGCTTGAGGATGGGGGATCCAGCAGTGTCTTCTAACTTCCACAGCCTTTTGTTAAATCCTAGACACTGAGATTGTTGTTGTTTTTGTTGTTGTTGTTTATTTGTTTTTGTGTTGATTTCTGGTTCTTCTGGGAAAGTGTGCCCTCAATACTTAGGAGAAAAGCACCTTACTTATTCACCAGGACCCTCATTTTATTTAAGAAAAAAAACAACTTTTTCCCCCCAGTTAAACATTACCTGAACACCAATTATAATCATGGCTATTACTTAAATAAAAACTGAAGGTTTGTGTGATGAATTCCTTGCCCCTGTATACACATACTAACCTACATGAAGACACAGAGTGTGATAAAGAGCTCTAACAAGAAATGGCAAACAGATGAACATATTAGCTTTGCTGAGCAATACAGCTTGCGCTCACTGGAAGCCTGCAATGGAGAAAAATCCAGACTGAATCAGCAAGTGTATTGATTGGGAGGAAAAAAGAAAATAGTTTGGTCAACTATTTACCCAAAAATGCTTTCAAGAACAAACTAAAAATAGTTCTCTGGGTTTCAATACCTCAAGCTTACCCCATTAAGTTTTACAGGAACTGAAATCATTTCCTGTTTTATCCATAGGGGGAAACATATTTCTCCAGCAGACATTTTAATGAAATATATGAGCTTTTGCACCAGGGGGACTAATAGGACATTTCCTTTTTCTTCTCATAGAAATTGAAAATAGACTAAAAGCCACAGAACTGTGAATAGTATAGGTCTCAATTTGATCTTAAAATAGAATAAAGGAAACCAGGTAGTGCTTAATCATCATCATGGTATTGTGTCTCAAATATATCTAGGATTTTATGCCTCTTCTTCCATTAATTTATTCAACAATTTTTTTTGAGAAATTACTATATTTCAGACCCAGTACAAGGTGCTAGTAGTAGACCAATAATAGCATCTTAACTCTTGCTCATGCGGTACTTGCAGTCTTACACTGATAGGTAGTACAATATTGATTATCTGAAGCAACTTTCAGAACCATTGAGGTCAGGGCCTCTCACTCCCCTTAGCCAGCGTCTCAGCTCAGATCTATTGACACTCAGAGCTAGATAATTCTTTGTTGTGTATGTGTGTTTATGGGGTACGAGGGGGCTGTTTTGTGCATTGCAAGCTGCTTAGTACTTCTTGGCCTCTACTTACTAGATGCCAGTAGCACCCTGACCCCACTCTGACCCCATCAGAGTGCTACTGGCAATCAAAAAATGCTCCAGGTATTG
This sequence comes from Myotis brandtii, assembly GCF_000412655.1. NCBI lineage: Eukaryota > Metazoa > Chordata > Mammalia > Chiroptera > Vespertilionidae > Myotis > Myotis brandtii. Next base: position 8,892,526 of record NW_005353538.1, on the reverse strand, counting down.
CCAAATGCCCCCAGGGGAAGAAATTCATCTCTATGTGATAATTTAGAGGATGATATCAGCAACAAAGTCCTGCCTTTTTCTGGGGTCTCCATTTATTCTGTAAAGTTGCCTTTGCTAAATGATATTGCCTGCAGAAAAGATTGAGGATTAGGTTAATGTAGATGGGCCAGTCAGTCAAACTGGGCTGGACTGGTTTTAGTAGGCAACAGAATCCTTGTCAACTTCTGAAATACAAATGCAAACACTGTCTCTGATGACAAAAAATATCAGATCCCAAGATATTCATTAATTTATTCCACAAAAAGTTATTAGATTCCTTCTCCCTTATAGGCCAGGCACAAATAGAGGGGCAGATATTCATTAATTTATTCCACAAAAAGTTATTAGATGATGCCTTCTCCCTTATAGGCCAGGCACAAATAGAGGGGGTTGAGACAGTGAACAAAACAGACCAAAATCCTTGTCCTGTGGAGCTTGTAATGAGGGCAGGTAGATAAATAAGTAACATGTATATACTAATGTGAGAAGGAAAGAAGTGTTCTGGTGATCCTATATAATAAAAGGGTAATACGCAAATCTACCGAACAGTGGAATGACCGGTCACTATGACGTGCATTGACCACCAGGGGGCAGACACTCAATGCAGGAGCTGCCCCCTGGTGGTCAGTGCATTCCCACAGGGGGAGCACCGCTCACCCATAAGCTGATGGCTGGAGAGCACAGCAGCGGTGGCAGGCAATATCATTTTGGCAAAGGCCTCTCCCACCTCTGCGGCAGCAAGAAGGATGTTTGACTACGGCTTTGGCCCGCTCCCAGTAGGACATCCCCTGAGGGCTCCTGGACTGCTAAAGGGCGCAGGCCAGGCTGGGCTGAGGGGACTTCCCCCAAGTGCATGAATGTCGTGCACCAGGCCTCTAGTAGATAATAAAAGCAGGGAAAGGAATTCAATAGTCCAAGGGAATTCAATTTTAGCTAAGGTGTTCATCTAAACTTTATTAAGGTCTAAAGAACATAAAAGTGAAAACTATGTAAATACCCAATAAAAGAATATTTCTGGCAAAATAAATAATAAGTGCAAAGCCCTGAGGTAGAAGTTTGCTTTATATGGGGCTGTAATAGTTGAGTGGCAGGAGGTGAAATTAGGAAGCTAGGAGAAACCAGATTTTATTGAATCTTTTAGGTCATTGTAAGGACTTTGGTTCATACCATAAAGTCTTTTAGTGGTGTTCAGCAAGTATTTCCAATTGTCCTTCCAATCTCACAGGAGAATTACTAGCATATTTCCCTGCTCCATTAAAGTCAAGTGTGATAGATTGGATTATTTGCCCCAATTCTTCACCTCTTCTTTGCATCCACACCCATGACCAGAGCATGATTAATATTTTTTACAATTATAGTTGGTCCTCAATATTATTTCTGCCCCTACCACTATCAGGTCATTAGAACGAAGGGAATAGGACTGTGTATGGCAAATGGAAACATGGGCCCCTTCCCATGCTCCAACTCCCCCTCCCACCCTGTGGGAAATAGGGAAGGCTATCTGTAAGTGACCTGTGAGACCTTGGGAACCTGGCCAGCAACTTGGTCTAAGAAAGACCGAAGAGAAACTGCTTCTAGATGTGAGCCTGGATTGCAAACAGCTAGTGTTTTGATCTCATGCACATTCCTCTACCCAGCATGCCTTGTTTCTTCTGTTTTCCTTGCTCTATAAAGCCTTGTGATAGGAAAGTCTAGGTGGCAGCAAAACAATAGCACTGGCCAGCCACTCCGGTGTGGTCTGTCAGGAGGCTTGATGGGACTTAACAGGACAATTTCAGCAGTTGGCTGCCACCAGTGCGCACACATTAAGTCCTAATAAACCTATGTCTTTCATAGCCAGTTCTCTGGGTTATTTCTTTGGAATCCACAAACAATACACTGAGATTTTCTGGGACCTCAGCACTTTGCATCACAGATTGCTTTATTGAATTCCTCAGAATCACATACAAGGTTTGTTCAACTGAGTGCTGGACCTCAACCTCAGAGTTTCTGATTCTTGAGTGGGACAAAGATTTACATTTTTTAAGTTCCCAGGAGTTGCTGATGTGACTGGTCTGGGAACCTCACTTTGAGAAAGGCTGGGTGAGGGTATATATTTCTTCCTGTGAGCTTGCTTCAACCTGGCCATGACCCTCAACAGAAGGTCACAAGTCTTCCCAAACTGGTCAGCATACATGATTATATTTCTTCTGGAGTTCCAATAACTTCTTCCTGTCCTCATCTTTTCTAAGGTGGCATCAGCACCATTTCTCATAGCCCCAAGTTGCTGTCCTATCACCTATCCTTCCCTTACACCCTTCTTATATGGTGGTAATTAGTCTCTTTGTACGTACTTACTCCCTCTTTGAATTATTCTAATTTGAGTGAGCCTCTGTGTCACTGATATAGGAGCCTTGGAAATAAATGAATAAGTATTTTTAAAAGGTACATTGTGTCAAATACTGCTGAAGGGACAAACAAGATAAGAATTTAGAAATAACCATAGAGTTCATTATAGAAAGTTAGAGACAAAAGCCAATTAGGGTACCTTTGAGACAGAATGGTAGGAGGTATATAATCTGGAAATTAGTTCAGTCCCTTTAAAGATCCTAAGTAATATTGAGGGCAACAGTATGAGGCTCTGAGTCACCAATGGTTCAATTTTCTAACCATGGAATCAGCTGCTCAGATACCCATGAGGCATCCTGCACTCCTCACTTCTTCTAACATCCACTCGATTAGCAAACCCTGTAAACCAAGCAGTAACAGTGGTTCCCAAACTTTGGGATACAACCAGAATCATGGGCCCTACCCCCTCCCACCCCAAGTTCTGATGAAATAGGTCTGAGATAAAACCTGGTCATTTGGATTTTTAACAAGTCCCCATGTGATGCTAATGTTGCTGGTGATGGGACAAAACTTTAAAAATCATTGATGAAACTCACAAGTAATAAGAAGAACATAAATTGGAAAAATTAAGCCTTGGAATTCCGGTGGCTTATGTGCTGAGTTTTTAGCCTGTTTTTTTTTTGGTGGGGTTTTTTAAGTGTGTGTGTTATATCTCTGACTTCACAGGCCACGGTGAAGTCCATCATCTACCTGGGAAAGCTCTTAAGGTAAGTGGTGGAAGTCACTTTAGGAAATGGAAGGACAGCGCTGAATGCTGGAGTTATTTATTTGATAAAATGAGGTTTCAATCCTCTCTTGGGAACTACTAGGTTTAAGGAGTTTTGAAAATTATTTTTGAGTCCTTTCATCATTTTTATTAGAGTTATGCGATTTATCATTGTTTCAAAGATACAACTTCTTCCAAACTTATCTTGTATAAAGAGTTGCATTTTTTCCTGTGCGATAGTAGTCACCATTTAATGGGAAACACACTGGCAAACTTTCTATAAAGCACAAAGCAGGTTATCTTTGCAGATAGACTGTGTTTGTGGGATCATAGTGTGCTTCTGTGTGGCTGATGAAACACAGTTGTGTGAAGCTGTCAGTATTTTCATAGCCGAGAAATCTTTCTTACATAAGCATGGCTTCAAATCCTCTGAAAGGATAAACATTCAATCTTCACAACATGAAATATCAATTTAGAATCATCTCTAAAATGCCAAGACCAAGAATTTAATCTGTAGAGAAGCTAATGGTTGTGTTAAAATTTATCTGAGAAGAGCCAATGGCTAGGGACCAAATGTGTGGGGGAGTTGGCATGCTCTTAAGGAAAGCTGGGCTCTCAGGTTTTTTCAAATGTCCTATCCAGAGAAGAAAATTATTGTTGGTAAAAGTGAATTTAAAAAAAAAAAAAATTTTTGCACACCTTTTGTTGTGGATGGGTTGATCAAAAACTTAAAAATTGATTAAGGCCGAACCAGTTTGGCTCAGTGGATAGAGCGTTGGCCTGCGTGAAGGGTCCAGGGTCCCAGGTTCGATTCCAGCCAAGGGCACATGCCTGGGTTGTGGGCGGCACATCCCCAGTAGGGGGCGTGCAGGAGGCAGCTGATCGATCTCTCTCATCGATGTTTCTAACTCTCTGTCCCTCTCCCTTCTTCTCTATAAAAAATCAATAAAATATTTAAAAAAATATTAAAAAATTGATTAAGGAAAAAGTAGCCTCATTTAATGTAAGTTATGAGACCGAAAGAAAATAGTTGTCTATATAATTTTTATAGAACGTGTTTTATGGTCAGGTGAACATTTGGGTGGGCCCTTCGGCTGGTGAAGTTGAGGGGAGTGTGGGAGGGAGAAACGAAGGCGCTCTGAGGAAAGGGAATGAAATGAAATGGGGAGCTGAGTGAAGAGCTCGGGTCCAGATGCAAAGAGGCCTGTCCAGGAGGCCTGACCACAGTTAGTCTTTGGATGGCAACTCTGAGGACAGTTCTTCTCTGAGGCCAAGGAGGAATCCAGGACGCTGATAGACTGACAGAAAGCATCTTGCTTTTCATGGACACGAACAGTAAGAGGTGGGGATAAGAATACCACAGCCCCAAAACAACCCAACACTTATTTTGGAGAGGACGAGACGGACAGGAGGGTGGGAGCCTCACCGCCTGAGGCTGAGCAGCACTGGCAGTGACCGCAGGAGACCTGTCATTTACCCAACTTCCCTCTGGTGGGTACTCGGAGCTGCCCACAAATCTTAGATATTTTTACACTGTAAATAGATATTGGTAAGAACAGTGAGCTAAAATAGAAATAGGGAAGGAGAAAAACATCCCCACCTCCTCCAGCCCCACCCCCAGGTGGTGGCAACACAGTTTCATGCAGCAAGTAACATTTCCCACATTTCCCGCACAGAGTCTACTGACCTGCCCATGGTCTCTACAATAGTGTCTTCTGTCCAACGTCCTGGGAGAAGGGACCGTGTACCTACTCTCGGTGGACAGGAGCCAGGAGCATGTACTACTAGTCCACCATGGCCCAAGCAGTAATTGCTAACATGCATTGAGTATATGCCAGGAACCGTTCTAAGTACTTGCCATCACTCGTTCCTTCACTCTTACAATTTTAAAGATGAGAAAACGAAGATGGAAAACGGAAAACTAAGCTAAAAGGGTTCAAAGCCAGAACTAAACCCAGGAGGTCTGGCTTCGGGGCCTGTGCTCTTGCCCACCAGGCTGTACTCCCACGCGGACCTGTGGGAAGAGGTTCCTCCTCTGGGCTCTGCTCTTCGCCGGGGAAAGCACAGCTGGATTTAGTGCAGAAGGCAGACCCAGACTGAGGGCCACCAGCAAGCCTCATGCGTCTGCGTTTGATCTTGTTGTTTCTTCCCCGTTGAAGTCCAGCTCATGCACACGACCCTTTGTCGTGTTGAGCCATTTCACATCTCCCAGAATCCACCTGAATCCACCACCTCCCGATGTCTTTGTCTTCCCTTCTCTTTCACTTCTGCAAACCTTTATTCCTACGGTATTTGTGACCTTTCATCGAAGCATCCATCATGTTGAGCCATTTCACATCTCCCAGAATCCACCTGAATCCACCACCTCCCGATGTCTTTGTCTTCCCTTCTCTTTCACTTCTGCAAACCTTTATTCCTACGGTATTTGTGACCTTTCATCCGAAGCATCCATTCATTCATGTAACTCTCCATTTGCTCTGCACCTGCCAGATCCTACCTTTATTTTCTTTGAATTTATAATGCCTAACACAGTGTGTGACCAATAAAAAGTGTCCAATAAACTAAGTTAATTAAACAATGAATTAAATGTCCTAAAAATCATTGTCTTTCTTGGCTTGGGATATATTTCACTAACTAGACACTTTATCTAGATGGCAGTAAGAAAAATAAAGGCAGGGGGATTTTCCTTCCCAGACTTGGAAGACAGAGGGTTAAAAATGGCTTATTGCAATATGATAACACTCTTCACATAGATCGTAACTACTTGTAACTTTTGTCTGTATTTGCTTTGGGAAGGTAGGCCCTCAGAAGGCATAGCTCTCTCTCTATCGTAACTACTTGTAACTTTTGTCTGTATTTGCTTTGTGAAGGTAGGCCCTCTGAAGGCATCTCTCTCTCCCTCTCTCTCTCTCTCGCTCTTGCTCTCGCTCTTGCTCTTGCTCTCTCTTTGTTACTGCTGTATCCCCAGCCCAGGGCAGTGACAGGCACAAAGCGGGGGCTCCTGGTCACTTTCTACAACCAGAGACATGGGTTTATATATAAACTCTCTGGCCAACTTTCCATAAAACCTTGTAAAAGCCTTGCCCATTCTGGCCTCAGTTTTCTTCCCTTTATAGTAACAATCAAGACCAAGAAAAGTATGTTTCACTTCTGTGGACGGAGAGACATCGGATTTCATGTCTCTAAAGCTGTACATTCACAAGGCAGTGGGTGGTAAGAGGGTCAGAAGTACTTACTGGTCATTGAGCCAGTCAGTGTCAGTGAGCCATGCCCCCCGCTGACCACATTCTCACTGCAGTTGCCATTGGAGGCAGATGTCAGCAAGGGCACCTACCCGACAGCAGAACTGGCAGCAGAGACCAGTTGAGGGATCACACAGATGACGATGACCCCTTTAACTGGGGATGCCCGAGGTCAGAAAATCATAAAGTTCTCAGCCTCTCTGAAACTGCGATGTATGCAGCTGAAAGGAGAAAGAAAAACTGATGGGAAGTAACTAAATCCAAGCACCCAAAGTTTGTTTGAGAACAGCGATGGGTGAACACAATACCTCTTCTACTTATCCCGAACTCTCACATTTCATTGGAAGTCACACTAAGCTTAGGGCAAAGGGAAACCGGCCTACTTCTCTTTGCATCTCAGAGGTATAATTTACACAAAACTGAAAAGGCATGGGGGTGCCTCACCCTTTTCTTTATTCTACCTAAAACAGCAAGCTCAAAGCAGTTGAGGCTGGAAAAGCATTCTGGGACTGACATGCAAATGAGAACACCAGGCTTCACACTTGGCAGCTTCAGATTCCTGTGAAGTGAAAATGTTTTGCTTTGAAAGCAGTGTTGAAAGATTGTAAGAGATATAAGTGTGATGTCAACGATTTGTATTCCGCTCCTGTTTTCTCAAAAGACTCAAGACTTAAAGCCCCATAACATGTTGAATAACCGTAGTCAAATTTTCAGCAGCTTCCTTTCCAGCTGCTCACACAGCAGCTGATAAGCAGCCTCTGAATAGAGCAGCCGCCATAGAGTTACCTCTGCAGAGCTCTGGAGATGCAACAGCTGCAGTTCTTCCCCACATCTCACACTCCCAGGAGGGCAAACGCCAACCAGAAGTGACAGACCAGTCTCAAGCTAGTGAACACGAACACGCAGCTGCAAATTCTGCAGCCTAAGCAGCATCTGGCACCCTCCGCATAAGGGGTGGCTGTTTTTATAAAGCAAATCCGGTTCCCCAGGGATCATTGATGGGACTTTAGGTAGGAAATTTGGTGATGACGTTTAATTTAAAGCATGTTTCTCAAGTCCCACACTTTGTAACTATAGTATGAAGTTTCAAATACACAACAGCCCCAGAAAAGAGGCTGGCATGTTAATAGAGAGCTATAGCTGTAACCAGGGGCCTCATGGAGCATTAAGTTGCCTGTTGTTGTGGGGAATCCTGAGATGTCTCTTGGTGTTCAGGCAGCTGATGTATGAAAGTTTCTTGTGACCGGTGAGGAGGAGGTGAAGGGAACTGTGACATACTGTATTGGACTGCAGGTGCTACAGGTGTGAAGGACTTTCTGCTACCACGAAAGGTGCGGCATCCTAGCACTGAGGGGACAGCCCAGAGCAGGGGACTGTGTGGCACCACACAGGCTAGATTCCTTAGTAAAATCTTAGAGGCTTAGGAGAGTTTCATGATTTTAAAGCTGTGCATCCCTGCAACTCTCCTGAAGAACTCCTAACTTTTGACAGAAAGACTGCAGTCTAATCGTAGATGGGTCTAGTTGGTGAGGACAGACTTTCTAGGACCAAGTGGTAAAGGTGGATGTTGGGAACTTTTTAGAACTACACATGAGCTCAGGGCCTGTGATGGAGTAGCCAGTAGGGCAGGGTAGCAAGAGCCACCTAAAGGGACAAGTGGAAGACATGAAGGGGTGTCCAAGTAGAAAAGGCACACTTTAGGAACACCTGGACCTCTTCTGCTTAAGGAGTTTTCAGGGAGGGCCCCAGACATGGAGGACCCCAATCTTAAGGCGGAAATGCAGATCAGTTTTCCTTAATGGTGATCACCCTGGGAGAGGGTAGCAATCGTTCCACCAAGAAAAGGAAGGTGGTGGCCAGGGGGGTTGAGATCCAAGAACCTGAGGGAGTTGTAAAGCACAGAAACGGAAACAGCCCCATACATTCCTAGAGGGGGAAGTGGGATGAAGTTTTTAAGTGTCAGAATGATTTGCAAGTAAGCTGACGAGGACTTTTCATGTTATTGAAGGTGATATTTCAAAACAAACAAGGTTAGAGATCTTTGAATATTGTCAATGAAGCCAGCCTACACTAGGAAAACCAGATTCACGACCAGAAGTATGCATCAGTGACCAGCTCAAGTTTTGTGATCTCTTACTATTTGCCACATTCAGAATTTTAAAACATTTAATAAACAGGACTGCTCTCAACGCATTTATAATTTCATTTGTCTAGATCAGTGATTCTCAGCCCTGGCTCTCCATGAGTGTCACCTAAACAGCTTGGGAAAATACAGAAGCTGTGGTACATTTACACCGTGGAATACTATGTAGCTGTAAAAAAGAAGGCTCTCTTACCATTTGAGAAGCACAGAGGGACCTGGAGAGCATTATGCTAAGTGAAATCAGCCAGTCAGAGGAAGACAAGTGTCACATGATCTCATTCACAAAATAAACTGAGGAACAAAATAGATCCAGAGAAGCATGGAACAGACTCTGAAATCTCAGAGGGAAGGTAGGGGTTGGAGGGTGGGTGGGTGGGAAGAGATTAACCAAAGAACTTGCATGCATATACGCACAACCCATGGGCATAGACAATAGTGTGGTAAAGGCCTAAGGCAGGTGGCAGGTGTGGGCTGGAAGGGGTCAATGGAAGAAAAAAGGTGACATATATAATACTTTCAACAATAAAGGTTTTTTTAAAAAAAGGAAAATACAGTACTTGCTCCAGAAGTTCTGATTGAATGGTCCGGTGAAGGGTGCATATATCTGTATTTTTTTAAGTTCCTTAGGGAATTATATTGTGCAGCTAGGGTTGAAAACCATTGATATTGCTCATCTCTTAATTAATCTCCCATGCTACAATTTTCCTGTGTACTTGGCCATCAGAGGATCATATGATAGGGATAATGCTAAATGATCTGCACATTCTACTCATTTTTCTTTTCCATGACAGGCAGGAAGAATATATCTCCCAGCCTTCTTTATTGCTGTATTGGGGTCATGCACTGGCGCCTAGCCAATAGAGTGTAAAAAGAAGCACTGAAAGCTGTTCCCAGTCATGGTCCTTGAGAATATCCCAATGAGCCTCCTATTTCCCCCCTTATTATAGCAACGTGAGAGCAACTGGAAATTTCTTAAGTTCGAAGCCTATACCTTAGTCATCGTTGCGTTCCCAAGAATTAGTCAAGTGTCTAACACATATAGTAGGTGTTCAATAAACATTTACAAATTGATGCCAAATATATAGTAAAAGAAAAATAAGTGGAGTTAGACATTAGAAACAAAGCTAAAGCTAATTGCTGCTGGCAATGCAGGACACAGGCCAATAAACAGGGAATTCATTCGACCAAGAAATAGAAAACTGTTTCCAAAAGGTCAGTGTGTCCTTTGGGAAAGGAACTGGCATTTGTCTTCAGAACAACTGGGATACGTTTATAATTATGGTGACGACCAACACTATAATTTGTTGTGTTTGCTTAACATATCATGTTTTCCAAAATATATCATTGCCTATTATTGAATTTGATCCAGGAAACAAGACAGAAATGGTTGGAGCAGGTATTATTATTTTTACTTGAGATAATGAAATGGAAGTCCAATGCGATTAAGTACTTGCTCAATGTCACACCTTAAGCAGCTGTAGGGTTAGAGTCCACTTTCCCATGGGCAGAAGGCTGTTTGTTGCTCTGCACAACCTTATGCCTTAGATCTGTTACCTCTGTGCCTGCCATACAGGATTCTCAGTGATCAACTGTAAACATTTAAAAGAATAAAAGAGGCAACTTCACCAGCATCTACTTCAGCTACACTGATTAGTCAGTTCCTTAGGCTCTAACTGTTGTTATCACAATGGCTAGGTCTCTGAGTTTTGTAGAAATTGCCAGATTGATTGAGAACTAAGAAAGCCAGACTTAGGATTCTGAGCAGCAGACATAGTGCAAGACAGGAACCATTGTAGCTTCTAGGACTCCCTGACATGGATAATCAAAAACCAAGGGTTTTATTGTAGTAAGCCTGTAAATCAAAGAGGCTAAGCTGAAAATTCCATGAGGCTAGATTTATCATGGAGAAGGCCAGCCTGGGCAGCATCTCTAACAGGTCAATGGAGGAGGTGAGATCATGTTGAGAACGAATGAGACAAGGTTATGTGTTCAGTATTTATGTCTCACAAACGATTTCCATGGTAGGCTTCCTCATGAAGACAGAGGGCTCTGGTCTCCTCAGGCCCCTAATGGAGGAACAATTCAGAGCCTGTTGCTGACCAGTAACTTCTCTTTCGTTTAAAAATCAGCAGAGCTGCATTTCAAGTGTTTCTGTTTTTTCCTCTCCAAGGCTGAATGTACATTGGTTTAGTACCTAATACATTAAACTTAAAGACATACTACAAAAGTGACACTGTCTGCCTGTGAAAACTGCCTAAGTTTTAAAATTTTTATACAGTTTAGTAAGTAAAGCATATATATATATGCCTAATATGCAAATTGTCCCCATGGGAGTTTGACTGGGAGACCGATCACTTGCTATGATGCCGCGTGGAACAAAGAAAAGGCCCCCGCTGGGAGCCGGCAGCCGGGAAGGGTGTCCCTAGCCAGCAGCCGGAAGGAAGGCCCTGATCACCAGCCAGGCCTAGGGACCCTACCCGTGCATGAATTTCATGTACCGGGCGTCTAGTTATAATAATAATATTAGGTGTTATGTATTAAAGGACTACTATGTGCCAACTAAATTTTATTTATTACAATCTTATTTACCTACATCATGTGTTTAGTAGGCCACTGTGGGCTGGCCTGGCACCTGAATATCAGGGGTTACATTGTTCCTATGGGAAAATAGTTCCAAATTCCAAAGAAGTGACTTACAAGTAAATTTTGGGGACTCTTCCATTCATAAATTTAGGACACCCTGCATCGCTATGACAAGAGTATACATTTATTTTCAGCTTAATGAAAACTTAAGGGTATGATCACTATATGAATACTGCTCATAGTTAAGAAAATTAAAGATTCCATGGGCTTTTATCACTCACATGAGGGTAATGTGCTTTTTCTAAGACCTATAAAATTGAGATGTTATTAAAGAGCTTTATCACAGGCAGCACTTCCATATACTACTCTCTCCTTAGCGAGCACTTTCCTATGGAATCTAACTGGATGAGCCTTCAATTCTTGCTCCTGGCTTTGAAGGAAAAAACAATAATGCAAATGTCTCCAGGCTACACAGAACATACTCCTGCCTGGCTTGGTCCTGAGTGTTTGCAATTCTCTTCACAAGGCCAAGGTACCAAGGTGGGACAATGGGGAAAGAAGAAGAGATCAGGGAGTGACCCGACTTCTCAAATGCACTAATGAATTGAGTCACAGGCACTTATTGAATCCCTGCTATATCATCTACATGGTGCTTTGGAAAAAGGAGCCACCAAGTCTCTGTGCAATATGTTAAGTGGGCAGAGCTCTGCATGCCTGACAATGAATTGATGCTCTAAAATACATGCAAATCTGCTTTCCCTAAAGCCAGTACCACTTCCCATGTGCCTTTCACAATGTGAGTTTTTTGCTGAGCCGAATGAGGCTAGTGATATAAAGTTACAATATTTTTCTACGATGTGTGCCCTAAACTCAAGCCAAACACTTCTCCAGTTTCCCATTTTGAAAAATGGCCACGTCCAACTTACTGAGGGATTGTTTGTCAGCCCCACATTTTCTAAGAAATATTCTGCATAGTTTCCACCTGACATGCTGTCTCTTAACCCCTGTGTAAAATGTGACTCTGTTCTGCTTGGTTTGAGGATTGGATTCATGAGCCAAGTATCAATTCGAATATTCCCTAGTTGAGTTATTAGGAAATATACATAAGTAGAATTCTGTCACTTTTTGCTCTTGTGCTTTTATGCTGCGGTGTCTTGTTTCACTACGGTTTGTGATCATTTTTGTCTTTGCATTGCATGCAACAAAGCACACACTGCTGTGGGATATGCTGCCTGCAACATCAGTGTCTTAACCCACTTGGGCTACTATAACAAAAATACCATAAACTGGGTGGCTTACAAGCAACAACAATTTATTTCTCACCGTTCCGTAGGCTGGGAAGTCCAAGGTCATGGAGTGGCAGATTTTGGTGTCTGGTGAGGACCACTTTCTCATAAGTGGCCATCTTCTTGCCGTGTCCTCACATGGCAGAAAGGAACAAGGGATCTCACTAGGGTCTCTTTTATAAGGACACTAATCCCACTCATGAGGGTCCATGACCTAATCCCCCACCTCCAATATCATCACATTGGGAATTAGATTTCAGCATGTGCATTTTGCGGGGAGACAAATATTCATTCCATTGCAATCAATTATCCAGGTGAGAGGAAAATGCAGGGTCTCTTAGGTAAGATGCAGGGCTAGAGTATCTAAGAGTATACAGATTCACTTAAATGAAGCAGTGAGGTTATGGTAGGACCAAATGTGGAAGGAGTCTGCCACAGCATGACTGAGAAATATCAAGACAGGGAATTGATTTTAGGTTTTTTTTAAAGTATTATGGCTTCTTTTTTAAATATATTTTATTGATTTTTTACAAAGAGGAAGGGAGAGTTAGAAACACTGATGAGAGAGAAACATCGATCAGCTGCCTCCTGCACACCTCCTACTGGGGATGTGCCGGCAACCAAGGTATATGCCCTTGACCGGAATCAAACCTGGGACCTTTCAGTCTGCAGGCCCAAGCTCTATCCACTGAGCCAAACCGGTTAGGGCTGATTTTAGATTTTAACAATGAGCCTGAGGAAGTAGAAATGTGATACTAAAATGGGCAATGGGTTTACTATCAGGCTTTAAGAATGGGACTGGAATGATGAGAATGGTGTTCACCCAAGCAACAAGTTTTGCTGAAGCATGAACCATTTGGTAGAAAGGTAGCAAAAGGTCACATGTAACTTATAATTCAGTCTTATCCGATGAGACTTGCACACATGTTCAAACTGGTGAACCAGATCATCTGAAAAGACTAAATAGAATAAAACATCCTGTATGTTGTAGAATTGTGCACCTGAAATGTGTAGTTTTGTTAAGCAGTGTCACCCCAATAAATTCAATAAAAAGGAAAAAAATCATGAAGTGAGACTCTTCTGGCTGGTATATATTGAATAAATTAAATTAAAACAGGAAAAGATTAGATGCCAGATGCTATGTGAAGTAAAAAAGGACTTAAATTAAGATGGAGGCTTTGGAAAAAGACAAAGGAGCAAGGAGACTAAAACATGAAGAAAAATGTTATGATGAATTGGAAGCGGGAACAAAGAGAAAGAGAATTCTAAGAGTTCCCAGAGATTTCATGTGAGTGAGCCTCATGGAAATCAGTGAAAGCCATACTGTGAGAAAAGGGGCAAAATGTAGAAATTCAGGAAGCAGGGCTTATGAAATAATTAGTCCATATTATGTCAAATAGCATCAAGTTATTCAGACAGAGATGCCTTATGGGTAGTGAGTATTTGTTGACACGATGCAACCCAAGAGAGACCTACAGTGAGACCAAGTCTGTGTAAACAGAATCCAGCTGTCTGTACAAATAGTGTTTCTGGAGTTCAGAGTAAGGAAAAGTCATTAGAAATCAGAAAAAATCATAAACTTTCTAGGAAGATGTGGGATGAAGCTTGACCTTCAAAGATGAATATGAATTGAACAGGTAGAAGGAGTTGGAAAAAATAGTAAACTTACAGCTACTGATAACTATTCTCAGACACTAGAATGCAGAACAAAATATCATGAATGTTATGAACAGAGGCATTTAACCAATTAAAAATCTGAAAGAATAAAAAAAATTAAATTAAGGAGAAATTATAAGAACAATGATGCAGAAGTGGTAAAACATACGAACTGTCAATGATTTGTAGACCAGTTTTTCAGGTGAAAAGGTTCTAAGCAAAGGAAAGGAATACAAAATTCCAGGGATACTTTGGCACCAAGTTGTATTAATGGCAGACAGCAATTTGGCAGTGGCTAAGGCTCTGGAGATTTTTGAAAGGGTTGCGAAACAGCAAGCACTTTGTTGGACAAGGTCAATAGGAAAGTCACTTGGAAGGGACATAGTTGTGGTTGAATGGAAAAAAGCCGACTTGGCATCCTCAGATCTAGGTTCAAATTCTGACCTGCAAAGTATTTGATGTGTGACTTTGAGTGTTCTTCACATTAACCCTTCTCAGCCTCAATCTTTTTCTTAGTTAAAAGGTCATATAATATGTATGTACTTCTTGAGGTGTGGGGAGAAATTGCTGGCACAAAGCATGCATGTGATAGTGAATTAAAAGGATGGATTGGAGGTGAGAGCCTTGAAGCAGAGATCTCTTATATAAGTTTTTTCAATAATCTATGTGTAATTATGGATTGTTATTTCACCAGGAGGGAAAAAATAGGAATAGATGGGAGAGGTGTTCTGAAGGGAAAAAAGTGACAGAAATTGGCAGTCTATTGGATTGAGGAAAGGAAGTATGGACTTGAAGCCGCAGTTGGCTTTATGTGCCTGGCTGGACTGATATTGTCTCATGTCAGAAATCACAATATCCAAGCAAGTTGAAATATACCGAATGTGGCTTTAGGCTGATATGTGAGACACTGGAAAGACCATAATTTTCAATATTTCAAAGTTCAGTTTAACCTCCAGTATCATTTTCAAAAAATGACAGTCCTCTTGTTTGACTTTCCCATCAGTGATTTAGACGCCATCATTCCTTTTCCTAAATTGTCCAGGAGAGGAGCTAAAAGCAGAGCAGAGAAATAATTTTTAATATGTTTTTATTGCCTTCAGAGAAGAAGGGAGAGGTAGAGAGAGACAAAAACATCAATGATGAGAGGAAATCATTTGATTGGCTGCCTCCTGCACGCCCCACACTGGGGATCGGGCCCACAACCCGGCATGTGCCCTGACCTGGAATCGAACCCCGTGATGCTCGGCCACTGAAGCCACGCCGGCTGGGCGAGAAATAAGTTTTTCCAAGGCCAGTAGAAGTCCTTTTACTCTCGCTGCTATAGAAAAGCAACTTCAATTGCTTTGTGACCTTTGGTAACAGTTGCTCTGCCTTCTGGGAATCAAGATTGATTTTCCACATCAGCGTAGATGGAAGCCAATTGCCCAAGATCTGAGATTGATGGTCTATCAAAATGCAGCAGCTTTTCTGCAGAAAGAGTCTGTGGCAAAGCATCCCAGGTGCTAATAAAATGGTTGCTTATCCCCTGACCCTAAGATGAGAGTGCAAAGGGGTTCCTTTTGTGAACACTGGGAAGTAATGATGAATCTCGGTTTTATATGGCAGCCTTCTGCCAAAGAGTTCATAGCATTTATTAGCAGTGTCTCCTTACTCCATACCCTTTCTGGGACTCCTTAGAAAGTGATTATCTCTCGACCAAAGACTGAGCTAGGGAGCACGGCCAAAATCTTGCGGAGTGACAGTGTCAAGGACAGACTGACCATTCGTGGTACATTTATACTGAGTCTGAAACATTTGTGACATCACAGCTTGAAGAGTACTCTGAAGCTCACAACTGCATTCACATACATACATTCAGAGTTCACAGGGGGGTTTGGTACCCAGATTCTACCACAGACCCCATCTCTGTCTGGGGTCATGACCCAAAGAGCTGTATGCACAAACAATTGCCAAACAGAAAGAAACTACCATTTTATTAACAACCTCTGCGCTGGAGCACATGACCCAGACCAGCAAGTCTGGAGATTGCTCTTCCTCCTCCTGAATTCAAGATAGTTAGGTTTGCAGAGAATGTCTACTGTGAGGGACTTGCCCAGTTTCAAGCAGGAATAGAGGTAGCTCTGCTTGGGTCTTCCCAGAAAAACAATCTACAAGTTTGTATTTTTAAAGCATTTCATTAAGTTTAATGTGAATTTGGATTTTAAGTATATGTAATCTGAAACTTTCATGTCTCTGAACTAGCACAGCATTTTTATTTACTTTTT
>NW_005353538.1:8867131-8872465 GCF_000412655.1 Myotis brandtii | reverse complement strand
CAGAGAAATAATTTTTAATATGTTTTTATTGCCTTCAGAGAAGAAGGGAGAGGTAGAGAGAGACAAAAACATCAATGATGAGAGGAAATCATTTGATTGGCTGCCTCCTGCACGCCCCACACTGGGGATTGGGCCCACAACCCAGCATGTGCCCTGACCTGGAATCAAACCCCGTGATGCTCAGCCACTGAAGCCACACCGGCTGGGCGAGAAATAAGTTTTTCCAAGGCCAGTAGAAGTCCTTTTACTCTCGCTGCTATAGAAAAGCAACTTCAATTGCTTTGTGACCTTTGGTAACAGTTGCTCTGCCTTCTGGGAATCAAGATTGATTTTCCACATCAGCGTAGATGGAAGCCAATTGCCCAAGATCTGAGATTGATGGTCTATCAAAATGCAGCAGCTTTTCTGCAGAAAGAGTCTGTGGCAAAGCATCCCAGGTGCTAATAAAATGGTTGCTTATCCCCTGACCCTAAGATGAGAGTGCAAAGGGGTTCCTTTTGTGAACACTGGGAAGTAATGATGAATCTCGGTTTTATATGGCAGCCTTCTGCCAAAGAGTTCATCGCATTTATTAGCAGTGTCTCCTTACTCCATACCCTTTCTGGGACTCCTTAGAAAGTGATTATCTCTCGACCAAAGACTGAGTTAGGGAGCACGGCCAAAATCTTGCGGAGCGACAGTGTCAAGGACAGACTGACCATTCTTGGTGCATTTATACTGAGTCTGAAACATTTGTGACATCACAGCTTGAAGAATACTCTGAAGCTCACAACTGCATTCACATACATACGTTCAGAGTTCACAGTGGGGTCTGGTATCCAGATTCTACCACGGACCCCATCTCTTTGGGGTCCTAACCCAAAGAGCTGTATGCACAAACAATTGCCAAACAGAAAGGAAACTGCCGTTTTATTAACAACCTCTGCGCTGGAGCACATGACCCAGACCAGCAAGTCTGGAGATTGCTCTTCCTCCTCCTGAATTCAAGATAGTTAGGTTTGCAGAGAATGTCTACTGTGAGGGACTTGCCCAGTTTCAAGCAGGAATAGAGGTAGCTCTGCTTGTATCTTCCCAGAAAAACAATCTACAAGTTTGTATTTTTAAAGCATTTCATTAAGTTTAATGTGAATTTGGATTTTAAGTATATGTAATCTGAAACTTTCATGTCTCTGAACTAGCACAGCATTTTTATTTACTTTTTTAATTTAAATTCTTTAATGTTTAAAGTATTACATAAGTCTCTTTTCCCCTCCATCCCACAGCTCCCCCACCCCCATCTGTGTCCATTGGTTATGCTCATATGTATGCATACAAGTCCTTTGGTTTATCTCTTATCCCCTCCCTCCCTCCAACCCCTCACACCTTCCCTCATAGGTTGGATATAATGAACAACATAAACTGATGAACAAAGATAGAACCAGAGTCATAGAAGCATTGAATAGACTGTTGAACTAGCACAGCATTTTGATCATTCATATAATGACACATCTTATTTACACTTTGAAGTGAAACCTATTAACTCCTTCTCAGTACTCTTGTAAGGGATGGACCTAGGAAAAAGCAGAGATCCTTTTGGGGGCTAATGTGACTATGAAGTGGGCTGACCAGAAATGCAAATTATAATGTCCTAAAGCACAAATAAACAAATGGCTTACCCTAAAACAACATCACCATTCAAGAGCTCTAATCCCTCTGGCCCCAGGCAGGTGTGGAACACAAGTACCTGCACATCACAGCATGGAAACTCTGACCAACCCATGGCTTGGAGCAGAGTCCAGCCTGTGGGGGAGGGAGCTGGAGAGCGCTAGGCTGTGAGTAAGTGGGTGTAGTTCAGGGCAGAGCTCCAATCTCAAGAATGAATTGGAGAGCCAGTCAGCAAACCAAGGCTTAAGCAACAATAGTTTGACCATGGTAGGGATGGGAGAGGAGGCTAAGAATGGTCAGTAAAGTTGTACTGAGGGCTCATCCTAGGGACACTGGCAGCAAGATTGACTTTGATGGTGGGTCTGAGCTTTCAGATTCACACTTAGACCAGATTAGCTCTAAAAAGAAAAAGCCAGGGAAAAGCGAGGAGTACACCCCCATTCATCACATACTGTGCAGAATTACTGGTATTTATGTGGGTGGGAAGTTGCCACCAAAGCTGAAACCTAGTTCCCCACTGGAATTCAGGAACATCTGGTCATTTTAGAGAAACTAGTGGAAAAGGACCATTAGGAACTTATTTGTATCAGGAGCCAAGGAATGTGGGAGCAAACTCACCCTATAAACACCTTGGACAGACTTGGATGGGGGATAGGGATTCTGCTTTCAGCATATTTTCTGTCATTTGGATTTGCCTCCCGTCTTTGTCCTTCTGAGGACTCTGTCTGAGAGGATAAGTCCTCAGTGAAACGTCAGAGGATGGTTTTAGGGACCATTCTGTAAGAGGGAAGCCAATGAAACGCCACTTTATACCACTGACTGAGCACAGCCTGTGGCCCTGCTCCCCTCTGGCCTTTTCACATGCTGCTGCTAGAGTTCTCTTTCTAGAACAGTGCTTCTCAGAGTGTGGTTTCCAAAATACCTCCATACGAATAACTAACTGGTTGCTTGTTAAAAATCTCTCCAATGGCCAGACCTCAAACAGGGCCTATTGCCCAGGAACATCATGAACACCCTGAGAATTGCCATTTATAACAACTGTTATGTGATTCGTGTGCACTAAGGTTTAGAACCATTATTGCGGAACTTAGATGGTAACATGGCACTTTCATGCGTAAAACTTTAAATGGTGTGCAGCTGCACAAAATACATTCTAACTGGTGGACACGGCTTTCCAAGCAGCTCACAATTGGATGCTTTCACAGGCCTCCTTGTCCTCTGCCTCGCAGCAGGCAGTGCTCAGGCGCACTGAGAAACTGCCTCTCTCTGGACACACTCTCTTTGTAATTCCTCTGTGGGTTGTGGTTCCTTCTGACCAGCAATTTTTTTTTTTTTTTGCTTTCTTACAGAACTTCTACTAATTTTTTTTAATATTTATCTTCTTAAATTGATTTTAGAGAGAGGAAGATATATGGAAAGAGAGAAACATTGATGTAAGAGCGAAACATTGATCAGCTGCCTATTACTGAGAAACTGCCTCTCTCTGGACACACTCTCTTTGTCATGCCTCTGTGCGTTGTGGTTCCTTCTGACCAGCAATTTTTCTTTTTGCTTTCTTACAGAACTTCTACTAATTATTTTTTAATATTTATCTTTTTTAGTTGATTTTAGAGAGAGGAAGATTTATGGAAAGAGAGAAACATTGATGTAAGAGTGAAACATTGATCAGCTGCCTACCGGGCATGTGCTATGGCTGGGAATTGAACTGACAACCTTTTAGTGCACAGACCATGCTCAACAAACTGAGCCACACCAGCCAGGGTTCTCCTAATACTTATTATAGACAAACTCTCATATTATCACCCTCTCTATGAGTTTTCTTAACCACCAGAAGGAAAATTAGTCCTCATTCTTCCCTGCAATAAAGCTTCATTTTATGTGTCCACTGGCTAAGCTATGGTGCCCGGTTTTGTTCAAACTAGACTAGATATTTCTGTGGAGGTTTCTATGGCTGTGATTAACATTTACAATCAGCTGACTTTAAATAAAACAGATTGCCCTCATCTAATCAGTTGAAGAACTTAAGAACACAGACTGAGGTTTCTCAAAAAAGAAGGAATTCTGCCTCAAGACTGCAACATAGAAACCCTGCCTTAATTTCCAGCCTTTAGGCCCACTTTACAGATTCCAGACTCAAGACTGCAAAGTCACCCTTACCCGAATTTCCAACCTGCTGGTCTGCCCTATGGATTTCAAACTTGCCAAGTTCCCATGATTGCATTAGCCAATTCCTTAAAACAAATCTCAGTCTCTCTCAGTAGATAGACAGATGATGACAGATGATGATGATGATGATGAAGATAGATAGATAGATAGATAGATAGATAGATAGATAGATAGATAGATAATCCCAGTGGATTATCTCTGGAAAACTCCAAATAATACACCTGACTATGATACCATCACTTTTATTTATCTTAGAGGTAAGATGATGGACAACTTACTGGGGGGAAAGGACTCTAACTTAGTCACAGCATCTGCCTTGTTTCTGGAGTGAAAATCAGTGAGGAAGGAAAATCTAGGTGTGCAAGGGGTATATCTTCTCTTCCCTGGCACCATTCCCAAACACCTCTAGGTTAAAAGAGAAAGATTGCTTTCTCTGCAAACACAAGCAATCCCTCTGGATTTCTCTCAGCATTGTGCAGCCTGCTTGTTGGTCCTGCATAACTATTGCTTAGCTCTCTTAACTGTCCTTCTAATCCAGTGATGGCGAACCTTTTGAACTCGGTGTGTCAGCATTTTGAAAAACCCTAACTTAACTCTGGTGCCGTGTCACATATAGAAATTTTTTGATATTTGCAACCATAGTGAAACAAAGACTTATATTTTTGATATTTATTTTATATATTTAAATGCCATTTAACAAAGAAAAATCAACCAAAAAATGAGTTCGAGTGTCACCTCTGACACACGTGTCATAGGTTTGCCATCACTGTAATCCATAAGCTTCAATGAACTGTCCCTGTATCTGATGTCTCCTTATATTGACCTCGCACAATCCCAGAGCCCGGCTCAGGGACCTGGTATTTTGTAGTACTTCATTACTCTTGAAATACAGACTGAAACACTGTTTTCCTTTCGGGATGCTTCTCCCAGGCCCCATTTAGACCCTTGCATTGTCCCTGAATGACTTTGTGCCCCTTCTCACCTACAGGGAGAGTTCAGCTGTGTCAGAGGCTGTTGGTTTTCAGTGTTGCGCAGAAAAGTGTCTCTTGAACAAGGTGAACTTAATTTCAGAGTATTGTCAGTGCTCCGTCTCTCCCTCATAAATACAAGCTGACAGATTGATCTTACCTTTGATTGTGAAGTCAGAGTAGAGACCTGCGTTTTAACCTTTTGTTTAGAACGTGGATCATTTCAGAATGAAAGGTCTATACTTCCCAAGTGGCATTTTAATCAGAAATGATGTGAAATGAATGCGAATTTTATTCTTCTGTTGAGACTCCTCTAACTAGCTGCTGGGCACAATAATATATTCTACCTCCTAGTACTTTATATTGTATGAAGCTCTTTCATATACAGTAATGAGTGCTCAATAAACATTGGCTACTATTTTCTTTAATCCTGACAACAAACTTGGAAGGTGGTTATTAATATTAAATTGTAAAATCAGCTCAGAGAGGTAAGGGGGTTGTTCAAGGTTACAAAGCTAGTAATTCAAGGATATATAGTAATTCAAGGATATCTATC
>NW_005353538.1:8863528-8867076 GCF_000412655.1 Myotis brandtii | reverse complement strand
TATATAACTGAGTGCTTATTATATGCTAAGCAATCACTAAGAACTTTGCATGCATATTTTTTAATTCTTGCAATAACCTGTGAAGTAGGTACTATAATCATTCCCATTTTATATCCGCAGAAATTAATGAATAAAGAAGGTAAGAAACCTGCCAAAAGTTGCACAGCTAGTGAGTAGTGGAGCCAGCTTTCAACCCCAGGTCCATCGGAGCCCACAAGCTAAACTCCTACCCTGTACTTGCTTTGTACCTGTATAAGCATGCGTGCACGTTTGCATGTGAATGCTTGTATGTGCACATTATACTTTACCATGCTTTCAAAAGCAGTAAAACAGCTCATGAAGTAAGTAGAGGTGAAGCCAGAAGCTGAGTAGGCCTGGAACTCTCCTGACACCATGGCTGCCTCCCTCAGGGTGCGTGGCTCTGCATCAACACCAGTTTCCAGTTAGCGCCGATGACTGGGGCCAGGGAGGACACAGGTCACTGAAATCCAAGAATAATGTGTAAAATACATTTTCTGCAATGTCCTGTGTTAAAATATCCTGCTGGAACTGTTCAAAGAAGTCCTGGAGATGTGTCCGAGTTCACTTCATTTCCCTTGATATCCTTCCTGGAATAGAGGTTCTAACCAACTCCCAATGACCAGGGCTGGGAAATGGAGAAGGCTGGGGGGAGGGTGCTAGGGGAGGCAGGACATGTAAGGGCATCCACAGAGACTGAATAACTGAGGAACCTTTGTCTTCATTATATAAGATGATAACAATCTAATAGAAAAAATGAAAGGAATGGGAGGGGTAAAGGACAGTGTGCTTGTCAATGGGTGCCAGTGAGGTTTAATTGATGGAGGATAGGAATCGGCACTTTATCCATGTTGACAGCAATTTTGTTGAAGAGATGACTGACCGAAACAATTAGGAATTATTGTACCTCAGCTGACCTTTTGAATATACATCACACCTTGACTTCAATGAACGATTCCTGAAACCCGTATCTCCCAGTCACCTGAAAGTGATTATAAACAACAGGAACTGTTTGAAGGAACCTTGTCAACCTTTGACTGTCTAGCATGCAGTCCTCTATCCCTGTGCACCCTGCATCTCTCTGAGGAATTCCACACTCTGGAGGCTTGGCGTGAACAAGTGCCCGTCACTCCAAAGGGAGCCAGAGAGTCCCTTAGCTCTCTGTAGAGCCGCTGAGTCAGCAGCAGGCACATGTCTTAAGTTCAGTCAGACTCACTCTCTGTAACTGTGAGTCTGAAGTGAAGCACATGGGGCCTCACAGGAGACTGGAGGTCATCTTCTCAGCAGCAGCAGATCGACTGTCTCCTCTCAATCTCTGGAGCACCATGGAGTCCACTCATGTTCTCACTCTGGGTTTCTAGTCTCTTCTTAGCTCTGTGAGTCCCAGTGACCCTTCCAACATATTCCCTTTCTGGGTGAAAATTGCCAGATGTTTTCTGTAGATTGCAATGAAAAATTCCAACTGATAAAAAAACTGTGCAAATCACTTAAAATGAAAGAGCAGTGAAAAAGAATGGCTATACATTTAACCCTTACCAGTACCACAGCCCTAAAAACCACAACACAGCCTAGAGCTCTGTATTATTTTTTCACCTGCTACAGCCACTCTGTCCGGCACCATCTACTGTAATTCCTATACCATTTGCCTCACATAGAAACAGCAGAGGCTCAGCTCGAGAGTCTGAGAGGATGGTTTCCATTGCTAGAAGTCCATATTGCTTCCTGACTCAAAAATTGGAAAATGTTTATTTGCAGTTTAAATGACTACAGTTTAACAGAAAAGACTTGTCACAGAAATCTTCTGCAAGCTGGTCTCAATGATGACCTCCCACAAGCAGTCCCTGTAAGGTTTAATGAGTGATTTGCATTAGGACAAGCTGAAGTGCAGATTTTTTCAGAGGCAAACGCTCCCACCCGTCCTCTGGGAGCTACAGAAACAGACTGCAAGTATTAGAAGAATCACTCTTGTTAAATAGATAACACTTTCATAGGCCATCTGGGAACCAGGTAATTGTAACAATATTTCTGGGCTAAATTCCAATCATTGCTGCTGCAAATCAGAAGGAATGGAAAAGACATCTTCAGTTTTTTAGAACTGCATTATCTTTAATACAGTCCAGGAAGAGGAAAGAGATAGTTAAGATCACAGCTAAATTTTTACCACTGATTTAGTTTCAATTTCACTAAATGAAATTATGTATTAAAAAATAATAAGCTAATGTCTTGGGCCTCTTCTTTCCCTCAACTTCCCCTTTCAGGTGACTGAATCCCTGGACTCAGAAAACAAAGGCAGTGATTGTGTATAGTTGTTTGTGTGGCCGGACCAAGGTCACAGTGGCATGGAGAAGGGGAGGAGGAAAACAACAGGAAGTGTGAAAGGTCAAGCTCAGAGCAAGAAATGGGATTCAAAGACGGGATGCGCCAGTTATCAATTTATTGCCTCTCATCTCTAAACCTGCCATTTATCACCTGCTGGTGTAAATGAAAGCGACCCTTCTTAATCATTTCCCTTTGCAGAGAGCATGAATTAGACATTGCAGGTGGAGGGGGGGGGGGGGGGGGGGGGGGGGGGAGGGCATTGCAGGAGGAGGAGCTTCTCTTTCTGCTTCTGGAGGCTGCTGTTGGTTCCTTGCTCGCTTCTATCACGTATGTGTGAGGAAAAGCCGGTGGCACTCTTCCCTGGCCACTTTCCTGGAACTCTCACTCTCTGGCAAGTTTGCAGCCCCTGACCCTTCCCAGGGGATCATCTCTGTGGACCTCTCAACGTGGGCAACGTGCACCCCAGGCCTCATGGAGCCCTGATAGTGAGTGGGCTCCACCCTGGACTCCCTCTGTTTGCCCATCCCCAGCACCATCCAGCCACGCCCCAGAGAGTGTCTCCTGCTTGCCTGGTCCTGGAGCAACAGAGAGAACTTGTTCTCCATCCAGTAGCGGAAAACCAGGCCTTAACCTCCAATGAGGTCTACATCCCAGCTTTAGGCAAGGGGCCTCTCTTTTAAGTGTGTGCCTTCTGTAGGTATTCTTTTTCAGTCCTAGGAGATTCTTTAAAGTTTTCTTTACATATTTATAGTTACTCCCCTATAACAGTAAATAATGCTTTATTTTCAGCTTTCCCTGTGTGGTTTCTGTCTCCAAACTGAAACCTGATTGATAAAGAATTGGTAGAGGGAATAGTCCCACAAAGATGGAATTTGATGATTGGTTTGGTCATATCCTTATGCTGGAGTGCAGTGCTGAACTCTTTGACAGTGGGGAATAGGACACTAGTTATCCATAGCATATGGCAGTGATGGCGAACCTATGACACGTGTGTCAGAGGTGACACGCGAACTCATTTTTTTTTGGTTGATTTTTCTTTGTTAAATGGCAATTAAATATACAAAATAAATATCAAAAATATAAGTCATATAAGTCTTTGTTTTACTATGGTTGCAAATATCAAAAAATTTCTATATGTGACATGGCACCAGAGTTAAGTTAGGGTTTTTCAAAATGCTGACACGCCGAGCTCAAAAGGTTCGCCATCACTG